>NC_142467.1:93337878-93640909 GCF_049115385.1 Moschus berezovskii
GCAACCCACTCCAGTGTTCTTGCCTGGAGAATCCCAGGGATGGGGGAGCCTGGTGGGCTTCCGTCTATGGGGTCACACAGAGTCGGACACGACTGAAGTGACTTAGCAGCAGCAGCAGCAGCATTTAGCTCCGGAGAAGGCAATGGCACCCCACTCCAGTACTCTTGCCTGGAAAATCCCATGGACGGAGAAGCCTAGTAGGCTGCAGTCCATGGGGTCGCTATGAGTCGGACACGACTGAGCGATTTCACTTTCACTTTTCACTTTCATGCATTGGAGAAGGAAATGGCAGCCCACTCCAGTGTTCTTGCCTGGAGGATCCCAGGGATGGGGGAGCCTGGTGGGCTGCCCTCTATGGGGTCGCACAGAGTTGGACACGACTGAAGCGACTTAGCAGCAGCAGCATTTAGCTCAAGGGAGATGGTGGGTCTTTTCAAAACATTCCAGGGATGTGACCAGGATGCTGAAAAGAGATAGAGAGCCATGTCCCACAAGAAAAAGACAGATAGACGATAACCAGGTCTGGTTCACAGAAGTCCTCTGTTTGGCTTATGGGTGGAAGGTGAAACTGATTCTGGGGTCTTCCGAAGGGAGGGATGGAAAAATGAATGTCAGACATGGTCCCGTCCTATCTGAGTTCCTCTCACTGCCTGGCATACCACACTGGGCTCAGGCAATGGGTGGTACACTTGACTCCTGGGGGCTGAATCAGCACAATATCAAGAGAACCTTCTGGAAGCCTTGTGGGGGTCTTTCCACCAGACTCATTGGGTCAAAGTGCTGACAGGGCTGCCGAGGCCTAAATCAGAGAATCCAGAGCAAAGTTCGGTTTCTAAAACTGTGCAGGTGTTTGCACCCCTGTGTTCATCACAGCAGTCCAGAGCAGTCAAGTAGACATATGATGAATAAACAAATTGTGGTGCATCCACACAGTGGAATATTACTCAGCCATAAAAGGGAAGGAGGTTCTGATACCTGCTACAACGTGGAAGGACCCCCAAGGTCATGATGCTCAGCGAGAGAAGCCCGACACAGAAGGGTGAATAGTATCTGATTCCACTCACAGAAGGTCCCTAGAGAAATCAAATCCTTAGAGAGAGAAGGTAAGATGGGGAGGAGACAGGGTCTGGGGGAAGGGGATGGAGAGTCAGTGTTTAATCTGGACTGAGATTCAGTTTGGGAAGATGAGAAAGTTCTGGAGATATTTGCCCAACAACGTGAACATACCGAATGCCACTGAGTTGTGCACTTAAAAATGGTTAAGACAGTAACTTTCATGTATAATTGAATACAGTGAAAAAATCCAGGTCTGTTTAAAAAAAAAAAAGACTAAAAAAATAAAACCAAAAGAAACTATTTTGGGGCCCAACTAAAGAGAGTCCAGCCGTTTTATTTTGGCAAGTGATGACATTGGAAAGAAAAGAACCCGGGAGCCACCAGCCGCAAGTGCAGAGACAAATGGCTCCCAGCTCGGCTTCTGGAGACTTCCAGCCCTGCTGTGACCACTCACAGGCACATTGCTGGGTTTGTGGGCAGGGATTTTGCCTGTCCCCGGTGCCCCATAGACCCGGAACTGGTACCCTGGTTGCAGGGCAGGCCAGGTGAGCCGCCGGAAGCCCCTGGTTCCCTGGTGGGTGGACGGTAGTTTCCTCCCACCCAGGCTCCTCCCAGGTCCCCAGGGCCCCTCCCAGATGAGCTAACATTTAACCAGCACACCCCAGGGTGGTCAAACCAGGTGTGCAAGTATCAAAATGCTTCAGCAGCTGCATGCATGGCCCCCAGCAGCACTGAGAAGTGTTTCTAAGAAGCAGAGGGTGGGGTGACGGTGGTCCATGCTGTTTTCCTGTGGGGCTAGGGAGCCTCACTTAAGAGACGGAAGTGGTGGTCTGATCTGGCACTGATGTCCCTCCGTCCCTCCCTCCACCCACCCACCCCTCAGGATTCCCGTCTGTGCAACGGGTCCTTCCAGCCCGAAGCTCCCAGTCTCCACCCAGCATAATAGCGCTGGTCTCCCAGACACCCCCTCACTCCAGGCTGGGTGATAGCTCCCCAGAGCCTCTCAGGACCTTGAAGGCATGCTCTAAAGCTAAAGCTGGGGGCCAGCCTGCCTGCCTTTGGGGTCCACCCTGGAGCCCTGCCTCTGTCCTTCTTTCTGTAGCAGGGTCCCACGAGGGTATTTGCTTAGGGCAAGGGGGTCACATTGGTGGGGGACAGGGTGTGTGTGATTTCCCCACCCCTTGGGGACAACTGTGCTTATCATATTGGGGGAGCTTCTGGCATGGAGCTGGTGGAGGCCAGGGGTGCCACTCAGCAGCCCCCCAGTGGCCAGGACATCCCCAACCCAGAAAACAATTGGTCCCAAGTGTCCACAGTGACCAGGGGACAGAAACACCAGCCTGGATCTAACATGCCAGCTTGCTTCCTATGCTCTGCAGAGAAGGAAAACCACTGCATTGTGGCCTCAGCTTGACCAGTGGCCTGGTCCCAGCACTGGAGCCGTCCCTCTGCCTTCCAGCAAAGCCTCCTCCCCACCCCCACACTGTCTCAGGCCTCCCGTCTCCATGCCGGTCTCCAGGCTTGGCTTTTTATCTGTGCAAGGGGCCCGAGGCTGGATATTCAGTGGAGACGGTCTCCATGGTCCGCTTCACCCGAGGGACCCCGAGCGAACCAGGCCAGTCCTGTCTTCCGCCCCCGCCCCCCCCAGGACCTTCTCCAAGATGGCAACCCCCCTCCCCAGGGGAGCCTGCAGAGCAGCAGGGGACCACAGCCAGGAAAGGCAGCAGGGGAGCCGAAGAGGAGAATGTGGCAGCCTTTCCGGTCGGCCAGACCTCCCCCTCGGATTTTTCTTTTTTTAAAATCACCGCAATTTAAGGAGCGGCTCCTCCCTCCATCCCGCGGCCGGCCACGTGGGCTGGCCGGAGGAGTCGCCCACTGGCCCGCCTGTCTGCTGTCTCCCTCCGCCAGCTTGGCGGCCAGGCAGTGGCTTCGGTTTCAGTTTGGTGTCACTGGTTTCACTTTCGGGGAGAGAAAGAAGAGAGACAGAGACAGAGAGGAGAAGAGGGAGCCAGAGAGAGGGAGGGCAGCCCTATCAGGTGCGGGGTGGGGGCTGGGGTCAGCCTCTGCCCTGTCCTGTCCTGCGGGGCCACCGCCTGCTTGCAGCTCCCTCCCTGACCTTCCTCTGAAGGGTAAATCCTGAGAGTAAAGGTCAAGGGGTCAAGGGCAAGTTCCCACTGCGACCTTGGGTTTCACAAGCCACCCTCTTATCCTGGACTCCTTCCCCGCACCATCCCACCCTCAGCCTCCGGTAAAAGTGGGGCTGGGGATCACGTCCGCCCCCATGGGATGCTGGGAAGATCAAAGCCCTGCTGACTGCTGACCCAGGACAGTCTCACAACATCCCCTTAGGGAGGGGGCGGAGCACGGTCCCAGGCAGAACAGGATGTCTGCTGCCTTCACCCAGCAGGGACCCTTGGCCCAGAAAGCACCAGGAAGGAGGCTTCCCTCCATGTGGCTGGAGTCGGGGGTGGGCGGGGAGTCCCCTGGACTCACCTGCTGTGGCGTGGGGCTCCTGTTCTGGCAGAAGTGTCTGGAGGCCCAGTTGCTCCAGTGGCTTTCCAGTAGGCCTGCCTGTCTCTGGACAATGGTGTGCCCTTGTCCCCCTCACTACTGCTGTTCTTCCTGCAGGGTGGCGGGCCCACAGCTGACCTCTGGGCCACATATCCACTGCCTTCTGGGCTGGGCTGAGAGCCCTGGATGGCAGGACCTGGGCCCAGTCTTCTCTCCCCAGAACCCTGTTCAGGGCCTGAAA
This sequence comes from Moschus berezovskii, assembly GCF_049115385.1. Taxonomy (NCBI): domain Eukaryota; kingdom Metazoa; phylum Chordata; class Mammalia; order Artiodactyla; family Moschidae; genus Moschus; species Moschus berezovskii. Next base: position 93,341,687 of record NC_142467.1, read on the forward strand.
AGGACTCCCCAGACTGGGCAAGAAGAGGCCAGGGAGAATCACCTTGGGGATGTCAAGAACACAGCTCAGGGGTTTCCCTGGTGGTTTGGTGGCTTGAGACTCCACATTCCCAATGCAGGGGGCCTGGGTTCGGATCCCTGGTCAGGAAACTAGATCCCATGGGCTGCAACCAAGACCCAACGCAGTCATATAAATAAATCAAAATAAATATTAAAACAAAAAGGAAACAACTCAGCAAGATAGAATGTGGGTGGGAGCCAATGAGAGAGGGTGGTTCGTTTTTAGTTTAGCAGCTTTATTGAGATATAATTCACCTGCCATACAGTTTACCCACTTAAAGTGTGCAATTCAGTGGTTTTGAGGACATTCACCGTGTTGTGCAACGGGTCTATCTAATCTTAGAACACTCTCATCACCCCAAAAGGAAACCCCATCCTCATTAGCATCACCCCCAGCTCCTCCCCCAGCCCCTGACCACCAGGAACCCACTCTCTGTGTCCGTGGACCTGCCTGCTCTGCACGTTTCCCATCAGTGGAATCACACCCTGTGTCTCCTTCTGTGTCTGCCTCTCTCATTGAGCATCGTGTTCTCAGGATCAGTCCACGTGGTGGCGAGTGTCAGGGCTTCTCTCCTTTTCATGGTTGAGTGAGACTCCCAGGTGTGGAGGGACCACTTTTTGTGTATCCACTATGCAGTGATGAACATTGGATGGTCTGCACTTTGGGCTGCTGTGAAAGAAGGCAGGTGTTGACCCAAGTAGGTGTTGATTGGTGCATGTCAGCCCACCATAACTGATGTCTGGGGACCCCGAGTTTTCTGGGCGATTAGGGTGAGCACACTCTAAAAGATACAGAAAGAAGGAGCAGCCCCCCCCAACAGGGGCAAGCCTGGCACCCAGACTCCCTGGGTCTCTGCTGGATGCTGGGGAAACCTCTTCCCCACCCCTACCCTGGCTGGTTCCACTGGGAACCCAGAACGTCAAAAGGGAGCGTTTGAGAACCTCCCAGAACCTCAGGGGCCGACCCGGAGCAGCAGCAGGGCCGGCAGTCTGGAACACCGGCCGGAAAGCGGCCACTCCCTTTTAATGAGGAGAAGAGCTGGGCTGGGGGTGGGCAGGACGCCGCCGGGGAGGAGAGGGGCGGGGAGAGGAGAGGAGCGGCAAGAGGAGGGGGAGGGAGGGGAGAGAGGAGGAGCGCGGGGCCGGGGCGGGGCGTCCTCAGAGGGCAGGTAGGCAGGCGGCTTCCTCGCACCTGTGCCAGGCTTCCCGCCTCTCTTTTGGAGGGTAGCCCCTAGCGCAGGGGAGGAGGAGGAGGAGTGCGGGGAGTCACAAGGACCCCGTTCCTGCCACTCCGGAGCCACTTCCTGCTCTTTAATGTGGGGGTAAAGAGGAGACAGCGCTCCTCCGTGTTCACACATCACAGGGAGACCCCAGCCCTCTGTGTGGAGGCGGATGCCCCTCGCCCCGCCCTCTCCTCCAGCCCAGCTCCAGGTGTGGGGACACCCCCATCCCGCAGTTCTTCACGTGTTCACTGGGCACCCGTACATCTTTGGGAGATAACCGTCTTTTATTTTAAAAAAATGTAAATATTATTTTAGATGTAATCCCACAGAATGACCTATCGGTTATGAATCAGGATTTTTTTTTTTTTTTGGCCGCTTCCCCGATGGCTCAGCGGTAAAAGATTTCGCCTGCAATGCAGGAGACGGGTTTGATCCCTGGGTGGGGAAGATCCCCTGGAGAAGGAAATGGCAACCTAGTCTAGGTTTCTTGCCTGGAAAATTCCACGGACAGAGGAGCTTGGTGGACTGCAGTCCATGGGGCTGCAAAGAATCAGACACGACTTAGTGACTGAGAACACACCCACGCACTTGGGATCTTAGTTCCCTGACCAGGAGTGGAACCTGGCCCTCGGAACTGGAAGTGCCCAGTCTTAACCACTGGACTTCCAGGGAAGACCAGACACCAGCCTTTTTAATTGTGGTGATTCTTTTGGTTGCTAAGGTATAAGGATTATTTTTTCTTTCTTTTGTGTTTTTAGTTAAGGATTCTTTATCTCTTCTGGCATAGACGCGTCTCCCCTACAGGATTTACAAACACTTTCTCCCTCTCTGTGGGCTTTCTCGTCACTCTCCCGATGGTGTCCTTTTTGGTGCACCCAAGTGTTAAATTTTGATTAAGTCCAAGTTCATTTATGTTTTCTTTTGCTGCCTGTGCAGTATGTGTCATGGTGAAGAATCCATTGCCAAGTTCAAGGACATGAAGATGGGAGATGGGAAGGTCAAAGGTTTGCTGAGGGTTTTATGTGACTCGGGGTTCTGTCTGTCCTTGGCAGCAGGGCTGGAAAGGGTGCCTGAAGCTTAAGCAGGAGTTGGGAGTGGGGAGAGGGGGAATGGGAAATTCCAGAACAGGGAACCGCAGGTGCAAAGACAGGGAGCCAAGAGTGAGTGAAAGACTTGCACTGCCTTTTCCCTTCCCTCCCGGCTCCCTCTCCTTCCTCCCCCACATCTCTCCCCTCCCCCTCCCTCCCCATTCCCCTTCCTTCTCCCTTCCCTCTTTCCCTCCCACCCCTCCTCCCTGACTCTGACCCCTGGGCAGCCCTTACCCCTGTACACTGGTCCCCTCACAGGCATCAGGGTGGGGTGTGGGGGCTGATGTGGCTGCCCTTGAAATCTCATTGGTCCCCAATGCAAAATCCAACTCTGTTACGGAAGAAAGGAGATGGGTGTCCAGGCAGGGGAGAGGGCAGTGGGCTGACCCTGTGCATGAACTTGTACATTGTGGTGGTGGGGAGCACCCCAGCCACAGGGGAGGGTTATGGGGGCTCCAAGAAGCCAGAGAGGCCTCCTCAGGAGACACCCACAGGGATGTCCCTGGTGGTCCAGTGGCTAAGACTCAGAGCTCCCAAAGTAGGGGAGCCAGGTTTGATCCCTGGTCAGGAAACTAGACCCCACGTGCCCCAGCTAAGACCCAACACAGCCAAATAAATAAATAAAAATAAATATTAAGAAAAAAAAAGGACTGCAGTGCAACGCTGGTGCCTGGAGGTGGGTGTGGTCTTCTGGGAGGAAGAGGGGACTGGGGGACAGAACATAAGGGGCCTCCACCTGAGGCAGGCCACCAGGAAGGTTTTGGCAGGGTGGTCTCTGGTCCAAGGCCTTGCCCTGCTCTGTGGGCCCAGCTCTCTCTGTGACTTTTTCTTTTAATATATATTTTTAAAAGTTTATTTGGCTGCACAGAGTGTTAGTGGTGGCACTCAGGATTTTTAGTTGTGATATGTGGGATCTAGTTCCCTGACCAGGGATGGAACCCAATCCCCCTGCATTAGGGGCGTGCAGTCTTAGCCCCTGGACCACCAGGGAAGTTCCAAAGTTCCAGTTTCTTAGCCAGATATCCTAGTGACCCGGCTCCCTACTCGGCCACCACCTGGTCCCACACCCAAGGCCAGTGGAGTTTGAAATGAAGACAGGCTTCTGTTAACCTGGTAGGCAGCCAACATTCTAGTCTCTGTGACCTCTGCCACCCTACCTGCCACCTCCAGAGTTAAACAGTCTATAGGAGGCACAGTGGAGCAGATCTGACCCCCTTTTGAGCTGAGGCCCCCTTCTGGGCCCATTAGGAGTGGTCATTGCTCTGCTGGAGGTGGTGAAAGAGTTTTCACCCTATCCCATGTACAGAGGAGCCGGATGTGCTATGGTTCATAGGGTCACAAAAAGTCGAACATGACTGAAGCGACTCAGCACGCACCCATCACCGTGCTTTTGCTCACACTGGTTCTCCTGTGAGGCAATGCCCGCTCTGTGCCCCCCCAAGGACTCTCAACGTTGACACCCTTCTGCCTAGCGCTGCCCTATTGCTGTGAGCTCATTCCAACAGGCAGGGCGTGGAGATGTGGGGAGGGTCAGCATCTGTCTGGGAAAGTCGGAGCCTCTGGACGGGTCCCAGGTCACCAGGGCTCAGGGAGGGAAGAGGGGTGGGGTGGGGTGGGGTCGGTTTGGGGGGGTGAGTTACCTGTTCTGAGCAACTCATACGGTGTGGCCAGGGTGAAGGGGAAGGGGATTCGGGATGTTCAGGAGGGGGTCTGCTTCCTTCTTGGGGGGGGCGGGGGTCAGCAGTAGCCATCTCTCTTAGTCCGCGGTGATGACCCCCCCCTTCAGGGGGCGTGTCCTCCCCACGGGTGGGTTCAGGGGAGGGATGGGGGCGGGGAGAGACGCAGCTGCGGGCCTCGGTCCCTCCCTCACCTGGGGCCTCTCCCTGATTCTCCAGGTGCTTCTCCACCAGCCTCTCTGAATCCCCAGGGAAGGCTGGGCAGAAACCTGAGCCTCGGTTCAGGCTGCCATGGGGCCTGGCCTCTCCCTCCGCCCTCCTTCCTCCTCCACAGCCACCTTGCCTTTTCCACGGGGACTGCAAACCGGTCCTCCACCCACCTGGCCTGTGGTTCTGAGGTGTGGCCTCCAGCCCCGGGTAGGCCCCAGGACCTGCACACCTGGTCAGCTGGGAGATGCAGCCCCAGGGGAGGCGGGGCGAGGCCCGCAAGGCCCCTGCTGGTTTCGTTTTGAGGCGGTCCCTTCCCCTTCCTCACTCCCACTCCGCCCACCCGACACCCCCCTCCCCCCACTTTCTGGGAAACCCAGTGGCAGCTTCTTCTGAACTGAACTGTGTTAACCCGGACTCCACGAAGTTCCGCCTCCCGGGACCAGAGGCTTCCTGCTCTCACAGACCTCTAAGCCCCGGCCGGCTGAGCACCCTTCGCCAGACTGTCCACCTTCCAGAAGGTTCTGGAACCTTCCTGCCGCATAGTGTCCCCAGCTCTGGACACAGGACACCTGGTAGCTTCAGACAGGGCTGTCCCGGACATAGAAGACCCAGAGTCTGACTTCCACTGCTACGGGACTGTGCCCTCCTACACCACCGGATTCTGGGAGGGGCGTGGGCCTAAACCAGCTTCCTCCCTCCGCCGCGGATGCCAGGCCGGGTTACTCTCTGCAAGGCCCCTGGTGGTCACAGTGGGGGTGAAACAGCATCCCTGGCCCCACCCACTGGATGCCAGGAGCTCCCCACCCCCTTGTCGTGATATTCACAGGTGTCCCCAGACACCAGTGTTCTCTGGATTAAGGAGGCAAGATTGTCCCCACTGAGACCCAGCTGGGAGAGACTGGAGCTGTCTCTGGCCACGTGTGGCTTCAAGAGCTGGAGATGCAGGATATATGAATTCAGATGCCCCATGAGGGCAAAACATACAGCACTGCAGACTCTGTACCTTCTTCCCCCCATAAAAACAGCAACAGACCAGAGTAATATTTCATGTTGATTGTGAGGTGCAATCCTAATCTTTGGCTATAATGGGTTAAATAAAACAAACCCTCAAATTACCTTCACCTGTTTTTCTCATTTTAAACGTGATCGGTGAGGAAATTTAAGTTCTGCTTGCAGATAATGACGCACATGTGTCCCTGATGCTGGGAGGGGCTGGGGGCGGGAGGAGATGGGGACGACAGAGAATGAGATGGATGGATGGCATCACCAACTCGATGGTCATGAGTCTGAGTGAACTCCGGGAGTTGGTGATGGACAGGGAGGCCTGGCGTGCTGTGATTCATGGGGTCGCAGAGTCGGACACGACTGAGCGACTGAACTGAACTGAACTGTCCTGGTGATATCGGCAGGCACACGGGGCACAGAGCCACCTGGAATCTGCCTGCCGGTTCTGTGCCCCTTTTTTCCTTCCATTTTCCCCCCGCCCCACCCCTAGGCTTCCCTGGTGGCTCAGGTGGTTAAAAATCCACTTGCAATGGGGGAGACCTGGGTTTGATCCCTGGGTTGGGAAGATTCCCCTGGAGAAGGGAATGGCTACCCACTCCAGTATTCTGGCCTGGAGAATTCCATGGACAGAGAAGCCTGGTAGTCCATGGAGTCGAAAAGAGTCAGACACGACTGAGAAACTTTCACACCACCCCTGGAATGCCTTTAACACTAGAGAAGGGAGTGTGAAGTTCCCAGGGCAAGGGCCGGTCCCACCTGAGAATTCCACTGGTGGAAGCCAACAGGCATTCAGCCATTACCCTAAGCTTTTTAGATGGCTTCTGCCCCACGGCTGGGGTTGATGGTTCAGAAGCCTGAACTGAGCCATCTTTTCTGGCTTCTCATTTATTCCAGGGTCATCTGTGAGCTGCTCAGGGCTCAGAACCATGTGGGGACAGAGCCTGCTCTCTCTGGGGACACAGGGGACAACACACGTGGTCTTGCAGTGCTGTTGTTTTTCAGTTGCTCAGTCATGTCCAACTCTTTGCGATCCCATTGACTGCAGCATGCCAGGCTTCCTTGTCCTTCACTATCTCCCAGAGTTTGCTCAAACTCATGTTCACTGAGTTGCTGATGCCATCCAACCATCTCATCCTCTGTCGCCCCCTTCTCCACTTGCCCTCAATCTTTCCCAGCATCAGTGTCTTTTCCAATGAGTTGGCTCTTCATATCAGGTGGCCAAAGTATTGGAGCTTCAGCTTCAGCATCAGTCCTTTCCAGTGCTGTTTAACATGAGAACTTCGACCTGAAGAGAAACTTGCATCAACAAGATGTTGGGTGTCTTCTTCCAAACGAAGTACATACACACACACACACGAAAAAAACCCCAAAAAAGGCCCCCAAACCCCCAAAAGTGAAGAAAACTGAAAACCCAAGTGAGAAAACACCCAACAGGTGAGATTCTGAAGCTCTCGGATTCGTTTCCTGATGGACATGAGGTCAGAGGGGCCCTGGACATGGCAGTTGTGTCACCTCACGCCCTTGGCTGTCTCAGGGTTTAAGGAAAAGCCACGAGGAACTTTGACACAGAACAGTCTTTCACAAGAAGCTGGGGATGGGCCTGGGAGTACCGAGCAGCCTGACTCTGCCTTCTGCCTGGACCCCCACATGTCAGGAAACCCACAAAGCAACAGAATTACCCATTTCAGGGATAGGAGCCTGCCCCCTCACAGGAGAGGACTTCGGCAGGACAGGGAACAGCATCCCTATGCCTATCTGTGGCCACCAGGTTGTGGGGAGCAGCCAGGGTTGGATCCTCACAAACTCAGAAGAGACGGGGTGTCAGAGCAGAGGGTGCCAGTCTAGGGACATTTGCAGGGGGCGGGATAGAGAGGAGACCTCGGGCTGTCAAAAGTCACTTTCGTTGTGGTCTCCAGGTCTCTGGTATTTTCCTGGATGAGCCTCGGAATGGGAAAAGGGAGAAGCCACGTGTTGCTGGTCCTTTCCCTAGGGCCCCTGGGGTCCTGGCGAAGTGACACAGCAGGCAGTTGCTGTGGGGAGCCGATGAGCTGGGGGAGGCATCTGCTTTCGAATCCTCCTCTCTGAGCTCCCTCACCAACCCTGGAGGCCTCACCCCCACCTACCCCAAATTCTCCGGCACCCCTAGGACCCCTATCAACGTGGTCTCGTACTCCTTGCAAGTGGCCGTCGACTCTGTTAACAGAAAGCAGTCAGGCCCAAAGCCTGACTGTGTACAGGACTGGCCCGAAGATGGGCCTGTCTGTGACCGCCAGTGCTGGGCGCCCACGGGCCAAGATGCTGAGTCACAGTTCACCCGTTAGGTTCCCTTCCCCCTCTGAGGCTCCAGAGGGAGTTGGGGTGCCGACAGAGCCACACCTCCGCCACTTTTAGTTATCTTTTTTATTCTTTTCTAAATTAGGTGAGATTTCAGGGGCAACGATGAAGTGGCAGAAACCTGGTTGGAAGAGCTACCAACTTGTCTTCTCTTTGGTGACCACAGAGCGGGGAATAAACATACACAAGAGACTAGAAGGGTCTCCCAGAGAAGAAAAGGATCCAGCAGCTCCCACAGGGCCACACACCCCCATCTTCTGCAGCCCCCTCTCCAGAAACGAAGGGCTGGCGTGGCCCACCCCAGGCCCGCTGCCCTCGGAGAACCTTCCTCTGAAACTTATCGCAGATAAATATCAACTTGTTTCAAACCTCCAGGAAGTATTGGGGTTGGGGGGAGGCTCAGAGTTTCATCTTCGGAGAGTCTGGAGGAGGGGAAGCCTTCGAAGGGCCCCTGCTCTCCACCACTTCCTACCGCCTGATGGCTCAGAGGCAGCCTCCTCCATTGGAGGCGGGACAGCTCTGAAGGTGGAAAGGCTGGGTCTCAGCTTCGAGCCTCACACAGACCACGGCAGGGGGCCTGGCTGGGCACCCCAATGGACACTGGGAGCCGGGACAACCTCACAGCCGCAGACTCATCTCTCATCAGTTGCGGCTGTACAATTCAAGGCCCCAAGAGAGTGACATGCCCCAGGTGGTCACTTCTAGTTTGCTGGGCGAGTGGAGGTGACACAGAGCCACCCGCCTACATCTGTTGGGTGGCAGGCGTGGGGGGAGCGGCCGTATCTGCATGATCTGCTGGGGTTTCAACCACACGACAGCTTGGAAACCCAAGGCTTCCTTTCTGCCGAGCGAGTGTCAGCTGAGGCTGCTATCAGGAGAGTCTGCTCCCCAAAGCACAGGAGGGGACAGGAGGGTACCTCCTGGGGGGCAGGTCACATTCTGCCAAGGACAGGCTGTGTGGCAGAGGCAGGAGCAGCTTGGGGAGGGGACCCCATGACAGCCATCGGGGACCCAACTGTTCTTCTGGTCTGGGGGGACCACCTCCAAGGGGCAGACGCCAGGCGAGGGGCACACATTCACCCCAAGGCCTCACAGCTTGGAAAGGAGCAAAGCCAGCGCCCAAAGTCACCATCTCCTGGGGGTTGGGCTGCCCTGGTGGCGGCGTGGACGGGGACCAAGACCCCAAGGACAAGAACAAGAAGCACGACTGGCACATTTGCTTTTTCTTTCCCTGTTTTTTTTTTTTCTTTTTTCTTTAAACCTAAGGAAGCAGGATCTGAGAAGACAGCACAGCGGTATCAGCCTCCCTGGGCCTGAGGGCCACGTGTGCGTCCCCTTGGAGGGCATGGCAGGAGGGCGGGTCGGGGCGGGGGGAGGCCTGGTGGCGGCAGCAGGACCGTCACACAGCGGTGCGTGTGGGTGTGCTGGGCTGGTTTAGCCGCAGTGTTTTACACAACCAGCCAGCAAAATCCACTTCTTCCACCTCGGACCGCTTGATGAAGGTGTGGTTCTGAAAGGGAAGGAGTGGCCTGAGCAGTCTGTCTCTGGACAGATAACTGGACCCCCAGCCCAGGGCCAGCGACGTGGGACAGGGTCTCAGGCAAGGGGCAGGCCGCTCCGTGCCCCTTGGAGCCCAGGGTGACCCTCTGATGGGGCTCCCTGAGTGCTGCAGTGGAGTGTGGAGCAGCCTCCCTGGCACCCCCTCACCTGATGCTAGAAGCCCCCCAGTGCGACAAACACAGATGTCCCCAGGTGTGGCCCCGTGTCGCGGGGGCAGGGTTGCCTGCATGAGGACATCTGATCTGAACCACAGGACTCCGTGAGGACATCAAGTTCCCCATGCGTCCTGTCTGGGTGACAACCACCGGCCGAAGAGGCCCCTGAGCTTGGAAATAGGGCTTGTGTGGCCGGGGAGCAGGATCGCACCTCTTCCGTCAGTTTAAGTGACCCCCACACTCACGCTTCCCATTTGGAATTGCCAGAGGTTCCTGGTTCAGAAGGGTGGGGGGTCTATGCCCCCAAGCATCATCTGTCTCTTTCACCAGCTGGGGAGGCAAGACCATTCCCACCTCTCTAAAGGGGACTCAGGCTTGGGTGAAAAAAAAACCAAGGGACAAGGGTCCCTGCAGTCAAGACAGCAGTCAGCCCCACCCAGCACGTGGTATCGCCCAGGCAGAGACCTGGATGTGGGCCTGAACTGTGTGAACTGCATAGACCTGGGCCTGGGGGGGAGACCGTGGGGGTTTCAAAGTTTGTGCTGCTGTTCCCTTGGTCTGTAATGTTCCACCATGAACATGGGCTTCTTTTGTCATGCATAACCCAAACACGTATCATTGGACTCAATAAGGAGCTTCTAGAAAGAAGCAGGTTGATGCTGACCCTACCCTACAAGGTGTGCCAGGACAGGCTCACACTTGGGGTCACAGCAGACTAACTACAGCCAGGACCCACAGCTGACAGGGGTGGGCTCAGACAGGGCACCTTTCTGGGGAAGGTGCTGAAGCAGGGGCCACAGCTGGGGAGAGAGCAACAGGACACGTCCCCAGAGGATCAGGACCATCCTGTGCAAAGGTCCTGAGGTGCAGAGCTGGAGGAAGGCTGGGTGGGGGGCCCCTGAAGGTGTGGGCAGGGCACAGAAGCCCAGCAGAGGGCGTGGCTAGGTTATTCACACTTCCACATCGCAGCCACCCCAAGAGGCTGCTTCTCTCCCGTGTGGACACCTAGAATGCCTGGAAGTATTTTCTCTCTGAGACACAAAACATATAAACAAGAGGCTGTCTGTCTTAGCATCAGAGGTGACTCAGATAGTCAGACCCAGCAATGGAGGAAGGGTTAATGTCCACGGCAGACATGGGTGGAAGGTGCTCTGATGGCCACCTAAGGCTGGCAGGCAGCCTTGGTGGTAGAAGGTCAGTTCTGGTGACCACCTTGGTTTCCAAGGACATCGAGCAGTTTGGTTTAGAGGAAGGCAGATGCCCCCGCGGTGCCCCCAACGCCTCAGAGGCCAGTCGTTCTGAGCCCTAGCCCTGGGCACACAGGCCCTTCTGTCCCTGGGGAGCTGGGAGGACCTTGGCTGGTCTGCATAGAACCCTCCAGTGAGCCAGGGAGACCCACATGGGTTCTGCAGCTCGCCCGGCCTCCAACATGCCAGCCCACGTCATTAGAGCTCACTCAGATGTTCACTTGGGGCACGGAGGGCCTGCTAGGGACCCCCGAATCTTCAAAGTCTGGGTGTCACTCACCATAAGCATCTTCAGGTCCGCTCGCTCAGCTGGGTTCTTAATTAGGCTGCGGGTCCCAGGAGGTGGGAGAGAGGAGAAGCAGTCAGTGCCGAGGGGAGGAGCCTGCGTCCTTCTGCCCTTGGCTGCCTGGACCTTGGAGGCGAGGGGCCCCACCTCACCCTTTGGTCTGAGAGCAGGACGCCTGGCCTGGGAGGGAAGGGTGAGGGCCTGGGGCCAGGACAAGAGGGAAAGGGACAGAGGGTGGGAAAGCCCCAGGCTGCTGCTCGCTCAGAGGCCTAGTAGCAACCGCAGCTAAACGTCTAATAAAAAACCGTGAGTTCAGGAGTCCAAGTGTCAAAATGGATGTTTTTCCTTCAGAAAAGCAGAACTGTGTAAAGGCAGTTGTTCATGGCAGCTCAGGGCTGAGTGGCAGTTCTTTAAACTGACAGCCTCCCAGGGCACAAAGAGGTTTACACGGTGGTGGGGGATGGCGGCACCCACAGCCACAGATCAGCTGCGGGACATGCAAACCCGGGCTGCCATAAACACGCAGGGTGCCCGGCAGACCGGCCCTCCGGGTCCACGGTCCGCTGGCTTGAGGCCGTATCACCCACAGAGGGCGAAGAGGGCTGCCTCCTTGAAACAGGCTTGGAGGGCTGACCTGGGAGCTGGGAGGTGATGGGCTTTAAGGGCCAGCAAACTGGGGTGCCTGCTGGCAGAAGGCAGGGCGGAAACTGTGATTTCCAAAGAGCCTGGTTTCACTTGGGGTGGTGCGGATGAGCTGGGGCTGAGGCTCAGCAGCTTTGGGAGGGGGACCGATTCTCAGGTGAGCTCCGGTCCCACCAGATGCTGCCACTGTTTAGCATCCCCGAGGCCCCGGCGGTCACCCCAGGAAGCAGGCAGCCTGCTCCCCCCACCCGCCCATCTTACCATTTATTTACAAACTCCTGGAAGTCCTGGGTGAATACGCCATTGGGCAGCTTGGGAGGAGGCTGAGGGACAGACCAGATGGGTGGGAGTCAGAGATCAAGGATGGATTGGGAATCAGGGGGAAAGATGCCTCCTAGCCGTGCGGCTGTGGGGACCCTCAGGACACCTCTCATGGAGGCAGAGGGCACCATCCCTTCAGCAGCTTCCCTGGGAGCCCTGCCGCCTGCCCTGCCACCTGGGTCGGGATCTTCCCAGGTTTTCTTTCAAGAGCTCTTGTGTTGGGATCACAACTGGTTCTGGAGAGGAGAGGGGCCATCCCGTCCGCCCCCTCTGAAGTGCCTGGAGTGAGCTCAGGGTCTGGATCTCAGGGAGGCAGCAGCTGCTGGGGTTTGGGCCTGAAAACTGGGGGAGTCCACTCCTCCACCTCCAGGGGAGGACGGGCTAGCCGGGCCCGGGCGGCACTGCCGGGGGCAGGAAGTGCTGTCCCCAGAGCCACCCGCCCTGCTCTGTCATCACTGACCCTGCTCTGAGCTGCTCATGTTGAGAGCCAAGCCTGGGCCAAGCCCAGCCGCCCCAATGCCCCAGGGCTACCGGAAACCATGTCTGTCCCAGAGGGCCCAGGACAGTGACATGGCCATGCTGAGAGGGCTGGCTCTGGGGTCAGTTCCTGCTGGGTCCGGTGCCATTCCCCTCCTCATGCCCTGATGAACCCGTCTGTACAGTGGGCATCCACGCTGCCCTCTCATGAGCTGGGGGCTCCCTGAGGGGAGGGGGAAGCCTGAGCCTTCTCTGAGGAAGCGGGAGGACTCACAACCTCACAGACACCAAGATGCTCAAAGGAGATGGGGGTGGCAGGGCGCCTGGGCCCCGGCACTGAGTCCCTGGGCCCAGAGCGACAATCCTGGGCTCGTCTCTATAAAGATAGGAAAACAGCCCCTTGGGGAGAGTAGGTCCATGTATCACAGGGAGAAGTGAGACCACACGTCTTCACACTTGGTAACAACATCCTATTGAAAACAAGGGTCTCCATCTCTCCCTGCGGCCCCTCCCCTACACACCCCACGGTCTGCGTGTCCAGTTCTCTTCCTCTTGGGGGGACACCTTCCAACAGGGATAGGTTACTCCCGCTGGTGTGGGGAACCTGCCAGCGGGGCTCTGGGCACGCACCTCGTTCACGATGTAGTCCAGCAGCTCAAAGATCGCCATGGCCGGCCGGCTGTCCATCCCGTGACCTGCCAGGGGCAGAAATGAATTCGGGTGAGATGGGCAGGTGGTCACCATGCCTCTGTCTGGCATCAAGGCCTGAGTGTGTGGAACGCGAGGCCGACCACCCTCCTCCCACCCAGCCCTAACCAGAGGGCAGGCTCCCTGGCCTGGCTGCCCTCCTGGGAAAGGAACTTCTCTCCTAACCCTCCAGTGAATGAGAAAAAGGAAACAAATCCCAAACATGGAGACAAATAGGAATGTTGGTTGACAAGGCATACATTTGGCATGGGGCTGCGTCTGGGTTGTCCCAAATCCAAACCCCTGCTCCCTGTGCAGGCAGGGCATTTGGCGGCGGGGGGTTGGCGGTGGGCGGGCAGCTGTGTGTACGACCTTGCCCAGACCTGTGGGCTCACAGTGGTGGCCAGCTGGGGTGGCTGACCCCTGTCTTAGACCCAGCTGGCCAGGCCTGCATTTGGCAGCTGGACTTTTGCCTTCTGTCCCCTGTCCTGAAATGGGCACTCGGGCTGGGGCCGGGCTGGGGGAGGTGCTGGCAGGCGAATGGCCTGGCATAGCCCACTGCTCCTCCCTGCCTGGAAGGTTGGAGCGCCATTTGGGAGTCAGGCAGGGAAAGGAGGGGCCATGGCCTGAGGACACAGATTTGGGTGGGGGGTTTTCCCCTCGGAGGAAGTTACAATAGCCCAGCAGTCTGGGCATGGCAGCAGGGAAGCAGAGGGCCTGGGCTTGAAAATCTTGTGAAAACCAACTGATGACACAAGTGTCTGTCCACAGTGAACAGATGCCACGCAGTGGAATATTATGTGACCATAAAAAAGAAACTAGGCACCAACACTTGTGACGTGGACAGACCCTGAGAACATGATGCTCAGTGAGAGAACCAGACACAGGACACACAGGGTGCGATTCCACTGCTGGGAAACGTGCAGAGCAGGCCGGTCCACAGACACAGAGAGTGGGTTCCTGTTGTCATGGGCTGGGGGAGGGACAGGGGCTCCTTCTGAGGTGACGAGGATGTTCTGGACTCAGACAAGGTGGTGGTCGGATACTCTTGTGAAGGTAAAGAAACCCAGTGTTATTAGCCTGAATTGAGTGGATCCTTTGCTATGGGAATTCTAGCTCAATAAAGCTGTTGGGAACCAGCCAACCAACTGCAGTCCACTGCACGGTCCTTTGGTCTCAAACTTAATTCTTTTCTGGTCACTTAAGAAAAATAAAGTCACAGATCCTTAAGTGCCGTTGCCTAATTATAAGATCCGAGCTGTGACCTTGACCCTGACCCTGAGCCAGCCCTCAATATGGTGTAAGCATCAGCCTGAATCTCACAGGTGGCTGGTCCAGGTACCACGAGGCCTTTGCAGGACACCTCTCTTCCCACCCATGCTGGGCTGTGCAACAGGGCTGAAGGCAACCAGCCACTGGAGGAGACCCTGAGTTGAGTTCCTTTCAATTTGCATTCCCCGAAAGGCTGGGCCTGACACAGAAGAACAGCCATAGCAGGTGGTGGGTGCAAGACTGCTTGCTGGGCAACCCTTTGGCTTTTCTGTATGCTCGAACGTTCTAGTGATAAAATGTGGGAGAAACCACCCCCTACCCCACCCCCGCCTTGGCTGAGGCCTGAGCCTCTCGACCCAGCCAGCTGGCAGCAACAGGTGCAGCGGCCCCAGACGGGAGGGTCTGAGGCACTTGCAGCACTGTCCCCAGAAGCCACAGGACCATCTGAGGACTGCTGACCGCAGGGAGCATGGCCCAGGGGGACAGGTGGTGCTGAGAGGGGCCTGTGGGGAGGCAGCTGCCATCCCCAGGCTCTGGGGCCCGTCCGTTGGAAGCCCCGGCCTGGAGCCCTACCGCTGATGGGGCGTCCAGGGGGCCTCGGCCGTGGCGAGATGCTGGGAGGTTCTCCTTCCGCGCCATCAACCATGGGCCGGCCGAATATGGCCTCCAGCTCCTTGGCGTCTGGCGGGGGGATGGGGTACCTTCCGATGGACAGTTCCACCAGGGATAGGCCCATGCTCCAGATGTCTGACTGCACCGAATAGTGGGTACCTTGTAGCCGCTCCGGCTGTGGGGAGACAGGGAGAGACACCCCGAGGGTGGTGAGGAGGGACTGGAACCCTGGGGTCCCCCTGCACCCCTGTCCCACTCTGGGATCCCTCCAGAGACCCAGCAACAGAAATCAAACCATTCCATCTCCTCCCTCCACTCCATGCATCAGAGCTGACAGCAGCCCCCACAGATCCACAACCCACAGATGGAGAGTGCCCTGCCCAGGGATGTCTTGTTCTCAGGACAATCCCAAGACTGACTTCTCACAATTTGCTCTTAAAATTGCCTGGAGAGCTACGAAAATAATGCAGGGCCAGTTGCCTGGCTCAGAAATTGACTGACGATTCTCCCTGACTGGACTTTTACTAGCAGCAGAGAGGAGCTGGGCAGAGAGACAAAAACCCAAGTGAGAAGATGAAGCAGACTGGAAATTCAAAGGAGAGGAGAAACCCAGCAAAGACATAAATGGCACAATAGGGAAGAGTAAGCTTCTGGAAAACCTGGAAATCAAAGAAAAACTGACAGGGTTGGTGGCAGGGAGGACCGCAGAAGAACCCAGGGACACAGCGGGTCGAGGAAAGACTCACAGACATGTAGGACCGCGTCCCCACGAAGGAGTTGGCCATGGAGTCAATGAGCTGGCCGCTCACCCCGAAGTCACACAGCTTGATCTCCCCTCGGGAGTTGACGAGGATGTTGGACGGCTTCACGTCTGGGGGCAGAGCCGGAGGTGAGGACACAGATGCCCCGCACGCCCCGCAGCCGGGGTGCCCTCCCCTTACCTCGGTGCATGATCTGGTGCTTCTCCCGGAGGTATGCCAGGCCCCGCAGAACCTGCAGGAGAGCCACAGGGCGCAGTCAGGGGGACTGTCCCCACGGCCAGGCCACAGTGGCCACGAGACAGTCACCACCATCCTTGGGGTGGGAACAGTCACCCACCTCATCGACTCTCACAAAGCCCCCCGCCTGTGATGTGGCCAATGCTCTCTCCTCATCTGAGGGGATGGGATCCCTGGGAGCTGAGACGAGGCCCGAGGTTATAAGTGTCCGGCCAGCCTCCTGCCCTGGAGGTCACCCCAGCCCCAGGGGCATCCTCTGTTAAGCCTTTCGCTGTTAGGACTGTGCTCAGGCTCCCCAGGCTGACAGGGTGAAGGATGGAGAGGCTGTTTCACCGAGTCAGCGAGGCCACAGTCAACGATGACAGCACCATGGGACACCACGTGTCTGGGGTCACAGCGTCTCCTCCCCCGGCCCAAGGCCTGCAAGGGCTGGGGAGCGTTACTCCACTTCATGGGCCAAGTCCCTTTGCCCGCTCAGGCACGCAGCTGGCAGAGGTTGGCAATGGCACCTCTACCCCGTTGAAGGGGGCCATGCTGAGGCCCACCACTGGCTTCCAGGGGTTCCTTGAAGCCTGGTCACCTGGAAGCGGGGAGGAGTGGTAACGAACCCCAAGACTGCAGGGCCAGGCGCGTGCCTACACACTTACCGCGATGCTGACCTTGCCCAGGATCTCTTCGGGGATTCTCTTGGCTTCTTTCAACACCTGGTCCAAGGAGCCGCCATCCTGGGGACAGCACAGGGGAGAGGCAAGCTGCTCTGAGCCATTGCCAGGCCAGGGCCTTGGGACACCAGAGCAACAGGCTGGAAAACAAACCACTTCCCAGGCTCCTGGAGAGTGGGTGCTCACTCGCATCTGCAGGAAGGAGGCCAGACCACAGCCAGAGGTGACCTGCGGGCCCAAGACAGGGACTCCCACTGCTTCAGGGACTCAGGAAGCGGACAGGCTGCCACCGTGCTCCCAGGCGGCTGAGGTTCCTGGAACCCAGGCCCTGGCTGGATGACAGGACTCAACCTTCCCGAGGCTGCCAGGTAGCAGCAGGCAGAGCAGAGCCACAGAGGCCAGTGCTCCACGGGCTAGAGGTCGAGCTCACGGCCAGAGCGCCAGAGAGTGTACCTGAGTGGACTTGCAGCTCTGGGGCCTGGGGCCCCTTCCAGCAAGCCGGCCATGGCCTCGGAAAGGGGAGCAAGACCACAGGGGTGCCAGCTGCAAGTGTCCAGCACAGAAGGGAGGCCAAGCCCATGGGTTCCCTCACTGCTCCCTGGCTGAAGCCTCCCTGGCTCCGCCAGGAAGGCCTGATGGCTGAGGGGCACCGGGGAAGGGGCACAGTGACAGCCACCGCTCACTGTCCTGCTCCTGGGATGTCCAGCAAAAGATGTAACACAGGTCACCCTAGTCGGTTCCCCGACCCGGGCGGAGACCCAAATCCACAAGCTAATGAGGAAACGACAGAAACCCAGTGTCTTGTGCAAGGTCTTGTGCAAACATGGAGACCACAGCCCCAGGGGTCGCTGACTGGCCCACAGCACCTCTTGGCCACGCAGAAACCCCCCCAGGGTGTTTGGCAGCCAGAGCTGGACCTGGGGGATGCTGGGAGAGGTGGTCGAAATGGGAACTCAAGGCTGGAAGGACAGCCCGTTTTCTTTCTCCCCTGCTCCAGGGCCCCTGTGGCCACCTGCTGCCCCAGGAGGCCTCTCACTTTGCTGGGGGTTGGGAAGGAAGCCTGCAGCCTTGGAGATGCCTAGTCCCCCTTCCTAGCACTCTGTCCCCACTGCGTCTGGTGAGAAGGGCTGTGCTGAGAGTTCTGGAAAACCCCAGGCCCTCTGACACTTTGGGAATCCATGTAGGCTCTATGGACTTGCTCCAGACTGAGGGCGAGTGGCCGTGTATGCACCCACGGTGGGTGTGGCTGGAGAGGAACCCACGGGACCAGGCAGCCTGGTGCACCCAGCAGACAGGCTGCTGGCCCAGCCCCGTTCTACATGCTTGGTGAGATGGGAATTCCTTTTCTTCTTATTAAAAAAACCAAACTATTTATTTATTTTTGCCTGTGCTGGATCTTCACTGCTCCGCTTGGGCTTTCTCTAGTTGCGGCAAGCAGGGGCTTTTCTTTGTTGCAGCGGGCAGGGCTTCTCACTGCAGTGGCTTCTCTTGTCATGGAGCATGGGCTCTTGAGCACAGACTCAGTAGTTGCTTGGTATGGGCTCAGTTGCTCCATGGCATGTGGGATCTTCCCGGACTAGGGATGGAACCCGTGTCGCCCCATACTCGCAGGCGGACTCTTAACCACTGGACCACCAGGGAAGCCCTTCTCATTTTCTCAACCTTAAAGGAACGTTTAAAAAGGATCGTGGTCTCTGCTCTCCCACTTGGCTACTCACACTCCTGATTTTCTGAAGGGCTGTGATAACATTTGTGGGATGGTGATCAGGGCGAACATTCATGTGGAGATGGGGGCAGGAGAAGCCCCAGGCTGGGGTCTCGAGGTGGCTCAGAACACAGTGAGGTTCTTCACCTCGCCCCCAACATCAGAACAGACCATTCTCTGTGAGGGACCATCCTGGGCACCATGGGCCGCGTCCCTGCCCTCCAGAAGCATCTCCCTGGCTGTGACAACCGTGAAGGGCCCCCAATCACCCAGTGGAGAGCCCCTGATCCACAGCTGAGAAGACACTGGACAGGATGTGGTGCGAGAGGCCCCAGGCAAGGTCCCTCTGAGCCTGGGTCTTACTCCTTATGCATGACTGCAAGCTTTCAGTTTGCCTGTGTCCTCTGAGCATCCCAAATCCCTCCGCTCACTGAGAAGGGAGCACACGAATACACCTTTCTTTTATTACCATTTTTTAAAAGATAAATTTGTTTTTGACTGCCCTGGGTCTTTGTTGCCTGTGAGAGCTTCTCAGTGCTGTGGCTTCTCCTGGGGGTGGAGTACAGGCTCTAGAGCGCAGGCTCAGTAGTTGTGGGCACAGGCTTAGCCGCTCCAGGGCATGTGGACTCTTCCTGGACCAGGGATTCAACCTGTGTCCCCTGCACTGGCAGGTGGATTCTTAACTACTGGACCTCCAAAGAAACCTGATACATTCCTCTTAAAAAGTCAAATGCAGATGAACTTCACCCTGATCTCCCAGCAATCCCACCAGCCTTTCCAAAGTGTGACTTATTTTCTTCCAGATTCTTCCATGCTCCTGTATACACATCCATGTGCACAGAGGGAGACCGCGTTTTCAGCCTGCCTGTCTGTCCATTCATCCGTGGGTCCGTATGATGCACACTTTCCTCCTGGAGGACTATTCCTCTAGAGCGTAGCTGTGGGTTTCGTTTCTCCCCTGGAAAGTTGCCTGCTGTTATTCTTTACCTCCCCTTTGCTGAAGGACACATCTGAGTTTTCATTATTGTAGAAAAGGGACTGCATTCTTTGGTAGATTTGACTGCAGGCCAAGAAATACCAAGAGGTGCCTCTGAGCAGTCTGTCAGCTGCTCCCTGGCCACTGCGGCCCCGAGATACCAGTGTCCACTGGTCTAGGCCCCTTGTTTCCCCCAGGAACAGGTCTGGGTGCCGGGCCAGCTGCCAGTTCTGCTGTTTTCCACACTGGCAGGTGAGTTTCTCCTTCTGGGCTGAATTGAGGCTGCTCATCACAGCCGGGGGGCTTTTCCCACAAGTTAGAGCTGGAAGCTTTCAGGTGGGAGAGGAGAACCAATGCAGCAGGACCCTGCGTATAAGCGAAACCTTGCCCCATCCTCACCCCCTCAGACAGACACAGTGTGACATTCTTCCAGAGTCCCGAGAAGGGAGGTGGGGGGACTGCAAGTGCCTCTCCACCACTAAGTGTGGGATCCCAAGGGCATGAATGGTTCGAGCTCTCACCGCTTCCTGTTGTCTTGTCCTTCCTCACACCCCCCGCCCAGAGCACCCCCTCCGCAAGGCTCAGCTTTGTGGGCCCTCACCTGTTAGCAGAAAGCAGGGTGCGCGGGCCACACTGGAGCCCACGTCGTGGAGTTTGTGTGTGATCTACGTGTCCACCGTCCTCTTATGCTTGCTGTGAAAGTGAACCAGAAGAGCCCAACCAGGAGCTTAAAGCATGAGCCCAGCAAGCAAAGAGAATCCAGCATCTCCCCAGCATCATGTGTGCTCCGGGAAGGAGCCTCACAGGAACCGATGCTTCATACCCACTGAGAGTGGAGGGGGAAGAGCAGGGGCGGGGCTGGGACGATGCCTCTCCTCTGCCAGGAGAGAGGAGAACCTGACTCAGGATATCCAGGGAGCAGGGGTGGGGGTGGCTAACAAGGAGGTGGGGGGGCGTCCCTGGTGGTTTCACGGGGTCTTAACGACCCTGTGCTTCCAAAGCGGGGGTGCGGATTCGATCCCTGGTTGGGGAACTAAGATCCCACATGCCACGCCTGTGTGCTGTGGCCAAGAACACAGAGAGGAGGTGGGGGGTGAGGGAAGGAGAGAGGTGGGGTGGGAGTGGGGGTGTTCATTACAATACAGAAGAGGCCCCCTCAGATCACAAAGACTTTACATCCATTTCTCGCCCTGACCCTGCCTGACTCTCATCTGCAAGGTGGTGGCTGGGTGGGCAGGCAGATACAACTGCCTTCTCCCCAGTGAGGAAGGGGCACCCACTGGGCACTGCCAGGAGGGAGCAAAGCAGCTGGGGGGAAACCCTCCCTGCGGCTCACATGCATTCCTGGCGGGCTCTTGCTCAAATTCGTTTCCTGCCTTCATTACAAAACCATCAGAGAGGACGGTGTGCTGGAGGCCGGGCGTAACTGAAGCTGCCTGCTGAAAGCCGCACTGCATCCTGGTTTTGCAAGGGCCCCCGAGGGCCTGGGCCTGGATGGCTGGGCTCGGGCAGGGCTCTACCTGCCGAGGGCGGGTGGCAGAGGGCCGGCAGTGTTTCCTCCAGGGGCCTTCAGCTCTGACCACTTCTGCTTTCATGACATTCAATCCCACCCATTTCTGAGCCTTGAGACCAGAGTTCCTTAAGACAGGGCGCATAGGAATCAGCCAGCTGTGGTTCAAAGGAGATGGGCGCCCACCCTCCACTGCAGAGGCCTGGTCCCTACAGGCCTGAGCTGGGGGTCCAGAGCTGTATCCCCAGACCACGCACTCTGGCTAGAGGGCATGTGGGAAGGAGCAGTCAAGCGTTTCTTTAAGCAGCCCTCCCCAGGTGGGCCTGCTTAGGTTCACAGACTTTCCTGTGTTTTTTTTGGCTGCACCCACAATCTTAGTTCCCTGACTGGGGATTGAACTTGTGTCCCTTGCAGCGGATGCACAGAGTCTTCACCACTGGACCACCAGGGAAGTCCCAGGTGCAAGGACTTTCAACGTAGCATTATCCATAACGCGGCAGGGCTGGGAACAACCTCAGTGTCCAGCAACAGTGCTTCATAAATTACCCGATGGGTGCACATGGACGCCGGGATGACCAACGGAGGGAACAAGATGGGGCCAGCTCTGAGCCTACAGAGAGCAGTGTCTCCCATGGATCCAGGGAGAAAGCAAAATTGAGAGGAGGCTATGTGGTGCTTAAGAAACGAAGGAAGCTCTGTGCAGTGTGCACATAGCTGCACCGCCTCCCCACCTGCGCTAGGCCCCCCGGAACAGGCCAGGGCTCTGGGGGGTGGGGGAAGGGGGTGGGCTCACCATGTGCTCCATGCAGATGCTGATCTCGCCGTCGCTGTAGAAGGCCCCATAGAAGCCCACAATGTACGGGGAGTTGCACTCATGCAGCACCTGTAGCTCTCGGATGATCTGGTTCCGGATGGCCGGCTTGATCTCCAGGTGGATCAGCTGCGGGGGAGAGGGGGGCAGGGTCAGGGCCACATGGCTGGGGGGCGGGAAAGGAGGGGTCATCCACCTACCTGGGCACCGAGAACACACACCCAAACACAGACTTGAACGGGAATGCTCACAGAATCTGGAAGATGGGAGCAACCCGTACGGCCCTGAGTCAACTGAAGGAGGGACAGGCCGAGGATGCTGTCCCTCCACGCATGGGAGCATCACTCAGCCATGACGAGGAGAGAAGCCCCGACACTCGCTACCACATGGATGTGGCCTGAGAACATAATGCTCAGTGAGAGGAGCAGACACAGAAGGACACACAGGGTGTGATTCCACTGATGGGAAACGTCCAGAACAGGCTGACCCTCAGTCACAGAGAGTGGGTCTCTGTTTGCCAGGGCCTGAGAGTGGGGGGTGGGGGGAGTGACTGCTCATGGGGATGGAATGCATCTGGGGATGATGAAAATGTTCTGAAAATGATGATGGTGATGGATGCACAGCTCCACGAATATACTAAAAATCACTGAGCTACATACTCTAAAAGGCTCAATTGTATGGTAGGTGAATTACATTTCATTAAAGCTGTCTAAAAAAAGTATCATCAGAGGCAACACTGTCCACTTGGCTACAGGGGGAGCTCTGTGAATCAAACTGTACAGTGTCAGCCCTTCCAAGAGCAGACCCAGCAGTGCCCTGTTCGACAGGGTAACTGCTTCACCGCTGCACCTCATCGGGGTGGGTCCCCTTCCCCTGCCAGCCTAGAGACCACAGAGAGCCTTCTGCTGCCCCCCTGGGAGCCTGACTCCCCTTCCCCTTGAGTCCAAGTCAACAGAAAGGGCTGTCACCATATTCATCACG
Organism: Moschus berezovskii; assembly: GCF_049115385.1. NCBI lineage: Eukaryota > Metazoa > Chordata > Mammalia > Artiodactyla > Moschidae > Moschus > Moschus berezovskii. The sequence goes on from NC_142467.1 coordinate 93,364,184, forward strand.
ATACCTGGAAAGACAAGGAAGGAAAGGGCCACCTAGAGAGATGCAGAAGACAGCTGACAAAGGGCCCACAGCAACGCCCAGCGACAAATCCCAAGGAAGCCAAGATGCCCCACACGGTGGGAGAGAGCCGGGCTGTGGATCCTTGCCCTGGCTGCTCAGAGTCCCAGGTGCCCCAGCCATCACAATACCACAAGGAAAGGGACCACAAGGAAAGGGTATAATTCCCACCCACCCCTGTCAGAGAGGCAGAGCCAGAGCCCAGGTATCTGAAAGTGACCAATTCAACAGATATTTCTGTGGAGTTGATTACATGCAGGGCCAGTGATGAGCAGACAGCAAAGAAGGTCCTGCTTGGAGGGGACATGCCACCGGGAATGGGCGAGACACAGGCAGAGCAACCCCAGGTGGTAGAGGTGCTGATGGAGGAATCAGACAGGTGCCCCAGGATTCCGGTGACACTGAGGCCAAGCCTCAAAGGATGGGTGGGACTCAGTCAGACGGACAAGAGGTGGTGGGGGTGCCAGGTGGAAGGACAGAGAGCTGCCTGTTGGAGGTGTGTGGGCCGAGTTCAGGGGTCACAGTGTACGTGTGGGACCCACACGAATGCCCCTCAAAACCTGGAGAACTGTGGAAGACTCTAGCAACACAGTGCCTGGTGCCCACGAGGCCCCCAGGCAAAACTTCCCACCCCTACTTGAAGGCGGCTTGCAGAGCCGAGCTCTGGTCGCAGGCCCTCAGACAGCATGCCTTCCCAAGGCCACCCCCAGCAGGATGGCTCTCTCCTGTGAGGGGACACCCAGCACATGCCCACAGACTAGCTTAACTGCAAAGAACAGACCCAAGAGGATCCAAGCCCAAGCCAGATACCAACCAGCTCAGCCTCAGGTTCTCAGTAGAATAGAGCTGCTGGTCTACGGGTACAGGAATGCACATTGAGGTTTTGTGCCAGCTTTGACTCAGGGCCATCACTCCAAAGAAGGGGGCCAGTGTCGGGACGTGGCCTTGGGTAGGCCTGTAACCTCCGTTCTTAAAGCCGGAGGGGCGAGGGGAGGAACACACACAGAGGCTGAACACACATTCCTTTGCTGGGAGCACAGGAAGTCAGGAGAGCCCTGTGGGGGCAACACACTCCCAGGACTCGACCCTGGGGCTCTCACAAAGACGCAGGAGGAGTAGGGATGCCACGCTGGAGTCCAGAGAACATTTGGAGACCAGCTTCCTTGGGTCTTGTGGGACTGGCCTCAGTGCTCGCGTGAGACTGGTCAGGATACTGCCCTGCTCCTCAGAGGGCCAGGAGGGACCACAGCCCACAGCGGGATCCCTGCTGATCCTGCTGGCCAGCCCCACCTTCACCCTCACACCTGGGCCATCTGATAAGCTCACACCCTTGGAATGCGTGGAATTCAGACTCCGCTTCCTGGGAACTCAGAATTCCACCAAAGGTAGTGGAGGAAGGAGGTCACTGAGCCTCAAAAACCACTGTGTCATATCCATTTCCCCACCTGTGTCCTTGGCTGGATACTGGCAAACAGGCCTTTGGGGTGAACTGGCCCTCCAGGAGCTCTGGACCCCCACAGACCAGTGAAGGGCTCTAGGGCCGCCGGGGACGGTCTCCCTGAACTGTGTGACACCCTGGGTGCGTGGCGGCACAGGCCACAGGCAACCAGAGGAGATCATGCCTGATGCAAAACAAAATCTGAGACCCACTACCCCAGTTTTTGGACTCTTCTTTTTTTCTTTCTTTTTTTGGAGTCAGTTTCCCAACAAGGGATCGAACCCTGGCCCTGGCAGTGAAAGTGCCAACCCCTAACCACTGGACTGCTAGGGGGAGTCACTTCCCCTCTCTCCCCGCCAAAGTTTTTATTTTCAAAGGATTATAGAAGCTCAGGAAAGTTGCAGAAACAGCAAAGAGAGTCTGACTGAGGCGGGAGTCAAAGCTGGGGCATAGACATACATGGGGCAGGGCTACTAGCTAGACTGCACCTGCCCACCTCTCCAACTTTAAACTCTGAAGCCCCACTTCACAGGCTTTAAGGAAGCTGCAGACAAACTCTCAGAGATCCGTGGTTACATAAGTCAGGTTATCTACCACCCAGAAGAGTCCTGGCCAGCCTGAAGATCCTTCCGACCCTGAGAAGCACTCTGAGTCCAAGTCTCTCCCATCCCCCCACTGCTGTCTGAATTTCATGGCTGCCCTTCTGCTCCCCGGAGTAGGGGGTGCTTCGGGCAGAACAGGGATTTCTGGGGCTGCTCTGGTTTGGAAAAGGAGGCCTGTGGAAAGCAGACAGAAATAGAAAACTAGGGGCTGTCTGTTTCAGGAGGGAGGGGCTCGGCAGGCAGAGGGACAGCCAAGTGAAAGACCCCAGCGGAAGCCCCAAGTGCACATCTCTCTGGAAAGGCGGGCCCTGTGCAAATCCCCCGTCACCAGGGTACAGGGTGGTCAAGTGTCCAAGAATGCGATTCGGAAACCATGGGGTCCAGATGATGGGATCCAAAGAGGGGGCTTTCTACGTCTGTACGAACTGAGTAGAAGACGACTGTACGAACGAGTCACACGTCAACACAATGGCCCTGGGGACATGTGCAGGAGCCACTGTACCCCGGTGGGGACCTCCTCCTGTTCCCCACCCCCGACGTCTCTCAGGGACCCTCCCCCACAGACCAGCAGGGCAGCCACACAGCAGCCCCAATGAGGGATGTTTCAGCATCGGGGTCTGCACTGAACAGGAAAGTGATGGTCACTTCACATGACCCCGTGGTAAGGCCATGGGACCCAGTTGTTGGGTCAGGCACCCATCTAGACATCATTGTGGAGGTATTTTTAGATGTGATTTAACACAGGAACCATCAGATTCTCAAGGAAGCAGATGACCCTCTAAGTGGTGGGCCTTATCCAATAAGGTGAAGGCCTTCCAAGAAGGGATGGGGATCCACCTCCAGATTCAGCTCTTCCCTGGGTCTGCAGCCCACAGGCCTGCCCTGCCGACTTCAGACTTGCCAGGCCCTATGACTGCCTGAGCCAGAGTCCACTCTTCCCCCCCACGCCCCCAGTGGTTCCCTCTCTCTGGAGAACACTGGCTAACAAGCGTCGTTTGGACCCCATCCCCCAAAGGTGAACGTTGCTCCCAGCAGCTGGTATTGGTGGGCAGGGCTTTCTTCTGGCTCTGATGTCAGGGGGCAGCTGGCTCTAAGGGCACCTGACTCTCCTCTCTTCCATCTGCTCCTTTCTCAAGCCAGTCCTTTCCTGCGAATCTGAACTGCAGCCACAGCCGGGAAGGCAGAGGGCAGTCTTAGAGGAGGAGCTGCGTGAGGCAAGCCTGCATTGCCACAGTCTAGTTAGAACCCAAGCTGGGGGTGGGGCCCCCAAGCCCAGAAGCCAATCAGAAAGCAGATGCCTGCACCCTTCAACCTTCCCTCCCATCTCCAGGGAACTTGCCTGGACCACTGACCACCGGCCCCTACAGAGCATAGGGACAGAGCAGTCGCCCTACTGCCAGCTGTGGCTCACCTTTCTGGCCATGATGAGGCCCGAAGGTCTGTGCTGGACCTTGGTGACCACTCCGCCATTGCCGGCTCCCAGTTCGGAGATCCGTTCAAAGTCATCATCCTTGAGCTCGCCGACCTTGGCCTTCTGGGTAAGGAAGGCTTCCAGCCGCTTCTTCTGCTGCTCGTCGAGCTCTAGCTCCTCTAGCTTCTTCTGGAGGTCCACCAGGTGTGCTCTGTAGAGATCCCGAGGGCAAGGGTAAGCAAGAGTGTGGGAGCCACCAGGAGATGACTTGGTCTGAGCCAGGGTCACTGTGCCACCACTGCGTCCCAGGCCCTGGGGTTTGGGGCCAGCAGGTGAATTAGACTTGACTCTTGTGCTTCAAGAGCCTACCATCTGGTAGGAAAGACAGACAATCCACAGACACACAGCCAGCCTCCCCGAGAACCAGCCACCCCTCACCACATCATAAAGGTTAGGAGATCTTGGTGATGAGCTGTAGGTCGATGGCTCTGATATCAGACCCAGGAGGCCTCTTTCCTGACACAAAGGCTTGGACCACACGGGAAGGAAATGAAGGAACCATGGGGAGAAGCCCAGGGGTCAGGGAGTGGAGGCCCCCAGGATTTTTCATGAGGATGGACGGGCAAACTGAGACTCAGAGTGGCCTCAGAGCAAGAAACCAGAATCTAGGGGAGGACAACAAGAAGCTGCTACACCCGTGCCTCTAATTTAAATGGATTACACACAGCCACTGGACAGGGAAAGACAGGGGCATAATTTATAAACGGTACGGACAAATGCAGGGCATTCCGTTCCGCCAGCACGCGCTTATTATATCCCAAGCATTACTGTAAACACTAAGCATTTATACGCACACACATTCCTAGACCTGGTGATTAAAAACCAACCACGTATACGGCACTTTATTGGGCGATTCAGGGAACTTTCAAAGGAAATGTTGACAGTATGCTATTTTCCCTTGTGACTTGACTTTGAACCAAATCCTGGAGTTGAAGGCAGCTCCCTGTAACAGGCAGGTGGATGCCAGCTCAATGCTCAGTGCCCACAAGGACTAACTCGGGGCTGCCCGAACGAGAAGAACAGGGACGTCCCTGGTTGTCCAGGGGTTAAGAATCCGCCTTGCAACGCAGGAGACGTGGGTTCAATCTCTGGTCGGGGAACTAAGACCCCACATCCCGTGGAGCAACTAAGCCTGCGGGCCACAACTAAGACCGGACGCAACCAAATGATTTTTTTTTTTTTTTAGGAAAAAGAACATAAACTATACGTGCAATTAAGAATTTTCTAGCCACGTTAAAAAAATCAGGTGAAATGAACTAATCTGGAAAGCATATTATGCTTACAGCTCCCCTGAATTTGGACACGCCATGTGTCAAGGGCTGACATGGCCAGGGGCTCTAGCCAAACAATGAGTGTAGCTCTAAAGAAGAAGTGCCCCCCCCAGCCACCACTCCCCAGGGCATTTATACAATTTATTAATTTATTTAGTGGCCGCACTGTGCAGCACATGGGATCTGAGTTCCCCAACCAAGGATCAAACCTGTGTCCCCTGCAGTGGAAGCTCAGAGCCCTAACCACTGGGCATCCAGAGAAGTCCGTCTCCAGGGCATTTAGGCCAAAGCTGACCGTCCAGCTGGGGGAGACCTTGTAGGAGGGATTCAAGCAGGAGATAAAGGGGTAGACTGGAGTTCTGGCGGGAACCTTCCAATCCCCAAGATCAAACATGACTTGCCTACAACTTAAAGAGATGTGAGCAAAAGGACACCCTGGAGCAAGATGACCTGCCGCTGGGTGATGTCAACCTGAGCTGGTAGCAAGAAGAGGTCGCTGGGAGGTAGGTGCCACATCGCGAGCAGGTACTAGAGCTTTAACCAGTTTGCTGAGTTCTCATGATCCTCCTAGGAGGCGAGTCTCTTGCAGACCTCAGCCCACAAGGGAGGGAGAAGGCTCAGAGGGTCGGTAACCTGCCTGAGGATCACAGGCAAGGAAGTGGCACAGGCTGGAGTGAATGACACCTGTGTCCAGTCTGCCTGCAAAGCCCGGGCTCACGGGAGCGGCCGCCTGAGCTGGGACCTGGATAAAGGGGGAAGAAGGATGCGAGGGACACAGAAGGGAAGGCAAAGGAGTAGGTGTATGTGCCACGACTCCTCCACTGAAGGGCTGAAGAGGCAGCTTTTGTGGCCAGACCCTCAGATCCTGTAAAGTCTTCAGCCTGCCCGACAGACATCTAAATGCATTCTGGAGTCAGCTGATTAATCCATCTTACATTTAATGGCAGCTCCACTGTAGTTATTAAAAAACAAAACACCACTCTGGAATTCCAATGGCCAGCTTCTTCTACTGGGGGAATTCTTGAAGGGATAGAAATCACAGATCACATTTTAAGAAAAAAAGAGAGAGAGCAACTATGATGAAGAAGCTCTCTTGTAAGAATAAGTAGATTTTTTTGGAGGGTGGGGGGTGCTGAGCCACACTGCTTGTGGGTCTTAGTTCCCTGACCAAGGATCGAACCTGTGTCTCCTGCATTGGAAGCTCAGGGTCTTAACCATTGGACCGCCAGGGAAGTCCCTAGAATAAGCAAATTTTTTGAGAATCAGGAACACATCCCCACATTGAGCTGCCCTCGGGGACAGAAAGATGTGAACTCACACACATGTGCATCAAGGCGCTCCTCCTTCATTTGGTTACAGGGAGGCAACAAACATTCCATTCGTACAACACCCCTGGGTTCTCACAGATCACACCATGCGCAAGGCACCCGGACCCAGGCCAGGGGTTTCTAGGACCGTCCTGTTCTGCTCCAGCATGGAGAACCGAAGCGGGGAGGTCAAGGATGTGCCCTGAAGACAACTCTGCCATCGGGTAACCCCAAAGGCCCAGGTTCTTTCTCTGTCCCCTTCTTTCCCCTCAAGTCCTCCCGTCCCCCTCTGTGGCCTCGAACCACCACCACCACCACTTCTCCAGTACCGCAAGGATTTGTTAATCCATTCAATTCAGAATCTCTCTGTTCATTTGCTTTCAGGGGTCCCAGCAGGCCCCCTGACTTCTTTCTTGCTCCGAGTTCTCCCCACCTCTGGCCCTCCAAATCCCCCTCGCTCCCCACTTCTCCAGCCTCTCTGCCCCTGTCAGGACGCCTCACCATTCTCCCCAGGTTCAGCAGCTCCTCTCTCCACCAGCAAAATCTTCTCAGGCTCCCTTCCCCGCAAATTCCCTGAGACCCTCCCTCATCTCTCAGGCACCCTCTTCCCCTTTTCTTGGACCGCCCTACCCCATGCTCACTCCCAGGGACCTTGCCTGCCCCATCCTTTCCTTTCAGGAACCCCATGCGCCCTGTTCTTAGAATGCAAGGACCCCTTCCTTCCCTCTACAACACTACTCAGGGACTCCTCCCCCTTCCTCCGATTTCACCACTAGGGACCCCTGACCCATCCTCTCCCCTCAGGTGAGAATCACTACCATAGCTTCACTCTGTAGGGCCTCATATCCCCGTCTTATCCCCGCAGGGACCGATTCACTATCAGACCATCATCTCCCAGCAAGAACCCTGCCAGAGCCCAATTTCACCATTCAGGGACCCCCTCCCGCCAATATCATACTCAGAGTCCCTCATCCTCTCCTCTCCTCTTCAGGGATCCCTCCTCCGACCTTACTACCTGGGCCCTCTCCCCTCCTTTCACGGACTCCCCCTTCCCAAATCTCATTACTCGGGGCCTCTCCCCTCTTCTCTCCTCGACCCCGTCCTCAGACCTCGCGACTCTGGGACACCTCCCCCCCACCCCACATCCTGTCCTCTCCCCGGCCCCGGCCCGGCCCACTCACTCGGAGGCGCCCTCGCTGGTGGGGGACGGGCCCTCGGCGATGGCGGGGTTGATGGTGAGCGCCGGCAGCACCGGCTTCCTCCGGGCCAGCATCGGGGCTCCGCGGGCCGGCGGCGGCGGCGCCTCTAGCCGGGGCCCATAGGGGGCGGGCCGGGAGCGGGCGGCACCGACGCGAGCCCGGGGCTGCGGCCGCGGCCTAGGCCGGCGCCGAGGCGACGAGGATGGGCGGTGCAGCGGATCTGGGCCGAGGAGTCCCAAAGGTCGCCGGGGCTGAAGCCGCGGGATCGGGGCCGCCGCAGCCACCGAGGCCGGACAGGGTCTGACGCTGCAGCAGGAGCCCGGGAGGCTGAGGTAGGGGAGGGGGAGCTACGAGATCGCGGGCCGGCCTCTCGCGAGAGCCACCGCCTTGGGGAGCTGCCGGAGCCCGCCTCTCGCCCCGACGCGTGCGCACCAGCCTGAGGCTGCCTCCTCGAAGGGAAAAAGGGTGGAGATCGACGCGAGACGGTGCCCGGAGCGTGCGTACTCACGCACCTCCCACCGAGCGAGTGCGCATGCGCCTGGGGCACCAGGAAGGGGCGCAGTGGGAGACAGGGAGAGAGGAGGATGCGGTGGGCAGGTGTGCGTGGGGGAGAGGTCATCTCCTCAGAACCTTGCGGTTTCCAGACTGGGACTGCGTGAGCCAGCAAAATCCTCAACGGTTGTGGGACACTTAAGTTGTCAAGAGTCAACTTAAGACTTTTTGCCAATTATGACCATATCCTGTAAACTCATAATGTCAATTACCATCATTCCTTCATGAAAGAGACGTCATTTAAAAACTTTTGTTGTTGTGAGTATACCTAATATAAAACTTACCACTGGTAAGTGCATGGCTCAGTGGCATTAAGTACGTTCACACTGTTTTGCAACCATCCCCGCAAACATCTCCAGAACTTTCTCAGTTTCCAAACTGAAACTTTGTCCCCATGAAACGCTGACTCCCCCAGACCTGCACTCTGTAGTAATTGTCTTTGTGACCGGCTTATTTCACTCAGCGTAATATCCTCAAGGTCCATCTGCGTTCTCGCGTGTGTCAGAATTTCCTTCCTTTTTAAGGCTGAATAGTGTTCCACTGCAATGGCTGGACCACATTTTGTTTCTCGGTTTATTCACTGATGGACTTTTGGGTGTGTCTCCCTTTTGGCTGTTGTCAATAGGGCTGCTATGGACACGGGTGTACCAATATCTGTTGAAATTCCTGCCTACAATTATTTTGGATATCTACTTAGAAGTGGAATTGTTGGATCATGTGGCGTCTACGTTTTAATTTTTAAAAAATTTTAAAAAATATTTGGCGGCACCGGGTCCATTGCAGCATGTGGGATCTTTAGCTCCATAATTAAATAAAAATTACATTATTATTATTATTAGGTGTGCTGTTAGTTGTGGCATGTGGGATCTAGTTTCCTCACCAGGGATCAAACCTACACCCCTTGCATTGGGGAGAGTGGAGTCTTAGCCACTGGACCACCAGGGAAGTCCCTATGTTTAATTTTTTGAGGGATCATCATACTGTTTTCCACAATGGCTAAACCATTTTACAAGAAAAGTGATTTTAACACTTTTTTTTTTAAAGGCAGTACATGGGAGAGAATAAAGGACAGTCATTTAAATAGGAAAATGTTGACTTCTTGAAAAACTCACCACATTCTTTTGGGGGGGCTCACATCTCTGAGCACCTGTGCATGTTTCATGGTGGGGTGCATCTTCACGTGGGAAGAAATAGAGGGAGACTAGATCCACTTCTTCTAGGTCCAGCTCAGGTCCCCTGGTTCCCCTGGCTCAGTCTTGCCCACTTCTTGTCCAGCCACCCTGCAGTCTTTTTTTTTTTTTCATATTTATTTATTTGGCTGCACCAGGTCTTGATTGCGACACTTGGGATCTTCGATTGTCATTGAAGATGAGGGATCTTTTTTTAAGTTGCCGCATGAGATCTCTTACTCCTATGTGGAATCTCCTTCCCTGACCAGGAATCAAACCTGGGACCCCTACATTGGGAGCGACCAGTCTTAGCCACTAGACCACCAGGGAAGTTCCTGCAGTCATTCTTTTAACAGTTAATATGCAAGCCTTTTCCTATGGCGTGCTGTGATTCATGGGGTCGTGGAGAGTCGGACACGACTGAGCGACTGAACTGAACTGAACTGAACTGATGCAAGCCTTTTAAGTATTAGACTCCATAGACACTGAGAGATACAATGTTTTTAAAAAATAGATACATAATATAAATAACCATAATTGCAAAATGTGACAATGCTTTAAAAATGCAAAGATGTAACCATTGCTTTCCCCTGATGAAAACTGCTCCCAGACACACCTGCCCCTCCACTTCTCCAATCTGAGCCTTTTTCATTTTGCCTCTCACCATTCCCAGTCACTCACTCAAAATTCAGAATACCCATCTAGCTTCAAAAAAACATCATGACCTTTCCCAGATCTGGGCGTCTCCAGCGTCTTTCTGTTCTGCAAAGTGATTTCTCTATCATTTTATTTTAGGCTATATACACATATATAGTCTTTCTTTTATTGAGCTGTAACTTACATATAATAAACGCACAGTTCTTGAATGTTCAATTCCTTAAGTTTTACAATTATATACACCCATGAAGCCATTCCCGGAAACAAGAAGCAGAACATTTCCATTAGTCCAGAAAGTTTTCTCAGTGTCCTGTTCAGTTAATCCTCCTTGCCCCGAGCAGCAGTAGTGTGCTGGTAAATGTTTAACACTTGGCTTGTGAAATAGGAGGGGGTAGGGGGACAGAGAGAGAGAGAAAGGCTGGTTTTTAATTTGCAGTATTTGTCACTTTCTGTGGTGTATATATTCCCACCAAGACTAATTTCCATCTACCATGAGGTTGGAAAGGATGGTACCAGAAGGCACTTATGAGCCAGGACAAGCTGGCTGAGTGCGCCCACTCCCCCTTGGCAGCCTAGATTCTTATTTCTATCCCCAGAGACTAGTTTTGCCTGTTCTAAAGTTTTGTGAAAATGGAATTGTACAGTATGTGCTCTTGTGTCCAACTTATTTTGCTCACCAAAATATTTTTGTTATTCATCTATGTGATTGCATGTAACAGTAATTTGTTTTTTCCCTTGCTGTACGATACTCCATCGTGTGTATTTTGGGGACTACCCTTCAGGTGGAACAATAAATCAGTTATTTATTTTTTAAATTGAAGTATAGTTGATTTACAATGATTCAGGTGTACAGAAAAGTGATTTACAGTATCTATATGTATATGTGTATATGAATCTATTTTCCATGTCAGCTTATTCTAAGATATTGGATATATTTCCCTGTGCTATACATTCTTGTTGTTTATTTTATGTATAGTGGTGTATTTCTGTCAATCCCAAACTCCTAATTTATCTCCCCCTTTTCCCTTTGGCAGCCATAGTCTTTTCCACGTCTTTGTGCCTCTTTCTGGTATGTAAAGTTCATTGTGTCCTATTTTAGATTCCACTGATAAGTGATATCATATGATACTTGTCTTTATCTGACTTCACTTAGTACGAGCATCTCTAGGTCCATCCACGTGGCTGCAAATGGCATTATTTCATTCTTTTTTATGGCTGAGTTAAATTGGTTTTTGAGGAGGATCAAGGGATCAGACCTTTTCTAACTAGCAGAATTTTCTCCTCGATTCCCAGCTGGGGGCTTGGTGTGCAAAAATTTCAGTTCTCTCCATTTCTGCCAGTTCCCTATTTCTTGGCATTCCCAATACACCTGCTTGTTTCTGGCATCTGGCTCTTGCTGTATTCTAATTCCCATCCCCCCTGTCTTGCTCTCCTTTCCCTTCTCATTATGAACATTTTGAAAGCAAGGAAGATTTTGCATTTGTCTCTCTCTCTCCCAGTCCAGCTCCTTGGACAGTGGAAGCTCAGAATATAGGCCCCCTGAATGAAAGAAATGGATGCTTCTGTCCTCAGAAGTCACGTTTCCTGCCAATCACCTGATGCTCAGCCCTTGTCAGGCAACATGAGCTTTTATTGTTGCGATTACAACAGACTGTCACCACCCTCGCTTCTCTATCTTGACCCGCTGAGGACATTCTGTTCTATAACCTCACCCTCTTACCTATCTCTTTACTTCAGTTCCAGTCACATCTTTCGTAATACATCTGTTTCTTCGTCCCAGAGACTTGGGGCTCTCTGGAATCTCCCCTCCCCCATTCTGGAAATTAATTTCTAATAGCTTTGTCGATTCAATCCACAGTAACATTTATCTTGCTCAGGCACAATTTAGTATTAATATCACTTGGGTACACGCTGCCTATCTCAGAATGCACCCTGAACTTTATCTCTCTCACCTGGGCAATGGATTAACTGAAGGAACGGCTGACTTGACCCTTTTGAATACTGCAGTTGAGCTCTATCTAGATTACCTACAACCCAGCAATTCTACCTCTAGGCACATGCCCTTGTGTAACCAGGGGATGCATACACTAATGTTCTCTGTTGAAGCTCCAGTGGTGTGATCAGTTAGCACACGGTACTTATATGGTAGTGCAAGCGGAACTAATGTTCTCCATAGCAAAAATCTAGAAGCAACGCAAACAGCCATTGATGGAAAAACATGTTCCCATGTAGCCCCCCAAAGAAATATTAGGCAACAGGAAATTCACCAATACTGGGCTTCCCAGGTGGCTCAGTGGTAAAGAATCTGCCTGCCAGTTCAGGAGACCCGGGTTCCATCTCTGGGTGTGGAAGTTCCCCTGGAGAAGAAAATGGCAACCCACTCCAGTATTCTTGCCTGGTAAGTCCCATGGACAGAGAAGCCTGGTGGGCTACAGTCCATGGGGTCGCAAAAGAGCCAGACATGAATTAGCGGCGAAACAACAAAACTCACAAATGACAACAACAACGTAAAAAAGTCTTGGAAACAGGAAGTTACAGAAGACATTTTATGACACTGTTTTCATAAAATGAAGATGGCTAGAAACCTATCACCATTGGGGAAATGCAAATTAAAAACCACAGTGAGATACTACCACATGCTTGTTGTTGAGTCGTTCAGCTGTGTCCGGCTCTTTCTGACCCCATGGGCTGCAGTGTGCCAGGCGTCCTTGTCCTTCACTGTCTCCCGGAGCTTGTGCTTGTTAAAATGGCTAAAATAAAAAAAGCTGACAATACCAACTTCTGGTGAAGATGCAGTTTACCTGGGACCCTCCTATGTTGCTTGTGGGAATACAAAAATGGTCCAGCCCCTCCGGAAAATGGCTTGGCAGTTTCTTAGAAAATTAAACACACATATGACCCGGCAATCCCGCTTCTGGGTGTTTACTGAAGAGAAAAGAATGTTCAGGTTCACACAAAAACGTGAACATGCATATTCATGAAAACTTTTTTTGTAGTAAGCCCCAAACTGGAAACAACCTAAAGGTCCTTCAATGGGTGAACTGAGCAAGCAAACTGTGACTAGAATGAATTAAGAAAATGTGGATTAGAACTCCCTTGGTAGTCCAGTGGTTAAGAATCCGCCTGACAATGCAGAGGACACGGGTTCGATTCTTGCTCTGGGAAGTTTCCCATTCCAAGGAGCAACTAAGCCTGTGTACCATAACTACTGAAGCCCTCGCACCCTAGAGCCTGTGCTTCACACAAGAGAGTAGCCCCTGCTTGCCGCAGCTAGAGAAAGTCCTTGGGCAGCGGTGAAGACCCAGCGCAACCAAAATTAAGTAATAAAGTTTAAAAAGAAAAGGAGGATTAATTCCACACAATGGAATGCTGCTGCTGCTGCTGCTAAGTCACTTCAGTCGTGTCTGACTCTGTGCGACCCCATAGATGGCAGCCCACCAGGCTCCGCCATCCCTGGGGTTCTCCAGGCAAGAACACTGGAGCGGGTTGCCATTTCCTTCTCCAATGCAGGAAAGTGAAAAGTGAAAGTGAAGTCGCGACCCCATGGACTGCAGCCCACCAGGCTCCTCTGTCCATGGGATTTTCCAGGCCTACTCAGTAACAAAAAGTAACACACTACAGGTACATGCATGAACTTTGGGTGAGTATCAAAGACATTACAGTCACCGAAAGAAGGCAGTCTTAAAAAATAACACGGTGCACTGTTTGATTCATATGACAGTCTTTTAAAACATTTCTTTTATTAAAAAAATGTTTTTAGCCATGCTGGGTCTTGGTTGCTCCTCTGGCTTTTCTCTAGTTGTGGCAAGCGGGGGCTACTCTCTAGTTGTGCGCGCAGGCCTCTCACTGCGGCAACTTCTCTTGCAGAGCACAGGCTTCAGGGCACAGGGCCTCAGTAATTGTGCATGGGCTTAGTTGCTCCGTGGCATGTGGGGTCCTCCTGGACCAAGGATTGAACACCCATCCCCTGCATTGTCAGGCAGATTCTTAACCACCAGGCCACCAGGGAAGTCCTGTGATTATTACTTGTCAATTGTATCCTATACCCCCTTTATGTTGAAAACATTTATAATGAAGTTGTATATTATATAATACATGTATATTATATACATGTAATGTATGTTCAACATATAGAGGAACCCACAACACATGTGTGTATTTTCTGTACATATAGATACCCACAATGCAGGTATGTTATTATATGTGTAACATATATTCGACGTGTAGAGATGTCTATAACGCATGTATGTTAGATGTGTATTAGATATATGCATGCTTAATCACTTCAGTCGTGTCCGACTCTTTGTGACTCCATGGACTGTAGCCCACCAGGCTTCTCTGTTCATGGGATTCTCCAGGCAAGAATACTGGGGGGGATTGCCATGCCTTCCTCCAGGGGATCTTCCCGATACAGGGATGGAACCCACGACTCCTGCATCTCCTGCATCACAGGTAGATTATTTACCGCTGAGCCACCAGGGAAGCCCCTTATTAGATAGTTCAGTTCAGTCGCTCAGTCGTGTCCGACTCTTTGCAACCCCATGAATCACAGCACGCCAGGCCTCCCTGTCCATCACCAACTCCGGGAGTTCACTCAAACTCATGTCCATCGAGTCAGTGATGCCATCCAGCCATCTCATTCTCTGTCGTCCCTGTCTCCTCCCACCCCCAATCCCTCCTAGCATCGGATTCTTTTCCAGTGAGTCAACTCATCGCATGAGGTTCCCCTGCAAGAGAGCTGGTTGTTAAACACTGGCCAGCACACCACTATTTTTACATATTGGGCGAGTTGAGATCTTCCCCCACCAGCACGGTGTGCATTCATTCACCTAACAGGTACTGAGTGTCCACTCCCTGCCAGAAGTAAAGACCTACCCCAGGGAATGTGGATATTCATGAATTACTCCATTCAGCAGAAATGTCTGTAATTCCGCCCTGCATCAACATCGCTCCAGATGCTTAACTACCCAGACAGAGGAAGGGGTTTGGGGTGGGGCAGGAACTCAGAAAGTAGCCAATATGCGCAGAAGCATGGAGGTTCATCTCTGACATGCCATCCCTAGCGTTTTCTTCCTTTTCTTTCCTTTCTTTCCCTCCCTCCCTTCCTCCTCCTTTCTTTCTTCTTCCTTTCTGTCTTCCTTTTTTCCAGAAACTAATTTTTCTGCCCCCGTGGGGCGACACTATTTCACCACCAGCTCTGACTGCCCATAAATGCCTGCAGAAGGAGTGAAGTAGAATAGAGTTCTGATCAGATGTTGCAATCACTGTGGTCAAAGTCCCAAACTCAAAGTTTCTAGAAAGAGCGATTACTTTTTTTCCTTCTGTTTTTACAGGGGCAATTAAAAATCTCTGGGGCTAGGCAAGATCAAATGGTTGGTTGCAGATTTGTCTCTTAAGGACAGTACCTCAGATGACCTTGTTTCTGAAGGTATGGCTTCATCAGTCTGAGTTCTGTTTCCTGTAAAGCATCAGAGACACGGTTCAGGTAATTCAGCAAATGCAGAGTCCCTCAGAAACGTGGGGCCCTGGGAAACTTTCCTGGTGGTCCAGTGATTAAGAATCTACCTTGCTTTACAGTATAGCACAGAGAATTATAGTCAATATCTTGTAATAACCTATAATGGAAAATAATTTGAAAAATAATATATGTGTATATGTATAGCTGAATCACCTTGCTGCACACCTGAAACATTGCAATTATATATATATATAAAGGAAAAAAAAAAAAAGAATCCTCCTTGCAGTGCAGGGTACATGGGTTCAGTCCCTGGTCAGGAAATTAAGATCCTCAAATTCTACAGAGCAACTAAGCCTGTGCACTGCAGTGAAAGATCCCGCATGACCCAAGTGCTGCAAGAAAGACTTGATGCAGCCAAACAAATGAATAAATAAATATTTTTTAAACGGAAACACGGGGACCTTTAAAACTCATTTCAACCCTGCAGGTCTCAACATCTCCTTGGGCAACATGATTTCCTCCTTTGACACATGAACAGGGCTCTGCAAACTTTTTCTGTAAAGGACCAGATAATAAATATTTTCAGTTTTGAGGGTCTCTGTCGAAAAAAATCTGTAGACAAATGGGTATGACCATGGGACACTGTCATTTGCATTTTATATAATTTTCAGTATCAGAAAATAGTCTTAAAATTTTTTCAAGCAGTTAAATAATGTAAAATTCATGATTTTTATTTCTATAGTATTTATTTGATTACAAATAGGTCTGTCCTCAACTCCCAAGTAGGAGAGAGATTTTTGCTATCAGTGTACTTCTGTAGCATATTTTTTTAAAATACTTTTTTTTAACATTTTATTTTATATTGGAGTATAGCCAACTAACAATGTGATAGTTTCAGATGGACAGCAAAGGGACTCAGCCATACATATACATGTGTCCATCCTCCCCTAAACTCCCCTCCCATCCAGGCTTCCTCATAATATTGAGCAGATTCCCTGTGCTATATGTAGGTCCTTATTGGTTATCCATCTAATGCCATTGTTTAGTTGATAAGTCCGGCTCTTTGTGACCCCATGGACTGTAGCCCACCAGGCTCCTCTATCCATGGGATTTCCCAAGCAAGATCCTGGAGTGGGTTGCCACTTCCTTCTCCATTTAAAAATATTTTGATTGGAGACTCATTTCTTCATGCTTGCCAGGTGGCTTAGTGGTGAAGAACCTGCTTGCAATGCAGGAGATGCAGGGGATGCAGGTTTGCTCCCTGGGTGGGGAAGAGCCCCTGGAGGAGGAAATGGCAACCCACTCCTGAATTCTTGCCTGGGAACTCCCATGGACAGAGGAGCCTGGTAGACCACAGTCCATGGGGTCGCAACAAGTCGGACAAGACTGAGCGACTGCGCATGCGTGAATGCACGAAGATACTTGCTTCACGGCGTTATGTGGGCTTCTGTGCACAAAAGCGCGAATCAGCAGTGAGTAGAGAAGGCAATGGCAAGCCACTCCAGTACTCTTGCCTAGAAAATCCCATGGATGGAGGAGCCTGGTGGGCTGCAGTCCGTGGGGTCGCTAAGGGTCGGACACGACTGAGCGACTTCACTTTCACTTTTCACTTTCACACATTGGAGAAGGAAATGGCAACCCCCTCCAGTGTTCTTGCCTGGAGAATCCCAGGGACGGGGGAGCCTGGTGGGCTTCCGTCTAAGGGGTCACACAGAGTCGGACACGACTGAAGTGACTCAGCAGCAGCAGCAGCATACATAGACCCTTGCGTCTTGAGCCTCCCTCAGTAAAATTCATTCTTAACTTGAAGACAGTATGACAGCAGGTGGTGAGCTGGCTTTGGTCCTGGGCTGTGTGGTTTGCCAATCCCTGGGCTAGGGCATTGGAACATCTGTTCCACAAGGAGGCATTTGCAGCATAAACATGCCATGTTCCTCATGAAGTGAAGGCAAATAATCCACTCATTCAACAACTATACAGTTCATTCACTCAAAAAATATTTTTAAAGACATTTTCCTGTTTTACATTTTAAGATTAAATTTATAATTTGCAATTAGATTTATAATTCATCAGTTTTGTGTGTCATTAGTGCTTTGAATCCAGATTCCTTTCCCCTATTGTAGTAGCTGAATGGTCCATCATTATTTATTTATCTTAACCTTTCATTTTTTTAAAAAAGATTTTTCACTTTATTTTATTTTTATTTATTGGCTGCATTGGGTCTTTATTGCTGTGTGCAGGCTTTCTCAAATTGTGCATTGGGGGCTATAGTCCATGGAGTCACAAAGGGTCCGACGTGACTTAGCATGTACGCACTTGAGCTCAGCAGTTGTGGCTCAAGGGCCCAGCAGCCTGGCACCGCATGGAATCCTCCTGGACAAGGGACTGAATGCACTGGCCAGTGGATTCCCAACCACTGGACCACCAGGGAAGTCCCAACAAGTTTTTATTGAACCCCTACTCTGCACTAAGCTCTCACGGAGCTCACAGTCTGATGAGGGAAGAAATAGGCCACAAACAGGCAAAATAAAGAGCATGTCCCATATTGGTTAAATGCCCTGGAAGAAAAGAGCAGAGGTAAGGAAGGACGATGCATAGAAGGTGGGAAAAAGGCAAAAGTCACAGCTTTAAATAAGACAACAGGGAAGGTCTCATCAAGAAGGTGACGTCTGGGCAAAAGCACAAAAGTTGGTCGTGTGCCCCATTGAGATCTGGAAGAAGAGAGTTTTGTTTTTTTAATAAGACTTTCTTTATGTGGACATTTTTTTTTTAAAGTCTTTATTGAATTTGTTACAGTTTTGCTTCTGTTTTTTGTTTTTTTTTTTTGGCCCAAAGGAAATGTGGGATCTTAGCTCCCTGACCAGGGAACAAACCCACATCCCCTGGGTTGGAAGGGGGAGTCTTAATCACTGGAGCACCAGGGAGGTCCCTGGAGGAAGATTTTAGAGGTGGACAGAAAGGTGCAAAGGCCCTGGGGCAGAACCAGGCCTGGTGTGTGGGAGGAACAGAAGGGAGGCCCTAGTGGCGGGAACAGAGAGAAGCAGAGTGCAGAAGGCTGCTGATGGATGGATGTCGGGGTGTGAGGGAAAGAGAAAACCCAAGGACAACCCCACATTTTGACCTGGAGCCCTGGAAGCCTGGCGCTTCCATTTAGGAAGACAGGAAGGGCAGCGAGAGGAGCAGGTTGGGAGGAAGGGAAGGTGATGTCAGCAAGGTTGGATTTTGGAGGCTTGTGAGATCCCCACGTGGAGATGTCAAAAGGCAGTTAGGTATACAAACCATTTTCCAACCCTCAGCAGCAGACCCCCAAAACAAGCTCAGACTTACTAGAAATGACAGGCATAGCAGAAACACTTGGTGCATTTGTGGTAGGGATTCAGTTCAGTTCAGTTCAGTTCAGTCGCTCAGTCGTGTCCGACTCTTAGCGACCCCATGAACCACAGCACGCCAGGCCTCCCTATCCATCACCAACTCCCGAGTTCACTCAAACTCATGTCCATCGAGTCGGTGATGCCATCCAGCCACCTCATTCTCTGTCGTCCCCGTCTCCTCCTACCCCCAATCGCTCCCAGCATCAGAGTATTTTCCAGTGAGTCAACTCGTCGCATGAGGTAGCCAAAGTATTGGAGTTTCAGCTTTAGCATAAGTCCTTCCAATGAACACCCAGGATTGATCTCCTCTAGAATGGACTGGTTGGATCTCCTTGCAGTCCAAGGGACTCTCAAGAGTCTTCTCCAGCACCACAGTTCAAAAGCATCAATTCTTCGGCGATCAGCTTTCTTCACAGTCCAACTCTCACACCCATACATGACCACGGGAAAAACCATAGCCTTGACTAGACGGACGTTGGTTGGCAAAGTAATGTCTCTGCTTTTTAGGGATCAAACTAGTCTAATATCTCACATCTGATATCTTGGAAAGGTAAAGTACTGGACTTTATAAATAATCACTGCTTTTTTTTTTTGATCAGGAGAAATATCCAAGCACTATTTCAATATTTAAGAAGGAATGGGTAAAGTCTTATCGCAGTGAAAAAAGTGAAAGTGAGTGTTAGTCGCTCAGTCGTGTCCAACTCCTTTTGACCCCATGGACTGTAGCCCGCCAGGCTCCCCTGTCCATGGGATTCTCCAGGCAAGAATACTGGAGTGGTTTGCTATGCCCTCCTTCAGGAGATCTTCTTGGCCCAGGGATCAAACTTGGGTCTCCTGCACTGGAGGCAGATTCTTTACTATCTGAGCTACTAGGGAAGCCCTCTTGTTACTTTAGGTAAATATTTGATAAATATTTGGAACTTCCTTGGTGGTTCAGCGACTGACTCCCCTGCTCCCAATGCAAGGGGCCTGGGTTCCATCCCTGGTCAGGGAACTAGATCCCACATGCTGCAACCAAGACCTGGTGCAGCCAAATAAATAAACATATTAAATTTTTTGGTAAATGTTTGATGAGTGAAATGAATGAATGAATGCATGAGTGATGAAGAAAGGAAGGCTCTGAAGAAGAGCAATTTATCTTCCAAACAGTCCCTGGCACAACTGATATGTATGCCGTCTCCCAGGAGGACCATCTTCCTACCTGGCTGCCATGCTGGTGATGCTCGGCTCACATCACAAAACGCAATGGCTAGTCCTTCCCTTACATGATCCACACAGAAAATCTGTAATTTGTAGCACCTGCCAATTCCTGTGGTGTAAATACCCCAACTGTGGCCAGTTTCAAGCTACCCTTGTGATGTCATTGAATCTCACCAGCCAGAGGAAGCCAGCTCCAACTCACCACTGTACCTGGGTCTCTTCTCACCTTGGTGCCAGCATCCTCTGTCAGTCTGAGCATATATATCACCTCCTCCGGCCTCCTATGTTTTCACAGTGAAACACCAGCCAGTCCCTGCAGATGATGGATGAAATGATGCAGGTCAAAACACTTCTGGGGAAGGACTTGCCTGGTGGTCCAGTGGCTAAGACTCAGAGCTCTCAATGCAGTGGGCCCTGAGTTTGATCCCCGGTCAGAGAACTAGATCCCACATACTACAACTGAGACCCAGTGTAACCAAATAAATAAATAAATATTAAAATGAAAACAATAACAGGAGGAAAAAGTGCCATTCTACACAGATGTAAGGCATACATACAGGTAAAACGCACAAGTTAAGAGATGCTGTGTTCATGCACCAGGGAGTTTTGGAAAGTAGCAACACAATGCTATTCAAATTTGTCAACATCTCTGACACTGGCAGAGTGTCACAGAGTGGGATTTAATACATCCAGAGTCCTTCTAGTGTGTAAAGCATGTGGGAGAGTGGAAGCATGGTCCCAGGAGGGGTAGCCCTGGAGACATTGGCCTGAGGCAGGGAGCTGAAGGGCGCACAAAATAAACCTCCCACTTGCAAAGAGACCTGGCAGGCCGGCGTCGAGGTGTCGGCTGCCAGGGAAGGAGGTTGAAGAGGCAATTGCTCATGTTGCCCACTAGAGGGCGCAAGGGATTGATATGCTGACCCATCTCCCCCATCCTTAGGCTTGGTCCATTGGGGATCCAGAGAGCTGGAAGAGGCGAGGGTCTAAGTCTTAGTACCTGAAGGGCTATTTCTGTGCTTTCAGAGTTGGAAGTTTGGAGGACAGGAATTGAAAAATTAGAGCAGGAGTCTGGCAACTTTTTCTTAGAGGGCCGTGCAGCAAATAGTTTAAACACAGTCTGTTAGTCAACTCTGCCCTTTTAGCTTCCAAAACAGCCACAAGCCATACAGTCCACAAAAGGGCGTGGCTGTGCGCCAATGAAATGTTATTTTTGGAGGCTGAAATTTGAATTTTATTTTTGGAGGTCGAAATTTTAATTTCATGGTAGTTTTCTTGTGTTGTGAAATAATGTTTCTCCTAAATAATTACTCCATATTTTATTTAATTAATTTGATTGGATTGCTTTACTCTATATTTTAAAATTATTTAAAAATGCAAAAGCTGCTCTTTGCTCTCAGTCTTTTTAAAGACAGACAAGGGAGGTATAGTTTGTCAGTGATTGCGTGTGTGTGTGTGTGTGTGTGTGTGTGTGCGCGCGCGCGCACGCGCACACCCAGTTCCCCAGTCATATCTGACTCTGCAAACCCATGGGCTCCTCTGTCCATGGGATTTACCAGGCAAGAATTCTGGAGTGGGTTGCCATTTCCTTCACCAGGGAATCTTCCCAACCCAGAGACCGAACCCGAGTCTCCTGTGTCTCCTGCATTGCAGGCAGATTCTTTACCTCTGAGCCACCAGGGAAACCCTCAGTGAAGTCTGGATGTTAATAAATGTATGTCTGACACTGGGAACCAGGTATTAAGTGCCTAAATGCTGAGGCTTACATAGCACATTTAAAAGCTGGGAAAAATCTTGTTTTACCATTTATTCCTCTTTAAGCCAAAAAGTTTATCAGTAAAAATTATGAAAAACAACCAATAGTTATAATAGCCAAGAAAGGAATATTGAGTGAAGTTTTTTCTTTTATTGGACACCAGCTATATAATCACACCATTAATGTACATAAAGAAATATCCAGTCCAGTAAAGGGAAAATGGTAATGAATGGATACCTTTTAATTTCATTAATGAATCAGTGAAAATTTTTAAAGGAAAAACTTCTCTTTACATGTGTTTACATGTTGTACATGTCTTTATTGGTCTATCACAATAATGAATAACATTAGAGTTGTGCTCAATCATGTCTGACTCTGTGAGTCCTCTGTCCTTGGAATTTTCCAGGCAAGAATACTGGAGTAGGTTGCCAGTTCCCTCTCCAGGGGCTCTTCCTGACCCAGGGATCAAACTCTCCTGCATTGGCCACCTGGGAAGTCCAACATTATGGTTTAATAAGAAGTAAATCATTAAATAAGAATAATAATTAAAAGGAAGAAAATATTTCTATTTTAAAGATATGGCTCAAATCCAGTAAAAATGACCTGGGTTTGAATTAAAAATTGAGCTTACCAAACAAGAATATCATCTTTTCCAATTGGTGCACTGTCTGTGCTTCCCTGGTGGCCCAGTGGTAAAGAATCCACCTGCCAATGCAGGAGACTCAAGAGACACGTGTTCAATCCCTGGGTTGAGAAGATCCCCTGGAGAGGGAAACGGCAACCCACTCCAGTATTCTTGCCTGAGAAATCCAATGGACGGATGAACCTGGAGTGCTATACAGTCCATGGGGTCACAAGAGTCAGACACAACTTAGCAACTAAACAACATCAGCAGACAACAACTAAACTTTTAAACAGAAATAGAAAGTCCAAGTGATCAAATAGAAAAAAAAAAAGTGAAGCATTTCAAACTCTTTTTCTTGGCATTAAAAGTCACTGGTCCATTACTGTTTCAAATCTATTGTTTAAACACAAGCTCGTGTATCACCACAAGGGCTGGAAATATGAACTGTGTCCAAAGGGAATTCAAAAGAATTAGAGTCAATAAGAACTAACTCTCCAGATGAATGTGTGTCACTGAGTCTGTGTGAGTCTGGGGCCAAATGCATTGCCCGAAATTCTCCCAGTTCACGTCCGTGTACAAGACAATGCTTATTAAAGGATACATAATAAAATGTGATAATTCAAAACTTCCAGTGGCCAAGCCACAGCAATTGTTCAGACCAGGACTGGACAGACCGCAACTTGCCAAATCCAGTCTATTTTTATAGGAGCTAAGGAGGTTTGTTTTTTTTTTTTAACTGCTTGGGAAAAGAATCAAAAGGAGATTGATATTTCACACGTGCAAAGTACAGAGGATTCAAATTTCAGCACCCATAAAAAACCGTTTCAGCACTGGGCCATGTTCATTGACAGTTTTCTCACTGGGATCACAAGCTGAGAAGCTGTCAACCTTGCTGGCCCTCTTACTGGTTTAAATCAATAAGAGATGTCTTAAGGCAGGTTATTCTGACATTGCTCAGAATTGTCTATATAAGGTGATATGAAAAAAGCAAATAATAAAATCAGGTTTATTATCATTTTTTGAATTCTCTACAATACCCTCCTTTTTTTCCAGATTTTTTTAAAAATTGAAGGATCATTGATTTTCAGTGTTGTGTTAGTTTCTGGTATACAGCAAAGTGATTCAGTTATACATACAATTATTTTCCTTTTCAGATTCTTTCCCATTATGATTTAAGATATTGAATATAGCTCCCTGTGCTATACAGTAGGACCTCTGTTTATTGTATATATAGTAGTGTCTATCTGTTAATTCCAAAGTCCTAAATTTATCCCTCCCGCCCCCAATTTTCCCCTTAGGTAACCGAAAGTCTGTTCTGTATGTCTGTAAGTCTGTTTCTGTTTTGTAAATAAGTTCATTTGTATCATATTATATTTTAGATTCCACATATGGTTGCTATCATGTGATAGTTTCCTTTCTGTCCGACTTCACTTGTATGATAATCTCTAGGTCCATTCGTGATGCTGCTGCTGCTAAGTCACTTCAGTCGTGTCCGACTCTGTGTGACCCCATAGACGGAAGCCCACCAGGCTCCCCCATCCCTGGGATTCTCCAGGCAAGAACACTGGAGTGGGTTGCCATTTCCTTCTCCGACGTGTGAAAGTGAAAAGTGAAAGTGAAGTCGCTCAGTCGTGTCCAACCCTTAGCGACCCCACGGACTGCAGCCCACCAGGCTCCTCCATCCATGGGGTTTTCTAGGCAACAGTACTGGAGTGGCTTGCCGTTGCCTTCTCCGTCGTGATGCTGCAGGTGACACTATTTCATTCCTTTTTGTGGCTGAGCAATATTCCACAGTGTCTGCATAACACGTCTCTTTTTTTTCATCCATTCATCTGTTGATGGACAGTTGGGTGGTTTCCACCCCTTAACTGTTGTAAATAGTGCTGCTGTGAACATTGGGGTGCATGTATATTTTCAAATTAGAGTTTCCTCCATATACATGTCCAGGAATGGAATTGCTGGATCATATGGTAGCTCTATTTTTAATTTTTAAAGAACCTCCATGCTGTTCTCCACAACGGCTACATCAGTTGACATGCCCACCAACAGTGTAGGAGGGTTCCCTTTTCCATACCTCCTCTCCAGCATTTATTATTTGTGGACACTTTATTCTGACTGGCGTGAGATGATAACCTCACTGAGGTTTTGTTTTGCATTTCTTTAATAATTAGTGATACTGAGCATCTTTTCACGTGCCTATTGGCCATCTGTGTGTCTTCTTTGGAGAAGGGTCTATTCAGGTCTTCCGCTCACTTTTTGATTGGGTTGTTTGGTTGTTGTTGTTTTTTTCATTAATGACCTATATGAGATGTTTGTATATTTTGGAAATGAATCCGCCTCTTTTCTGATAGCACCTGGGGTGGGCTGCTCCCCTTGCCCTAGCCATGGTATGCTACTGCATACATGTGAGAACTCACTAGATCTTTGCTATTTAGACAGGAGGAAGTAGTGGTACAGAGAAGCCAAGTGACTTGCCTAAGGTCACACAGCTTGCAAGAGGAAGGGCTGGAACTGAATCCGGAGAGGGGTAACCTTGACATCCCCTCTGTGCCAAAAGACAGGACAGAGGAGCCAACATCCTGCCTGATACTGCCACAAGCATTGCCACCTGGTGTCAGTCCTGGCTCACCCTGGGGGCAGCTCCAACCTCGCATCACTGCCTGGGGTTTCAGCATCACTGCTTACAAGCCGCACAACCTTGGGTGACAGCATCCTTCCTCGAGCCTCAGTTTATTCATCTGCAAAATGGATATAACAAGGTCCCTCGCTCATTTGGGATTTTTGGAAGATCAAGTTTATTTGCATACTTCACACGGTCCCTGGCCAGATGAGTGGCCAATGAATTTTAGCTGTGGTTTTGATGAGGCTAGGAGGAACGGCATTGTTTTTCTTGGAGAAGGGAAGTCTGTGTGTGTGTGTGGGGTGTGCTGAGGGGGGAATGGTTTGAGGGAATTCCTTGCACAGAGTTCTCCATGCATGTTTGGTGTTTGTTTTTGAAACCCCACTGGGGTTCTCCCTGCCCCTTTGTATGCAAACTGCATATACAAAATAAACCTAATGAAAGGTAAGAAATGACTTCCTTTTCAGTCCTCTTTTAAACTGATTCTACCAAGAGGCACTCAAACTGGGTGCTGCTGAGTCATGAACACCTATTTGATGACTTCTTTAACAGTCACCTAATCCAGAACCTTCCACAGGCAAAAGCAGCTGCCTGGAATTTAATAACAGTGTTTACTTTCCTTTGCACTTGTTGTAAACACCTGATACTTATAAAAAAAAATTACCCCAGTGTTATATTTCCTTTCAAAATATATTCGTTGGGACTTCCCTGATGATCCAGCGGTTAAGATTTCAACTTTCAGTGCAGGGGATTTGGGTTTGATCCCTCGTGGGGGAACTAAAAGAACCCACATGCCTAGAGGCCAAAAAATCAAAACATAAAACAGGAGCAATATTGTAACAAATTCAATAAAGACTTGAAAAACGCTTCACATTAAAAACAAACTTAAAAAGACTGACCTAAAAAAAAAAAAGGAAAGTTTAGTACAGTCTTCAGCATTATTATGTACGTGGCTTTTTTTCTTCAATACTTTATTTTAGAAAGACATGTAGGTCTTCCTAGTGGTCCAGTGGTTAAGAATCCACCTGCTAATGCAAGGGACATGGGTTCAATCCCTGGTCTGGGAAGACTGCATGTGCCGCAGAGTAACTAAGCCCTTGTGCCACAACTCCTGAGCCTGTGCTCTAAAGTGCATACTCTGGAACAAGAGGGACCACTGCAAGGAGAGGCCTGTGCTTCACAGCTAGAGAAGGCCACACGGAGCAACGAGGACCCAGGGCAGCCAAAAATAAGTGAGAAACACATTTTAAAAAAATGTTTAAAAACTTAAAAAGAAAGACACTTAGTAACATGATGGTAAATTAGACCAGTGTCAGATGCCCCAATTAGAAGGTAATTGTAAAAAAAAAAAGTTAACAAAAATAAATGTGACTAAATTCTGTGGAGAGTTGTCGATGATATTTTATTTTTTTTAATTTTTGTATATTTAACTTTGGCTGCCCAGGGTCTCCATTGCTGCATGTGGGATTTCTCTATTTGCAGTGAGTGGGGGGGCTACTCTCTAGTTGTGGTGCTTGGACTTCTCCTTGCGGTGGCTTCTCTTATTGAGGAGCACAGGCTTTAAAGCACAGGCTCAGTAGTTGGCAGTTCTCGGACTTAGTTGCTCCGAGGCATGCGGAATCTTCCTGGATCAGGGATCAAACCCATGTCTCCTGCATTGGCAAGCGAATTCTTTACCACTGAGCCACCAGGGAAGACCTGTCAATGGTCTTTTAAGAATATTCTAACCTGGAGATGCTACTGGTGATCTGAGAGTTCTATGGTGTTCTGCATGAGCAGGAAGGAAATTTGGGGGTTAACCACGCTCCCATTGAGAAGGATCAGGGTGCAGTGCTTCTTTCACCCTTCCTCAGCATGGCCAACCTCACTCACGCATGAACGGGATTGTCCCCTACCTGGTGGGCTTCTCCCATGAGTACGTACACAACGTGCATGGCCCATGACTTGTATTAAACTTCACTCCAGGTCAGCTTTCCCTTGAGATTAAACATTAACCCCAATGTTTAATCTGGCAGGGCTTCATTTTATATAACCTTTAGATCAGTCCTCACATTCTGCAGATGGAGATGCAGAGTCCTGGAGGGGAGAAGTGACTTGAGATGTCACAACCAAGTCGTTTGCTGAGCTGGGGACCAACTTCGAACTCTTGGTCCAGAAAGCCATTGCGCACAAATTGGGAAAGTTATGAATTGATCACAAATGAGGCAGACACCCCAACTTGGCCTTGAGCAGGTGTCTCTGGCTTGAAGTCCGTGGAGCATGCTGTCGTAGAGTTCGCTCCACAAATGTGTTCGGAGCCACTTCAGTGGTGTGAGGGGGACTGTTTTGGAGGCTGGGGGTATATCGGTGGGGCTTCCCAGGCGATTTAGTGGTAAAGAATCACTGCAGTGCAGGCGACACTGGAGTTACTGGTTCGATCCTTGGGTCGGGGAGATCCACTGGAGGAGGGCATGGCAACCCACTCGAGTATTCTTGCCTGGAGAATCTCATGGACAGAGGAGCCTGGTGGGCTTCGGTCCATAGGGTCACAGAGATTTGGACACAATGGAAGTGACTGAGCACACACGCTCAGTCATCAAAATACACAGGTCTTTGCTCCCTGGTGTAAACAGACAACATAAATGGATGGAGATTTCTGTCCCATCAAAGGTGTTATCCCAGGTATGATTGGGGTGGAAGGTGGCTTTGGCAGGGGTAATCAAGGCAGCTTCTTAGAGGAGGTGACACCCAGGCTTGGATCACAACTTGGAGGAGTGTTAGGGGCTGAATTGTATCCCCAACCCAAAATTCATATATCGGAGTCCTCACCCCCAGGACTTCAGAATGTGACTGTATTTGGAGATGGGGGGGCTTCACAGAGGTGATCAAAGTAAAATGATGTCACTAGGGTGGGCTCTAATCTATAAGACTGGGGTCCTTGTAAATGGGGGACATGTGGACCCAGAGACACAGGGAGAAGCCAGCATCTCTAAGGCAATGAGAGAGGCCTCAGAAGAAACCAGCCCTCCAACATTCCCAGTGTCCCAGTGGTTAGGACTCCTTTCTTCTGCTGCAGGGGGCATGGGTTCAATCCCTGGTTGGGGAACTAAGATCCTGCCTCATGCCGGTTGGCATGACCAAAAGAATAAAAATAAAAATACATAAACTAAACCTTAAAAAAACTGGGGTGTTTGAGTGATGTCCGACTCTTTATGACCCCTTGGACTGTAGCCCACCAGGCTCCTCTCTCCACGAGATTCTCCGCGTAAGAATACTGTTGCCATTTCCTCCTCCAAGGGATCTTCCCAACTCAGGGATCGAACTCGAGCCTCTTATGCGCCACCTGGGAAGCCCATGAGGTGAGAAAAGTCAGTTGAAAAAAAAGGAACCAGCCTTGCAGACACCTTGGTCTTGGACTTCTAGCCTCTGGGACTGGAAGAAAAGATATTTCTGTTGCTCCAGCCTCCCAGGCCTTGGGACTTTGTCTTGGCAGCTACAGCAGAGAAATTCAGAAGGTGAGAGATGGAGGGCCTGGACCAATTCAGGATCTAGACGCCCCCACGTGCCTCTTCCTCCCCCGCCCTAAAGCACCCTCCCAGAATCCCTCGGGGCTGAGCCAGAGGAGACTGACGGCCTGGGCTCCTCCCCCACAAGGGGAAGGAAGCTGAGCTGACCACATCCGCAGCCAAGGGAGGCCTCCTTTTCCTGGTGAGAGGGTCAGCTGTGACCCTTGGACCCACCAGCCATAAAGCAATCACGGAGATGAGATGAGATGGTGGTGAGATCTGGAGGGGGCGGGGGTGGGCACGGCCCTAGGGGTGTGTATCTCGAGATGGGTGAAGGACTGACCCTGTATGCTGATCCAGACTCAGGACCCTCACTCAGGGAACACTGCCTCAAAGACCACCTGGTCTTGGGAAGCTGGAGGACTCCCTTCCTATGGTTGACTAAGGCCTAAACCCAGGCACCAAGCTTGGAGAACAGGATCCCTGACCCAAGGGACCTCCCAGCCCTGTCCACAAACACAGCCCACCCAGCCCCATGCAGAAACTTCTGGAACCATCACAGGACTCATCATTGGACTTCTCACCCTGGAACAAGGTACCATCCTTCCCTCAGGGTCTTTGTGGTGAGGCCCCCTCCCTGACCACCTAATATAAAATTACAAATCACCTCCCTTCCACATAATGTCTCGTTCTTGCTATTCCTCTGTATTTGGTCTCTTCAATTTATTTTTTAATTTTTAAATTCAAGTATAATTTCTTTACAATTTTGTGTTTCTCTTCAATGTATTTATTTACTTGCTTATGCACAACTGATTTTACTTAGTATCTGTCTCCCCCACCTAGGAACATCAGCTCCACAGGCATGGGGCATGGGCAATAACAGCTTATGTTCTTTGCTGGGTCCCCAAGGCCTGAAACACAGCAGGCACTCGAGGAGTAGTGGTCACAAGAATGAATGAATGAGGACTTCCCTGGTTGTCCAGTGGCTAAGACTCCAAGCTCCCAGTGCAAGAGGCCCAGGTTCTATTCCTTGTCAGGGAACTAGATTACATGGGCCACAACGAAAGATCCTGTGTGCCGCAACTAAGACCTCACGTGGGACTTCCCTGATGGTCCTGTGGTTAAGAATCTGCCTTGCAGTGCAGGAGTTACAGGTTCGATCCCTGATCCAGGAAGATCCCACATGCCGTGAAGCAACTAAACCTGTGAGCCACAATTGCTGAGCCTGAGTGCCTAGATCCCGTGCTCCGCAACAAGAGAAGCCACTGCAATGAGTAGCCTGCTCAAGGCAGCAGAGTAAGCCCTCACTGCAATGAAGAGTGGCCTTTGGTGCAACTAGAGAAAGCCTGGGCACAGCAATGAAGACTCAGTACAGCCAAAAATAAATAAATAAAATTTTTAAGAAGAACTCACATAGCCAAATAAATAAACAATAACAATTTTTAAAAAATGTATGAATGAATGCCTGAACATAGGGAGCCTCACCACCACTCCCTGAAAAAGTCTCCTCCCTGGTGGCATTGGGAGGCCCTGGTTCAAACTTCCTGTCTTCACCCCTCCCCCTCCAGAGCTGGTAGCCCCCTGGACTAGCCAGCCCAGAGAATTAGGTGCTAATCAGCTGTCATTACCCAAGAGGCTGATCAGAGTCCCCTGGTCCCCAGCCCCTGCCTGCCCCTGCCACACCCGTGTCACAAGGGTTTTACTCACTGCCTGGCCTGGCTGTACCCCAAGGGAGGGTCCCAGAGAAGAAAGAAGAGAAAGAGGAAGGGGAGGGGATGATGATCTTGGACCCCCTTACCTGTCCCCCCAAAACTGATATAAAGGGAAGTGTAGAGAGGACTTTCTGGCAAACAATCCAAGGAATGGGGAGGTGACATGGTGACAAGAGGCAAGTCCCCGTCTGGAGCGGGGGACCTGGGCGTTGTCTCAATGCCGGCTGACTCATGGAGTGGTCACAGTGAGTCATAACCCCTTATTAGCACCTCTGTCCTGTGCAGAACGGGGACTGTCGTCACGACCAGACTTGTGAGGCCAAAGGGCTGAAGCAGTTGGAAAGCGACAGGCGGGTGTCTGCCTGAGGAGTGCCTCGGGCCTGGAGCTGGCATGTTTCTCACAGATGCATATAGTAGTAATAATAGCAGCAACACTAAAAATGGGCAGAGTTGGAGATCTAACTGTGTGCGGGGTCTCTTCTGAACACTCCATTTTTTTTTTTTTAGGGTTTCCCAGGTGGCTCAGTGGTAAAGAATCTGCCTGCCAATACAGGAGACGCAGGTTCAATTCCTGGGTGAGGAAGATCCCCTGAAGAAGGAAATGGCAACCCACTCCAGTATTCTTGCCTGGAGAATCTCACGGACAGAGGAGTCTGGTGGACTACACAGTCCATGGGGTCACAGAGTCAGACACTACTGAGCACACGGCACAAACAAACCCATGTTGCTTTTTAAGAATCTTTACGTATTCTTTCATTCATTTATTTGGCTGTGCCAGGTCTTAGCTGCAGCACGCAAACTCTCAGCTGTGGCATGTGGGATCTAGTTCCTTGATCAGAGATCGAACTCTTGCCGTGTCGGAAGGTGAAGTCTTAGCCACTGGACCACCAGGGGAGTCTCTCCATATGTTTTAATGGATGGAACACCCAAGATCCTGTGTTTTATACATTAAAGATGAGTTTCTATATCTGTGTTTTACACATTAAAAGAGTATGGTTTTTTTTCACCCAGATAAACATATGGTACACAAGGGCATATATAGCATACTTGTGGATATACAGTTTCACGGTAGAGCTGTTATGAAAATGTCTTCAAATGCTCCTTGTGAGGGGCCAGAATAAAAAAAAAATTGAGAAACACTGATTTTTCAAATATAAATAACCATATGTTTTCAATATTGTACCACACCAGCACATAAAGATAATCCTCATTCATTTTCACAGCTATGTAATATTTCAGTGTGTTAACACATCAGACTCTATTAATCAAGTACCTATGGATGAATATTTTGGTTGTTTCTAATGTTTTACATATGTGTAAATTTATGTATAAGTGTATTATGTATGCGATTGTTCATTATATATTTAGTATACTTTTTATTGAGGAAGAATTAATTTATAATAATGATGCATAGATCTTCAGTGTGTTCAATTTGATGAGTTCTGACAATTCTGGACAGTCAGGTAACCAGCACTAAAAATAAGATATGGAATATTTTCTCCACCCTAGAAAGTTTCTTCATGCCTGTGTCCACTCAATTCCCCATTCTACTCCAGGTAACCACTTTCTTCAAGCTAGTTTTAGAAAAGGCAAAGGAAGCAGAGATCAAATTGCCAACTTCCACTGGATCATGGAAAAAGCAAGAGAGTTCCAGAAAAACATATATTTTTGCTTTATTGACTATGCCAAAGCCTTTGACTGTGTGGATCACAATAAACTGTGGAAAATTCTGAAAGAGGTGAAATACCAGATCACCTGACCTGCCTCTTGAGAAACCAGTATGCAAGTCAGGAAGCAACAATTAGAACTGGACATGGAATAACAGACTGGTTCCAAATAGGAAAAGGAGTATGTCAAGGCTGTATATTGTCACCCTACTTATTTAACTTATATGCAGAGTACATCATGAGAAACGCTGGGCTGGAGGAAGCACAAGCTGGAATCAAGATTGCTGGGAAAAATATCAATAACCTCAGATATGCAGATGACACCACCCTTATGGCAAAAAGTGAAGAACTAAAGAGCCTCCTGATGAAAGTGAAAGAGGAGAGTGAAAAAGTTGACTTAAAGCTCAGCATTCAGAAAACTAAGATCATGGCATCAGGTCCCATCACTTCATGGCAAATAGACAGGGAAACAATGGAAATAGTGACAGACTTTATTTTGGGGGGCTCTGCAATGGCACACCACTCCAGTACTCTTGCCTGGAAAATCCCATGGACAGAGGAGCCTGGTAGGCTGCAATCCATGGGGTCGCGAAGAGTCGGAAATGACTGAGCGCCTTCACTTTCACTTTTCACTTTCATGCATTGGAGAAGGAAATGGCAACCCACTCCAGTGTTCTTGCCTGGAGAATCCCAGGGACGGGGGAGCCTGGTGGGCTTCCGTCTATGGGGTCACACAGAGTCAGACACGACTGAAGTGACTCAGCAGCAGCAGCAGCAGCAAAATCACTGCAGATGGTGATTGCAGCCATGAAATTAAAAGACACTTACTCCTTGGAAGGAAAGTTATGACCAAAGGTCCGCCTAGTCAGGGCTATAGTTTTTCCAGTAGTCACTTATGGATGTGAGAGTTGGACTATAAAGAAAGCTGAGCACCGAAGAATTGATACTTTTGAACTGTGGTGTTGAAGAAGACTCTTGAGAGTCCCTTGGACTGCAAGGAGAGCCAAACAGTCCATCCTAAAGGAAATCAGTCCTGGGTGTTCATTGGAAGGACTGATGTTGAAGCTGAAACTCCATACTTTGGCCACCTGATGCAAAGAGCTGACTCATTTGAAAAACCCTGATGCTGGGAAAGATTGAGGGCAGGAGGAGAAGGGGACGACAGAGGATGAGATGGTTGGATGGCATCACCGACTCAATGGACATGAGTCTGGGTGAACTCCAGGAGTTGGTGATGGACAGGGAGGCCTGGTGTGTTGCAGTTCAGGGGGTTGCAGAGAGTGGGACATGACTGAGTGACTGAACTGAACTGAACTGAACCACTTTCTATCACCAAGAATTACTGTTTGTTTGTTTTTTTGGTCAAGTCACATGTCATGTGGGATCTGAGTTTCTTGACCAGGGATTGAACATGTGCCCTCTGCACTGGTAATGCAGTGTCCAACTGCTGGACTGCCAGGGAATTCTCACCATGAATTACTTTTGCCTCTTCTCTGGGTATCATTTAAATGGAATCTTACAGTATATATGCTTTTGCATCTGGCTTCTTTTATCATTATGCATCTGAAATTCATATGTGTTGTTGAATGTATAGTTAACAGTAATTTATCCCTTTTTATTGATGAGCAGCATTGTGTTGTATGGATATACCAGTTTGTTTATCTACTCCCCTATTATTGGATATTTGAGTTGTTTACTGTTCAGGACAATTATGAGTAAGATTGCTATGAACATTCATGTACAAGTCTTTCTGTGAACATATATTTACATTTCTCTTAGTTAGATACCCACAAATACAATTGCTAAGTCATATGGTAAATGCATTTTTAACTGTAAGAGATTGCCCAGGTTGCCAAAGTTTCCCCAAGAGGTTGGACCATTTTGATTCCCACCAACAACAGGTGAGAATTCTGGTTGCTCCATATTTTCCACCAACATCTGATGTTGTCTTTTTTTATTGTAGTCAGGCTAGTCTGGTGAATTTGCTCAGTCATGTCCGACTCTTTGCAACCCCATGGACTGTAGCTTACCATCCTCCTCTGTCCATGGGATTTTCCAGGCAAGAGTACTGGAGTGGGTTGCCATTGCCTTCTCCAGGGGATCTTCTCCACCCAGGGATCAAGCCCGGGTCTCCCGCATTGCGGGCAGACACGTTACCATCTGAGCCACCAGGGAAGCCCCTAGTCAGGCTGCTGCTGCTGCTGCTGCTAAGTCACTTCAGTCGTGTCCGACTCTGCGTGACCCCATAGACGGAAGCCCACCAGGCTCCCCCATCCCTGGGATTCTCCAGGCAAGAACACTGGAGTGGGTTGCCATTTCCTTCTCCAATGTGTGAAAGTGAAAAGTGAAAGTGAAGTCGCTCAGTCGTGTCCGACCCTTAGCGACCCCATGGACTGCAGACTACCAGGCTCCTCCATCCATGGGATTTTCTAGGCAAGAGTACTGGAGTGGCTTGCCATTGCCTTCTCCCTAGTCAGGCTAGTGGGTATCTTTAAATGTTTTCATGTGTCAGAAATGGTTCCGTATGAATCAAGTAACAATTAGAAGCAAAGCTCACACCTAACAATGATGTTTGAGAAATGCTACAAATTCATACCTTCTGCGAGTGTTACAGATTGTAAAGGCTCTGACAAGTCCCTCATAGCTGTTTATTAACGCAGTGTCCCTCAGTCTTGTTTGACCACCGCATCTTCTTGTGTCTTGTGTTGTGTTTTATACTTAAACTCATTGGTGGAATCTGTTGTGGGAATTTTACTTTAGATTCCAACTTAGCATTGCTCTGAAGCGTGTGTTTGTGTCCGGTAAATCCGATCATGATGTCAAGGGCATCAGAAAGTCCTCTTGTCCCTCAAGCGCTCATCCTCATCTTATCTTTTCAGGTGTCTCTCCATTGTGCTCAGTCCTGTCTGAATCTCCATGGTCCCAGGGACTCTAACCTGTCAGGTTTCTCTGTCCATGGAACTTTCCAGGCAAGAATACTGCAGTGTGCTGCCATTTCCTATTCCAGGGGATCTTCTGGACCTGGGGATTGAACCCATGTCTCTTGCACTCCCTGCGTTGCAGGTGGATTCTTTATCAGTGTGCCACCTGGAAGCCCCATCTTTTCACTAGGGCATATGAAAGCCTTCTGAAGCCCATGACTATAAAATTATAAAAGGGGACATCCCTGGTGGTCTGGTGGTTAAAAAGACTCTGTGCTTCCAATGCAAGGGGTGTGAGTTCAATCCTTGGTTGGGGAACTAAGATCTCATGTGCCATGTGGCATGGCCAAGAAAATATAAATTAATTAATGAATGAATTAAAATAAAATTACAAAAAAGTAACAAATATCCCACGGAGATGACTGTGGGGTCTAAATACCCATGTAGGTGTTGAGTGAGTAATGCCAGACCATTTATTCAGGCAGATTTGGATAAGAAGGCAAGGACGAGTTCTATATCAAGGGTACTGAGGCTCCTGAGAGTCATAAATGGGAGTGAGGGGGAGGTAGAGACAAGTCCAGAAGTCAACCTTCACCTACTTTCTACACCTGCCAAGACAGCCCTGGAAAGGTGCTTTCACAAGCCAAGGCTAAATAAATATTACGACTGGGAACACTAAGCCAAACCAAACCAAACCAACCCCTTAAAAATCCAACCCAGAGTAGTGAAAAAGGAAATGAAAGATGCAGAGGCCAAGAGTGAGCTAATGTTACCAGTGTCTGGTGGCAGGGGGAGGCAGTCACGGTAAAGCAAGGGTCCTCCTGCCTGGCACTGCTAACATCAAGGTCAGGCATTCCCTGTGGGGGGCTGTCCTGGGCACTGTGAGGTGTGGAGCAGTATCCCTAGCCACCACTCACTCCAGAAGCACCACCAGTTGTGACAACCACAGGTGTTATTGTGAGATAAGAGCAACACTCTGGCACAGCTCATTCAGTTCAGTTCAGTTCAGTCGCTCAGTCGTGACCGACTCTTTGCGATCCATGAATCACAGCACGCCAGGCCTCCCTGTCCATCACCAACTCCCGGAGTTCACTCAAACTCATGTCCATCGAGTCGGTGATGCCATCTAGCCATCTCATTCTCTGTCGTCCCCTTCTCCTCCCGCCCCCAATCCTTCCCAGCATCAGAGTCTTTTCCAGTGAGTCAGCTCGTCGCATGAGGTGGCCAAAGTATTGGAGTTTCAGCTTTAACATCAGTCCTTCCAATGAACACCCAGGATCGATCTCCTTTAGAATGGACTGGTTGGATCTCCTTGCAGTCCAAGGGACTCTCAAGAGTCTTCTCCAGTAGGTCTTAAATTTTTGTTGCCTGAATAAATAATGGCTGGCCCTTGGAGAAACATACACCAGGATGTGTATTTCTTGAGAGCAAGGACAGTGTTTGAGTTACCGTGTAAACCTAGCACCTAGCATCTTGGCCAACATACGGAAGGCTTGTCATTCATTCACTAAGCTCCCAAGAGTTTCCACTGTATTTAGTAAAAACCAATGGGTTTCCCTGGTGGCTCAGATGGTAAAGAATCTGCCTGCAATGCAGAAGACCCAAGTTCGATCCCTGGGTTCGGAAGATCCCCTGGAGAAGGCAATGGCAATGCACTCCAGTATTCTTGCTGGGAAATCCCATGGGTAGAGAAGCCTGGTGGGCTAAAGTCCACAGGATCACAAAAGGATGCGACTAACTTAAACTTCTTGCCACAGCCCACAAGACTCTGCATGACCTGCCCTGTTCCCTCCACGTTCTCCTTTCCTTCCTCTCGCCCTTCACTCACTGTTCTCCAGACACATGGGCCTCCTTGCTCTTCCAACACACCAGGTGGAGTCCTGCCCCAGGGCCTTTGCATGAGCTGTTCCTTGACCCAAAACAATCTTTCACTAGATCTTCCAGTGGCTGGGCTCTTGCTCATCATTTAGGACCGTACTTAAATGTCACCTTCCGAAAGAATCCTGGAACTTTCCTGGTGGTCCAGTGGTTAAGAATCCTTCTTCCAATGCAGGGGATGCAGGTTCGATCCTGGGTCAGGGAACTAAGATCACACGTGAAATGAGGCCAAAAAAAAAAAAAAAAAAAGTTCATGGCATGCAGTTCAAAGAAAGCACACTAATTTTTTTAAAAGCATTAAAAAATATAAAAATAAAGTCTTTGCCAGCCCTGTGTTGCTGTGTACATGATGACATTTAGCTTCTTGGTAGCATTCACCCATTTGTCAGCTATTGGTATGTTTATGCTTTTATGATCTAGCTTGTCCACTGCCCTAGGAGTTGCCAGATGAGTAAGAGTTGATGGAGTGCCTCCTGTGTGCTGGGCATCTTTAAGACACTGGGGACCCAGCTGAGAGCAAAAGAGCCTCTATTCTCCCCCTGAAGGTGCTCACATGAAAGGGCAGAAGAGCAATGAGAGAAGAATATAGGTAAGTAAACAAGAAAATTTCCAATAGTGAGTTCCACGAAACCAGTGATGTGATCAAGATGTAAGGGGTAGGGGGCCTCCTCCCTGGTTGTGTGTGTGGGAGGTGGATGGAATCTGAGAGGGGCTTCTCAGTTGTCTGGGCTGGGTTATTTGCTATTTGTGGAAAATAGCAAACATTCAGGAATGTGTGAACACAGTGAGAGAGCTGGGTTGAGCAGATATGCCTTCCAGGCAGAGGGAATAGCCAGTGCAAAGGCCCTGAGGCAGGAATCAGTTTGGCTTGCAATAAATATCTGTTGAGAATAAGTGAACGCGAGAAGGTTCTAGAAGGAATTGATTGCTCTGGTTTGGCCAGAGAGACCTTGCCTGGGGGAAGGGGGCTTTGAGCGTTGCCAGCTGTGATGAAGGAAGGGAAATCCTGGCTGAAGGAAGGGCACCCCCAAAAGTTTGGTCTATTCATTTGGGTTCTGTTTTGTTCTGGGAGTGGTCGGGACTCAGCCTAGGGCCCTGGGCTCTCTTGGAGCCGACATCCAGGGAATACGGAAAGAAACAGTCCCCGAAAGTAGGGGAAAGGTCATGCTGGAGCCGCGGCACCCCAGACTTTGGCCTTTGCCCACTGAGACTGAGAAAGCTCAAAACATGAGCGATAACGGTTTTCCCGCCCCACCCCCTAGTCTGCCCCGCTGTCATTGGCCCTTAACTCTGTCCGTCTTTCCTGTTGCCCAATCAGCACCTT
Organism: Moschus berezovskii; assembly: GCF_049115385.1. Lineage (NCBI taxonomy): Eukaryota > Metazoa > Chordata > Mammalia > Artiodactyla > Moschidae > Moschus > Moschus berezovskii. The sequence continues at coordinate 93,401,921 of NC_142467.1, forward strand.
GGGGTGGGCTGGCAGCGCCCCGGGACTATTTCAGCATCTTTTGGGGAGTGGTGACAACCACAGAGAAGACGCAGCTGAGCCCGGGAGACCTGATGGCGGACTGAGCCTCCAGCTCGAGGCAGACGCAGGAGGTTGGAGAAGGAGCTAGCGGGGCTCATGGATGGTGATTAAGCCATTGAAAGGGTGAGACCTGCACGGGTCCCTAGGGGAGGGACGATTTATGCCAGGAACTCTCCCCAAGCTCCCAGAATTGGCAGGCACCCCACACCCCATTGTACAGATGGGAAGACTGAGTCCCAGAGGGAGAATACGATGACTAAGATTGTGCCTCTATTCCGGGCTGCTGCTGGACTTTATTCTGGGCCTCCCTGCCTTCCAGAAAAGGGTGTGTGTGTGGGGGATTCTGACAGGATGGGAATGCAAGAGGGGGCTAGCTTCATCCGCTGTCCATCCCCACGGGGGCAGCTGTCTAGCGCTTTTTAAAGAAATTGGCTCCTAGGCCCCAGGAGTCTCTGAGTTGTCCCCATAACAGAGATTTGGAGATTGAGGCTTCTCAGGCAGGAAGGGCAGGCCGACCTGGGGGCTGCAGCTGGGACTGAAGCAGAGGGGAAGGTCCCTCAGGTGGTGGCAGATAGGCGGTGGGCAGGAGAAGGGCTGCATGACCCTCACAGGTGTCTCCTCCTCGCCCCAGATGGCTTCCTCCACCGGTCCCATGGGCCCTATCGACAGCCTGGAACTCCTGGATCTACTGTTTGACCGGCAGGACGGCGTCCTGAGACACGTAGAGCTGGGAGAGGACTGGGGCCATGGGGGGGACCAGGTGATAACCCAATGTGTCGTCTCCACCCCACCCCCACCCCCTGGGTCAGAGCCGGGACTCCACTCAGCTTTGTGCCTTTACCACACACATGTGTGATTTTAGCAAAGCACGTTGTTGTATAAAACCTCTCAGCGACCCTAAGGGCCAGATGACATCGTCTTCTTCTTAAAGGTGTGGAAAGCAAGGTCCGGAGGGGAGTGGTAACTTGTCCTGGGTCACACAGGAGTTTGAAGTTGGCTCCAGACTTAAACTTGGGGCTTGTTTCTCGCTCGACACGGTTTGATGTTGTTCCCAAGCTACAGAATTGTGTTCAGGCTCCAGCAATGCCAGTGGGCAAGGAACATTAGCTCTTTCCATATTACAGAAAGGACGCGTGAGGCCCAGAGAGGGGCAGTGGCTTGCCCAGAGACGCACAGCGATGCAAAGCAAAGCATAGACCTCCTAATTCCCACCGGTGCTCTCTGTCCCAACAGGTCCTGCCAGGTGCGAACTCTGATGACTTCCTCAACTCCATCCTGAGTTCTGGAGATTCAGATTCCCCAACCTGGTCCCCCGCAGCCAGTGACAGTGGCATCTCAGAAGATCTGCCCTCTGACCCCCAGGACACGCCTCCACGCGGTGGGGTGCCTGCCACCGCTGCTGGCTGCCATAGTGTGGAGTCTGGCAAGGGGCCCTGCCCCTCCTACCATCCTGGCCCCACCTGCCCTGCCAGGCACTTAGGGCCAGTGGCCCAAAGGCTTGAGACTTCTGTTGCCATAGACCTGGGTGAGTCCTGTGTCAGCCAACTACCCTTGCCTTGTCCCAGGCACTGAACGCACAAATCCCACCCTTTGAGATGGGTACTGGTGTGCTGTCATGGACCCATTTTCTGGATGGTTAAGAGATGAGTCAGAGCCGCAGAACTGGGATGCAATCTGCCTCAAGCATCGTGCTGGCAACCTCATTTTTTATACCTTCCATGCCTGGTTCATAGGAAACTCAATGAAAGTGTGTGACATTGTGGGATCCCAGGCCTTGGGGTGCTCCCCCGGACCTGGGGAAAGGCCTGATGCAGAAGACTCCACCAAGAGGGCATCGTTTGTCTTGAGCCCCTCGATGGGGTGGGAGTGCTTATTAGACCCATTGGAGACTTGATAAAACTGAGGCTCAGAGAGTTTTACTCCCTTACCCAAGGTCACACAGCTCCACCCAGTTGGGATTAGAAGCAAGGGTCATCTGACTCGGAAGACTGTGCTCTCCAGAGCAGCTCACCTATGGGGTGCCAGGTAGCTGGTGGGAGGGAACTGCAGGTGAATCAGAACTGGTCCCTGCCCCTAGGAGGAGATAAGGCCAGGCCCGCTGCAGATCCAGCCCCTAATCCTGAGTGATAACAACCACTCCCTCTTGGGCTGGCCGTGGGTCCCTAACAACGTCCTGATGACCTGGGGTCCCCGTCTTATGGCAGAGGGGAGACTGAGGCACCTGGTCTTGGAGTCCCAAGCCAAGCAACAAATGCCTAGCACATTAGGGTTGATGCTGTAGCTTTGCTGAAGGAGGCAGGTAGGACCTGGGAGCTCGAGGCCCCATGCCTGACCCCCACCCCTGTCTCCCTGTTAGAAATGTGGAGCCCAGGCGTCTATGCCAAGGAGCAGACTGACCTGGCTGACTCACCCTCGCGCTACAACCTCACAGTCAAGGACCTCCTCCTCTCCGGCAGCAGCGGGGACCTGGTGAGCAGCCTCCACCTGCCCCCTGGAGCATCAGAGTTGGGAAGGGCACTGGGCTCATGAGGCCCCAATACACCCATTTTGAAAACTGGAAGATAGTCACAGACAGGTGTTGGTATTGGTCCCAGGTCTTTTAATTCAAAGCAATCCTGAAAATTGAGGCTATTATCTTAATTTCAAATATGAGGAAATGGGCACAGAGAGGTTTAGTAATTTGCCTTAAATCACACAGCTGCTGCAGGCTCAATTCCTGAGCTGACCTATTGAGTCTATTGTGCCCTTTGTATGCTTACCGTGGGCTATCTTATCTTGCCCTGAGCTTCCACCATGGGCAAACCAGGCCTGAGAACCCAATTAGTGCCCTGCTCCCTTTCACAGATGAGAAAATCAGTCCCCAGAGAGGTTAAGCCACAGACCCAAAGTCACACAGCAAGCAAGTGGCCAAGTCAGGATTTGATCTCCTGATGCCTAAAGTTGTCCTGACAACCTCTAAAAAAGACCAGAACACCCCTCTTGACTTGAGAGACCTGCGGTGAGCATCAGCTGTGTGCTCAGTCTATGGGGACCTCATGGTCAAGAGGGGGCAATGACTGCTTAGGGAAGTGTATCCATAAGGGAGAGAGGATAGAGGGGCATTGCAGGTCCAGGAAGGCTTCCTGGAGGAGACAGAACTTCAGCAGGTCTTGAAGGATAGGAAAGACAAATGACTGCTTTGGAAATGCTGACTGGATTTTGTAAAAATATCAAGTTTAATATCATTGTTCTGTGTGTGAACAACTTTTGGAAGTGGGAGGCCTTATTCCCATATTGCAGATGAACACACTGAGGCTTGAGCCCTGAAGAGAAAATGGTTGGACTTATCAATGGCCTGGAATTCCAGGGATTGGAGTTTGATCCGATAGAGAGCAGGCTGCCCCAGTCTCTACCTTTATTCCTGAGTTATGGTGTGACATTCCTAGGACTTGGCTGTCTAATGGCACAGTTCTTTCATTTTCACTGTTTCTATTTCGTGATTTTAATTTAGTTTGAAAATTTTTTGAATAGTCAAATACATGCACACAGTCCAAGTTCCAAAGGTACAAACAGGTACACAGGGAGAACCACCTCTCACCTTCTTTTCCCAGAGGCTCACTTACCCTACACTCTGTTTGCTGGATTTTCCATTTGCTGTTGCAGACAAGAGCTGCAAGGAATGTTCAGAGCCCGGAGCAGTGTATGGCCTGTAGTAGGTGCTAAACATATAACTGTCAAATGACTATTTGTGAAACAAACAAACAGAAACCCACACTTGTATCTGTAAGATGAATTCCTGGAAACGGAATGACTGGGTCAGAGGGCTGTGGGCTGGTTCTTTGGAGCCCTAGTGCTACTGTGGACCTTACAGCGACTGGATCAATTGTTTCTCGAGGCCTTTTATTTCCCAGAGGCAGTTGCTGTTTCTGCCCCCAAAGCAGTTTTCCTGGTTTCCCCACAGCAGCAACATCACCTGGCAGCCCCCCACCTGTTGCGACCTGGGACTGGGCACTGCCAGGAGCTGGTGCTGACAGAGGATGAGAAGAAACTACTAGCCAAAGAAGGCATCAATCTGCCCACTCAGCTGCCCCTTACCAAGGTGAGTCAGTGGGACCCCTGGCTCTGGGCCTCACCCCATTTCCTGCAGCAACATGCCCACGAGTCTCAACTTTGTGTGCATATGTGAGTGTGTGTGCGCACACTCAGTCATGTCCAACTCTTTGTGACCCTATGGATGGTAGCCCATCAGGTTCCTCTGTCCATGGCATTCTTCAGGCAAGAATATTGGAGTGGGTTGCCACTCCATACTCCAGGGGATCTTCCTGACCCAAGGGTTGAACTCATGTCTCTTGCATTTCCTGAATTGGCAGGTGGATTCTTCACTTCTGCACCACCTGGGAAGCCTGAGTCTCACCTTTAGCTCTTCCTAACTGGTGGCTCAGACAGTAAAGAATCCGCCTGCAATGCTGGAGACCTAGGTTCGATCCCCCTGTTGGGAAGATTCCCAGCAGGAGGGCATGGCAACCCACTCCAGTATTCTTGCATGGAGAATTCCCATGGACGGAGGAATCTGGCGGGCCACAGTTGGTGGGGTCACAAAGAGTCGGACACGACTAGTGACTAAGCACAGCTCACACAACGAGAATGTTAGGATGTGTCTGTCACCAGAACCAGAAAATTCATCCTCAAAACCAACACAGTAGGGGCTTTCTACCGAGGCCTCCACTCAGCCTGTTCACTCATTATCAATACCTGAGTTTGCCTTTTCCAATTGCAAGATTTCTCTTAGCGATAACTGGCCTGGGAAAAGGCGTCAATCCCACACATGGCCAGACGGTGGCGCGATTGCACCAGTGCACAAAATCTAGTTGTTAATACTGGAACTGGGATTGGGAGCAGGGAAGACCATCAGGAAACCAGGATCATCCCCATCCTCCCCCCCTCCCGCCCCCACAACCACTAGAGACTTTGAAGGAATTTGAGGACAGAAAATATGGCCTTCAAGCCATGAGGGGTCTGCCCTCAAGTCCCTGAGTCTGGCTCCCTTGGGAGGATACTGGGGGTGAAATTGTGGGGTCTGGACAAGGGTGGACCCTTCAGACTGACTTAGTCTCCTCCCCATGTCACTCTGCAGTACGAGGAGCGAGTGCTGAAAAAGATCCGCCGGAAAATCCGAAACAAACAGTCAGCTCAAGAAAGCCGGAAAAAGAAGAAAGAATACATTGATGGCCTGGAGACTCGGTAAGACTGGGGGCCCAGGACCCCACACTCGAGGTGGGGGTGTGGGGACTGAGGCCTGAGGGAGTCATGCAGTGGAGCAAAGGTCACAATCTGTGTGTGTGTGTGCGTGCTCACGTGTATGCGTGTGTGTGTGTGTTCAGTTGCTCAACGATGTTCGACTCTGCATGGACTGCAACCTGCCAGGCTCCTCTGTCCATGGGATTCTCCAGGCAAGAATACTGGACTGGGTAGCCATTTCCTTCTCCAGGGGATCTTCCCAACCCAGGGATCGAACCCATGTCTTCTGAGTCTCCTGCATTGGCAGGTGGATTCTTTACCACTGTGCCACATGGGAGCAACCATTTTGTATGTGAATTGCAAAGCTGGAAAAATGCCTAGAGGTAGTACAGGGCTCAATTTTGAGGCTCCTTAATCCCCTAGAACAGTGGTCCCCAATTCCTGGGCCATGGGCTGCTACCAATCCATGGCCTGTCAGGAATCAGGCCGCACAGCAGGAGGTGAGCAGCAGGCAAGTGAGCAACCGAGCAACCATGTTTACAGATGCTCCCCACCACTCATATTACCGCCTTAGCCCCATTCAGCAGCGGCACTAGATTCTCCTGGAAGCACAGACCCTAACCCTAAAGTCAAGGCGGAATATCCTGAGATTTCCAGAAAATAGAAATAAAGTGAAAATTAAATGTAATGTGCTTTGAATCATCCTAAGACTATCCCCTCCACACCCCGGATTCATGGAAGAACTGTCTTCCTTGAAACCGGTCCCAGGTGCCAAAAAGGTTGGGGACCACTGCCCTAGATGATGTTGTGCCAAGAAGGGAGTCAGTGTCCTGGCTCTTTGCCTGTAGATGGGACATTTACTTCCCTTGTCTAAGCCTCTCTGGTCCTCAGAGCTGTCATGGCTTCCTTCCAGGGAGTGGAAGGAAGGAGGGACTTCCTCAACTTGAGAACTGTGCACTCTCAGTTCAGTTCAGTCACTCAGTCGTGTCCCACTCTTTGTGACCCCATGCACTGCAGCATGTCCATCAAGTCGGTGATGCCATCCAACCGTCTCATCCTCTGTCATCCCCTTCTCCTCCTGCCCTCAATCTTTCCCAGCATCAGGGTCTTTTCAAATGAGTCAGTTCTTCACATCAGGTGGCCAAAGTATTGGAGTTTCAGCTTCAGGATCATCTCTCCAATGAATCTTCAGGACTCATTTCCTTTAGGATTGACTGGTTTGATCTCCTTGCAGTCCAGGGGACTCTCAAGAGTCTTTTCCAATACCACAGTTCAAAAGCATCAATTCTTTGGCACTCAGCTTTCTTTATAGTCCAACTCTCACATCTATACATGCACTGGAAAAACCATAGCTTTGACTAGACGGAGCCTTTGTTGGCAAAATAATGTCTCTGATTTTTAATATGCTGTCTAGGTTGGTCATAGCTTTTCTTTCAAGAAGCAAGCGTCTTTTTATTTCATGGCTGCAGTCACCATCTGCAGTGATTTTGGAGCCTCAGAAAATGAAGTCTGTCACTGTCTCCATTTTTTCTAATCCTTGTGCACTCTAATCCCATCCAATCACCTCTCTAAACTCATGCAGGATACTGAGAGACAGGATCCTCATTATTCTTTAATGTGTTGTTGTTGTTCAGTCGCTCAGTCATGTCTGACTCTTTGTGACCCCACGGTGTGTAGCGCACCAGATTTCCCTGTCCTTCACCTTCTCCCGGAGCTTGCTCAAACTCATGTCTTTAGTCAGTGATGGCGTCCAACCATTTCATGCCCTGTTATCTGCTTCTCCTCCTGCCCTCAATCTTTCCCAGCATCATAGTAGAAAACATAAAAACTTAGTTCACTCACTTTTTAAACCAAAAGTGATTTTAGTAAATGTTACAGGTCTATCTACATTTTCCATTTCTTCCCTAGTTAATTTTGGGATGTGTTATTCTTCTGGAAATTTGTCCATTTCAAATTTATTGACACAAGATAGTTCATAGTTCTCTCCCATTATTTTTTTAAGCTTTGAATCATTTATAGCTGGGACCTTTGTAATAACTCATGTTGTGTATTTGCACCTTCACTTGTTTTTTATCTTGAGCAATCTTGCCAGAACTTTGTCTATTTTATTTATTGTTTTCAAAGAATGAATTTCTGACTTTTCCTCCCACTCAATTGTGTTTTTGTGTACTAGTTCCTTTATTTTTACTCTTAGCTTTATTGTATCTTTCTCTTTTTTTTAGTGAGTTTATTCTGTTGTTCTTTTGCTGATTTTTAAATGTGTATGTTCAGCTGCAGGCTTCCCGGTGGGTGGCTCAGACTGTAAAGAATCGGCCTGCAATGCAGGAGACCTGGGTTTGATCCCCGAGTGGGAAAGATCTCCTGGAGGAGGGCATGGCAACCCACTCCAGTATTCTTGCCTGGAGCATCCCCATGGACAGAGGAGCCTGGTGGGCTACAGTCCATGGGGTCGCAAAGAGTCGGACACGATTGAGCGACTAATGACAGCATACACAGCACATGTTCAGCTGCTTAAACTGTAATAAGGTTATCCATTTTCCTCTCAGCACTTCTTTAGCTGCATCTCACACATCTTGATTTGTATGTTGTCATTACTTGGTTCCTAGATCTTCCCTACTTTACACTGTGGATTCTTCTTTATCCCATGATTTATTTAAGAGGGCCCCCCTTAGTGGGGGAATTTATTCTCTTCCCTGGATACTAACATATCCTCATGACACGATTTGAATGTTTTATTTTTTTATAAATTTATTTATTTATGTTGGCTGTGCTGAGTCTTCATTGCTGTGCGTGGTCTTTCTCTAGTTGCAGGAAGCGGGGGCTACTCTCTAGTTGTGATGTGTGGGCTTCTCATTGGGTGGCTTCTCTTTCTTCTTTTTTAAAATATTTATTTGGCTGTGTGAGTTCCTAGTTGTAGCATGTGGGATACAGTTCCTGGACCAGGGATCAAACTTGGGCCCCTTACATTGGGAGCGTGTGAAGTCCTAGCCACTGGACCACCAGGGAACTCCTGAGGTGGCTTCTCTTGTGGCAGAGCTTGGGCTCTAGGTTCTCGGGCTTCAGCAGTTGCAGCTCGCGGGATCTGTAGGGGTGACAGGCATATTCTGAATGTCATTGTGATGTTGCATTTGCAGGATGTCAGCCTGTACCGCCCAGAATCAGGAGCTTCAGAGGAAGGTCTTGCATCTTGAAAAGCAGAACCTGTGAGTCTTGGTGTGACCGGGCCTGAGGACGGGGGAAGCTGACCCTGGAGTCTCTTGCAGGAGAGGTGGACAAGGGGGGATAGGCTGTGTGATGGCAGGGCAGAGCAGAAGGTGAGGATTCCACCCAGAGAAGGGGCAGGCTGCATGGAAGAGGGGATTTAGACTTGGGCTCTTGAAGGATGTATAAGAGTTCAGAAGAGGGAAGGTGCTGCTAGTGGAGGAAACGGCATATGAATTGCCAAAGACTATGGGTATGGTGTGCTGGAGAACTGCAGGTGATTCCATCTATGGGGAACATGTACTAAGTCAGTTTTTATTAGCATCTACTCAGTGCCAGGCATAGTTCTGGGTGCTGATACCTCAGTAGTGAGCAAAACAGATACAGTCCCTCTGCTTAAAAGACTCACACTCTAGTGAGAAACATACTCAAGACAAACAAAACTATGTAAAAGATCATTCAAACAGCAATAGCCACTCGGAAGAAAAATAAACTAGGGGGAAGGGGCTAGAGAGTGAGAGGGGGCTATTTTAGGCAGGGAGGTCAGATAAGGTGACATTTGAGATGAGATCCAACAGAGAAGAAAGAAGCAGCTACAAAAAGACCTGTGGGGGGAACAGTGTTCTTGGTACAGAGGGCACAGCCAGTGCAAAGGCCCTAGGGCAGGAATACTTGTATGTAGGAGGAACAATAAGGGGACTGTGTGGCTGGAGCAGTGTGAGTGAGGGGCAGAGCTGGGGGAGAGGAGAGAGGGAGGGGACGAGGCAGGTCATGCAGGGCCTTGTGGGCAGCAGTGAGGACTCGGGCTTTTACCCCAAGGGAGGTGGGAACCTGGAAGGTTGGGAGTTGAATCACACTTGAAAAGTGTGGAGCATAAACCCTAGAGGGGGCATTAGAGGCTTGAGGGGACCAGAGGTGGGGGCTGGTGTCCAGGTGAGCGATGATGGCAACCTGGATGGAGGAGGCTGGGTGTCAGAAAAGTGGGTGAGATGTTCAGTTCAGTTCAGTTCAGTCGCTCAGTCGTGTCCGACTCTCCGCGACCCCATGAATCACAGCACGCCAGGCCTCCCTGTCCATCACCAACTCCCGGAGTTCACTCAAACTCATGTCCACAGAGTTGGTGATGCCATCCAGCCATCTCATTCTTGGTCGTCCCCTTCTCCTCCCACCCCCAACCTTTCCCAGCATCAGAGTCTTTTCCAGTGAGTCAACTCGTCGCATGAGGTGGCCAAAGTATTGCAGTTTCAGCTTTAGCATCAGTCCCTCCAATGAACACCCAGGATTGATCTCCTTTAGAATGGACTGGTTGGATCAGTGGAGATTTATTGAGGGAGCTTCTGGGACTTTTAATAGCAGTAGGGCCTTGAGGGATGGATAGGATTCAGACCTCAGCCAGGCTGGGAGATCCCAGAAATGGACAGGGAGCCAGGTGAAGGCCATACAGGGCTCAGGCAAGACTTCCCATTTCCACTAAGGTCTCTCTTGGAACAGCTGAAGAAACTCCAGGCCATTGTGGTCCAGTCCACCAGCAAATCGGCACAGACGGGCACCTGCATAGCAGTGAGTCCTGACCCCCAGCTCTGAGTGGGGGGGTGTCCTCAACCTTGGCAGAGGGGCCTGTGGGGGAGGAGAGCATGAGTAGGAGCAGAGCCCTGAGTGCCAGGTCAAGCACTATCTAGACTTCTGGGCCTCTGTTTTCCTGCTTAAGCGTGCTCAGGAGTTGGGAAGGGATGGGGTGACCCCGCCCACATCTCCACCAGGTCCTGCTCTTCTCCTTCGCCCTCATCGTCCTCCCCTCCATCAGCCCTTTCGCCTCCAACAGAGCCGAGAGCCCCGGAGACTTCGCACCTGTGCGAGGTAGGTGGACTCGGGTTTGCTCTTCCTTCACAACCCCTCTGGGGCACATACCCCTCGGCTCCCCAGTCCCCACTGGGGGAGGGGAAGGGGTCCCCTTTCAAGTGCTCCCTGAGACTGGTGGCTAGGAAAGAATGGAACTGGCCCTCAGGCCATCCCTCATGACCCTCCCCTACCCCTTGCTCAGTTTTCTCCAGAACTCTACACAACGACGCTGCATCCCGGGTGGCTCCCGACGCTGCACCAGGCTCTGATGCCCCCGGACCCGGGCCCAACACTGGCGCACTTCAGGAAAGGTCTCCAGGCAGCCCTCCGGGGGAATGGGAATCCCAGGACACACATGCTCTGGACAACTCGACAGAGGATCTGGACAACTCAAGTCTGGTCCAGGACAACTCCATGAAGAAACTGGACCGGGCCACCCTACTGGACTGTGCCCCGCCTGAGCCAGCAGTCAGCCCAGGCCGCGTGGGGCTGGAGGCAGCAGGGGGGGAGCTGTGAGCACCATGGGTCCCTGCCCCCCTCTCCACCCTGGCCCCTCTATTCAGGGGTGCTTCAATAGGTGCTGTAGTGGACAGGGACAGGCATGGGGATCTGAGGTGAGAGAGAGACCCTGGAGAAGGTATTAGGATGGAGATGCACAGATACACAGCTACAGACCCAGGGACCCAGGGACACACCGAAACTGATTTTCAGACACAGACCATAAGGCCACAAAGCCTAAGAAAGCTACATGCAGACCCAGGTGCGGAAGGAAACAGGGACACACACACAGACTGATCCCTGACCTAGACAGATCGATACACACCAGGCCTCAATAACTAACCCCACCCCCGACCCTGGGGACTCCTCCCTGCCCCCTCGCACACACGGAGGAGAAAGCAGCCAAGTCTGCAGGGACCCTGGCCCCAGAGCACGGGGTGAGCCCTAAACTTAGGCGCTGCCATGACCCACAACCTTTTCCTTTTTTTAGACTGCCATGATTCTTAATAAAGTATTTTGGCAGAACATGGCTCACGTGGAGGTGGAGTGGGGTGGGGCTAATTAGAGTCTGGGGCTCCCCAACCCACAGAAGGAAGGACTGGGCCAGCCGAAGATAGAGGAGTGACGTGGGGGAGTCCCTGGACCCCAAGGCTGGAGCGGCGACGAGAGGAGTCAGGGTTGTCTTCAGGACCTTGGAGAGCGGCGGCTGATGGCGGGCAGGGCGCGCCAGGAGCGCGAGGTTCTGACGGCTCTGGCCCCTCCCCGCCCCGCCCCAGACCCTTCAAGGAAGTCCGCGGAAGGCCTGGGGCAGCTTCTTTCCTGGGGGGCTAGGTTGCCCACCCAGCTTGTCTTATGGATGAGGAGACTGAAGCGTCGGGAATGAAGGGACTCGCCCAAGGTCACAGTTGGGGAGCATGGACCCCAGCTGCACCCACGCTCTTCCTTTAAAGAGTCACACCCGGATCCCTGCCGGCTTTGGCAGGTGCGGGGATGTGGGGTCAGGTGGGGGAATTTGCAATCGCGATTAGAAGATGCGGCCTCTCTCCTCGAGGGGCTCACAGCCTAGTAGCAGAGGGCATGCATTAAAGAATCACCGAAATAATATTTACAAATGGAGGACTCAAGGAATATCAACAGGCGGTAAGGACTTCCTTCACTGCCAGGCCTGGACTGCATGAATGTCCCAGCGCACATACATACCAGGGGCTGTGGGCACCACACAGTCCTACCCCCAGGGATTGGACCCTGGGCAAGGTTGTGGATGGTAAACACAGACTCAAGATGCAAGAAATTCTGCTTTTATTGCATTGAAGGCTTTTCTGGAAGCCTGGAGGAAGTCAGGTAAACCCACTTGTCTCTCTCCAGCCACAAAGGCAGTGTGAGCCTCTGTTGTCTGTCCTGCCATGAAGTTTGGCTCCTAAATGGTGGCTGTGTGTCCCCTCCCTCCTAGAGGGGCTGTGAAGGCTGTGTGGGGATAGGCAGGGTCTGGGGAGTATGAGGGTCCAGGGGGCAGACAGGCTTGATTCCTGTTTAGACTGAAAATCAGAGAGGGCCTGGTCATGCCTCCCAAGAACACCCTGAGTCAGGAGCTGAAGACTGGGGGTGAAGCAGGGCGGGGTTGTCAGCTCCAAGTTCAGGATCTGGGGCAGGGATGCTCCTTGCCAAGCCCCCTCCATAGGCCCCAAGTTAAAGGGAGGTCCAGTGGATGGCAAGTCTACCCCCAGGCCTGGAGCCCAGCTCTCAGCACCCTGAGGTTTCCCCCAAAGAACAGAAATGAGTAACAAAATGAGACCAGTAAGAAAAAAGAAAAAGAACCCATGGTTTCTATTAAAAAAAAAAACCCGCCCTCCCCGGGGCCCCTGGTCAGCTAGGAACCACCTCGGTTTTCACTCTTTTGGGAGGCCTGTGAGGGGCAGGGCTGTCTGGCCGCTCCCTTTTGGGGCTGGTGGGTCCAGAACCATTGTGCTGGGCGCACGGGTCAGCTGTAGGTTCCTGCTTGGGGCTGGCGGGCACTGGGCTGTCAAGCTGGGGGGAGGCCTCCTCTTTGGGCTCCAGCTTGGGGGCGGGTGGGCGTGGCAGGGGTGGCAGTGCCCTCTCCACCACATGGGGGCCGTCCCAGGCTGGGATCTCCAGGCCCAGGTGTTTCATGAGCCGCGTCATGACTTCATCAACATAACCATGGATTCGCAGGTCTGCGTGGCGGTCCTGTGGAGGCGGGGACCAGTCAGGTGGAAGGAGAAGGCTTGAGGGAGGTCCAGGGGTGATATCAGGGGTAGGCTCCCACACGTACGTGCTTGGTAGGCTGAAGGTTGATGATGACCAGGCGACCTCCACGGCGCTTGGTGGCAAGGGGAAGGTTCCCACTGGGCCGGATTTGCAGGGAGGTGCCCAGTGTGATGGACAGGTCCGCATTCCTGGGGCCAGGAGGCAGGATTAGTCTAAGCCCCTTGGCAAGGGTCTCTGCAGCCCTCCTCCTGCCCCACGAGGCAGGGGTGTGTGGTGGCCAGCACACACACTCCCTGACCCTTGCTCAAACACCATGGCTTCACTGCTCTGCCAATACAACGAGGCCAGTCCTGGGAGACCTGCTCACCCAGCACCCACCTCTGCTGGGGGCCCAGCCATGGCCTGCCTCTAACACTTCCCTACTTCTGGGCCGCCCCCCAACCCTGTTGGCAGAAGTGGAGCTGCTGGTGGGAAGCAGGCCATCTATACTTGGACTCCTGGGTTCTGATCCTGGCTCAGTCACTTCTGAGCCAGGCAGCCTGGATGGAGGAGTCCAGTTGCTCCAGCCTCAGTTTCCTCCTCTGTGAAATGGGCCTGAGCAGCACCCACCCTGGGGTGTGGTAAGGATGGTATGTGAGGGCTCAGTACAAGAGCTATTATGAGTGAAGCGAGGCCCAGAAAGGGTGCTGATCACTCCTCTCTGGAATCCTTTCCCGAGGTCCCTCGGGGCTGGAGCTAGCTGTGTTTCTGCCCCTCCCCCACCCACCCCACCCGTGACCCACTGGGGTCAGACCTGCTGGCCTCGTCGGCCAGGGTGAGGTCCCGGTCAGGCAGGGAATCCTCCCAATCCAGGATGGTGTCTCTCAGCTCCCCCCTGTAGGGAGGGCAGGGGAGTCAGCAGGAGACTAGCAGCCTCCCCTGGGGTCCAGGGCATGGGGAAAGAGTCACTCACCTGCAGGCCCGCAGCCCCCTGGACTTGGCCACGGAGCAGAGCCGGCCCGTGGGTTTCAGGCCCATGCTGCCCACCACGGTGTCCCGGACATACTGCCTGTGCCGAGGAGGAAAGGGTCGGCTCACCGCTGGTTCCCAGGCACCCAACCTGCAGCCCACCTGGGCAGCTCATGCTTTTTGCACAGAGCTGTTTTCCCAGGAAAGTGTGGGAGCATAGACCAGAATATAAAAACGAGGTGACAGCTGGCAAACCCAGCAGGGGCTGGGGACGGGGAAGCAGAGGGGGCCTTCCATGAAAAAGCTGGCCTGGGGACTTTCCTGGTACGTTAGTGGCTAAGACTCTGTGGAGGGAGCATGGTTCTGCCAACACATTGATGTTGGACTTGTAGCTTCCAGACCCATAAGATTATGAATTTCCGTTGTTTTTAAGTTACTCAGGTCTGTGGTTGTTACGGCAGCTGCAGGAAATGAACACACCTCCCAGGAGGAAGATACACTCCCAGATCCCACCTTGGGAGGGTCACACCCCTGACTCTAGAAGCAGCAGGTTTCGCTCACCAGGACCTTTTGGGGAGCCCGACCTAGGTCATCCATGCCTTGTGTCCCGCCCCCTCCCACAGTGGCACTCACGTCTTACACTTGACACATTCTTCTACAAACATGTTTCCGTGGAGCTCTGCCAGCTTGTCTCTGTGGGAGGAGAAGGAAGAGGCTCAGTGGAGGAGCAGGATCCCCAGATCCCCAGCCAGCCAAGATCCAGAGGGCTCAAGGCTGGAATCCTCCCAGGACCAGGAAGAGGGGATCCCGCCCAGCTCTCCAGGTGTGACTGAGAGACCTGACAGCTGAGCACCAACCCTCCCTGGCTGCCTCGCTGAACTGCCCCAGGGGCCTGGAGAGGGAGGGGCTTCCATCAACGTCCATTTGCTAGATAAGGAAACTGAGGCTCAGGGAGAGGGGTGGCCTGCTCAAGGCAGGGCAGGGGGTTGGACACTGGGGGCACCTGGGGAAGCCGGAGCGCACGTGCAGTCCGTCCACATTCTGGCTGACCAGGAAGCGCAGGAGGCCCACGCGCTCCAGCTGCACCAGCGCCATGTGGGTCTTTGTGGGCTGGGCATTCTCAAAGGTGGTGTCGAACTTGGGGGCCAGGCCCCGCTCCTCCATCGTCCAGACGCCATGGGGGCCCCTGCGGCAGCAGGTGGAAGAGACAGAGAGAGTTTAGAGATTAAGGAGAGAAAGAACAGAAAAAGAGAGAAACAGGCAGAGAAAAAGTCAGAGAGAGATTGATACAGACAAAGGAGGTGAGGTAGGAAAGAGGGAGGACATGGTACATGACAGCAGAAATTAATTATTCAACTCACCCAGCACTTACTGCTGCTGCACTTGGCATGGCCCTGCACTGGGGGATGCTGGGGCCCGAGTGCACCCAGACCCTGCCCTCAGGGATTCCATGGCCCTGCACTGGGTGATGTCAGGACCTGAGTGCACTCAGGGAGTTCTCCATCTTGTGAGGAAGAGACACAGGTGGACATAGACAATCTGGCCCTCTAGGGGCCAGGGCAGAGGGAGCAACCCAGGGCTGGCCCGGCCCAGTGGAAGTGGTGAGGGCTCTTTGTGGGACTCTCGGAAGGCTTCCTGGAGGAGGCAGAGCTGTCTCTGAACAGAGAGGACAGGGCAGGGCTGTTCAGACAGTCTGGGGGCTGCAGGGGATGAGGTTGGACAGCTGAACCAAGGCTAGGTAGGGAAGGGCTTTGATTTCCAGCCAGAAGTGCTTGGAACTCTGAAGTGTGGGGAGCTATGGCAGGTTATGGAAGGGGGATAAGATTCACACCTTAGAATTCTAACACTCCTCCAGATGAGGAATCTGCTTTTCTGCTGAGAGAGTCTATGCTGGGGGCCTGAGAGGCCTCAGAAAGAGAATACAAGTGCAATAGGCCTGCCCATCTGGGTGGGGTTGCAAACTTCACACCTAACGGGGCCACTTGGAGGCCACAATTTTGAGACCCCTGCTTTTCAGAAATGAGACTCTTGTCTAAAACAGGCTGCCCAAAGTAGAGGGAAGTTAGACATTATCTGGTCTCACACCCTTACTTGCAGGTGAGGAAATTGAGGTCTGGATGGTTTCTATGGAAATAACAGGACCCAATGCACAGTGGGCCCAGACAAAAGACTTATGTTTCCCAGCACCACTTGCAACTAGGTACAGTCACATGACCCAGTTCTGACCAATGAAAAGCAATGTTGGGTGTGATATAAAGGGACCTGCTTTGAAGGAAGGCTCTTACACATCCTCAACGACCTAGGGGGCTGACGGGTCACCCTAGACTCAGTGGGAGGGAGGGCAGCAGGATGGGCTTTGATGCCTGTTCATCTGGCGAGCTCACAGAGAAGGCTGTGGCAGCCTGGCAGGCCCTGCCTCAACTTCCCGCCCTGCCCACCGACCTGAAGTCGGGGATGCCTGAGGCAGTGCTGATGCCTGCGCCTGTGTGGAACACCACACTGGAGGACTGCCAGATGAGCTGTGCCAGCTCCCACACCTTCTGCTCCAACTCCTCGGGGGGGTCGAAGACCTGTTGGGTGAGGGAGAGCAGCAGGGAGTGAAACAGAAGGGAGTGGGGCAGGTGCTAAGTCTCTTTAGTCATGTCCGACTCTGTGCGACCCCATGGATTGCAGCCTGCCTGGCTCCTCGGTCCATGAATTCTCCAGGCAAGAATACTGGAGTGGGTTGCCATTTCCTACAAGAATGACAGAGCCACAGTGAGGCAGGAGGTACATGCCCCCCCAACCCCATCACCTTAACGGTTAACTGACTGGAGACTCATTCCCAGTGCTCCAAAGAAACTCTGAGGTGAGAATAACAAGACAATTAAGGTAGGACACTGGGCCCTGCACAGATCACATATTTCTCATTCTTGAAGTCAGGAGACCTCGCCAATCACATGTGGGCAGAAAGTCTCCTTGAAGGTCAAAGGTGAATGATGCCAAAGGATAATCTACCCACTGGCCTTCATAGTAGAATCCATCTCGGCTAAGAGATGCATGTGCACACATGGGAGGATCCTGAGATACACCAGATATGGACTCTGAACAAGGCAAATAAAAATGATTGGTCAAAGGAAATCCAGAAGAAATGCCCCATAAAAGTGACTTAAACTGCCACAAGAGCACAACTCAGGGACTCTCCCTGAGTCTGCTGGTGTGTCTATCCATGTGTATTGTACTCTTTTTCCTCCTAATAAATACTCTACTTGCTTCACTACTTTCTGTCTTCATGGGAACTCTTTTTGGCAAAGCTGAAGGGCCAGGGCCCTTGGCACTGACCACTAGTCTAGTGGTTAGGATCTGGTGTTTTCACTACCTTGGCCCAGCCTCAATTTCTGGCTGGGAACCCAAGCCCCACTTAAAGCGGTTTTAGGCCCAGGCCACTCAAGATCAATAAAATGTGACAAAAACTGATTAGAACCAACTAGGTCCAATATGGCGGAAGATGAGCCTTCCAGTAGACCTTGAGCCTCATTACGCTCATTGTAATACACCAGCATGATAAATGACATGACAGTTCAGAAGGCTAAAACATGGGTGGTGGCCCAATTCCTGGAAATCCCCACCCCTTCCCTGAAATAATTGGAATAATCCTCCCAATTCACTAGCCTATGAAATTATCCAGCCCCTAAAAACTAACCACACCATATTTCAGAACCTCTCACCTGCTGAGATGGCCCACACCCTGTCTGTGGAGTTTCTCCCAAGGCTGTTCTCACGCTTCGAGACAGACTGCATTCTGTCTGCAGAGAGTGTTTCTCTCTAAATAAATCCACTTCTTTCCTATCACTCTGGGGCTTCCCAGGTGGCATTAGTGGTAAAGAACCCATCTGCCAATGCAGGAAACCTAAGAGACATGGGTTCAATCCCTGGGTTGGGAATATCCCCTGAAGTAGAAAATGGCAACCCACTCTAGTATTCTTGCCTGGGGAATCCCATGGACAGAGGAGCCTGGCGGGCTACAGCCCACAGTGTCACAAAGAGTCAGAAACAACTGAAGCGACTTAACATGCATGCATGCACATATCTCTGTCTCTCACTGAATTCTTTCTGCAGTGAGACATAAAGAAACTGAGCTTCATTAAGTCCTAAGACAAGGGTGTGATCGCAACTGAACCGTGGGTTCAAATCCCACTCTGAGTTGCATGGTTTCAGGAGAAGTTACAACACGTCCCACAGTGGGCAAGGCCATGAGCCACAGACTGCCTTGCCCAGGAGGAGGGGAATGGGTGGGAAAAGGCAGCTTGTTATCACGTCCTTTCTCTGCCCGCAGCCCTCCAGGGCTCCCACCTCTCTCGATGGAAAAACCCAAGTCCCCACCAAGGCCCACAAGGCCCTGCAGGACCTGTCCCATCCCTGCTCTCCCCTCCTCCCTCTCTCCCTCTCGCTCACTCCACACAGGCCTCCTTGATGTTCCTCCAACACACCAGGCACAGTTCAGCCTCAGGGCTTTGCCTCTGCAAATGTCCTTTGCCCAGACACCTACATGACTCTCCTTGCACTTCCTCTCCATCTTGGCTCAAAAGCTATCTCATTTGCACACTCATGTTCACAGCAGCATTATTCACAGTAGTTAAATATGGGAGCAACCCCAGTGTCAATTAACAGATGAATGGATACTAACAAATGTGGTCTACACGTACAATCAAACCAGTCCATCCTAAAGGATATCAACCCTTAATATTCATTGGAAGGACTGATACTGAAGCTGCAGCTCCAATATTTTGGCCTCCTGATGTGAAGAGCCAACTCATTAGAAAAGACCCTGATGCTGGGAAAGATTGAAAGCAGGAAGAAAAGGGGATGACAGAGGACAAGATGGTTGGATGGCATCACCAACTCAATGGCCACAAGTTCGAGAGATAGTGAAGGACAGGGAAGGCTGGCATGCTGCAGTTCATGGGGTCCCGAAGAGTTGGACATGACTGAGCAACTGAAGAACAACACATACAATGGAGTATTATTCAGCCTTAAAAATGAAGAAAATTTGGACACATTATACAATACAGATGAAACCTGAGGACATCAGGCTCAGTGAAATCAGACAGATACAAAAACACAAATACTGTATGATTTTACTTATGTGAGGTCCCAAGAGGAGTCAGATACAAAGAGAAAGTAGATGGTGGGGCCCAGGGCTAGAAGAGGGGATGGAGAGTCACTGTTTAATGAGGACAGAGTTTTAGTTCAGGAAGAGGAGAAAGTTCTGTAAATGGATGGTGATGACGGTTGCATAACATTAATTGTATTTCATACTGCTGAGTTATCTTAGTGATGGCTATCACCAGCCACCTAGTTTGCAATGCAGCCCCCAGCTCTCATCATCTGCTTTACCTTTCTGCCTAGCGCTGCCCACTATCTGACTGACTCCTTACATTTATTTGCTGCTCATCTGTCTCCCAGCTGGAACGACGGGGCTTGGCCTGTCTGGTTCCCCATGTGGTCCCAGGGTGAAGGCAGGTACTTAATAAATGTTTGTGGGATAAAGTGAAAAAACTGGCAGGAGAGAAGAGTAGGGCTTCACACCATCTGAGAGCTCGTGAATGCGTGACTCAGAAGGAAAGCACCAACCTTTGTGGGAGGGGGCAAGCTTCTCTCCAGTTTACAGGAGGGAAAGAGACCCAGAACGAAGGGATCCCACCAAGGTCTCACTGCATGGCGGGGACTTCGCTCAGCGAGGCTGGAGGGGTCTGATTTCCATCCTCCAGGTTCATCCTCAACTAAAAATCCTCATCAGCTTCAGGATAGTGTCAGGTCCTCAACTTGACACTTGAGGCCCATCCAGTCCCAGTTTTGGAAACCTCTCTGGCCAAATCTGCCCTCCAAGTTAGTTTATTGCCACCTCCCGCCTTTGCCCCGGTGCCTTCCTCCTGGAACTACATCCCTTGTTCCCCCATCAGAACTTCAGGACTTCTCGAAGTGGGTCCTATCCTCCGTCCCCTGCCGGACCGACCCGGAGCTGGGCGTGGTCGCATCCCCAGGCGCACTGGGTCGTCACTTCCCGCCCCCTCCTCACTGGGAAGTCCCTCCCATTGTCTAGCCTCGGTGTCTCCTGATATTCCCACAATGCCCCACTGCCAGCCGGTCCCGCCCAGCCCATGGGCCTTAACGGCGACCGTCGGGACCCCCAGCCGTGCTCACCTCGGGGAGACCGCACTTGCCCTTGTCCGCATACGGCGAAAGCCCCGCCGCGTAATTCACCGACATCCTCACTGCACCAACGGGAACAATAAAGTTTCCCTTGTTGCGGCCGCTTCCGCCGGAAATAGGGTGGAACGAGGAAGAAGGAGGAGCCGGGTTCTCATCTTTCGTACCTGGCCGCTCCTCCCAAAGCGCATGCGCCAAGCACTGTCGCCGCAATCGCCATATTAACTGCTGGCAATGGCCCCCCCCCCCCACCCGGTTTCTTACGCGCTGGTCATGTGGGGTGGGGGCCTGGGAAAGGGTTGTTCAATGACTCGGGCTGGATACTAGGGAACTGCCCACGTGAGAGTTCTCCAGTCACCTGTAAAATGAAGGGCGAAAGCGATCGGTTCCCTCTTTTCCCTTTTGAAAACGAATAAACTGACTCCCACTTCCCTCCCCGCGTCCCCCAGTCCCAGGACAGAGCCTGAGAGAGGAAACCCAAACTTTTGCTTCCAATCCAAGGTTCTTACCCCTGCATATTTCAGAAGTTTATAAATATACAAATTCAGGGCTCCTGTGCATGTGTGCTGGGGTCAGGAGGCAATTTGGATCCTCACTAGGGAGGCTCACGGACGCCGTTCTAAGTTACCTGAACGTTATTCAGGTGTGTGATAATCACTCGGCAAGATAAGTCCTGACTGCACCAAGAGGCTGGAGAAACTGCGTATATCCTTGGAGTGGAGGCTTGAGGACTCATTCAGGAAGTGTATTGAGCACCTACTTTGTGCTGGCGAGACACTGCAGACCACAGGCGGCCTCCTGTGACGGGGCAATGGTGACTTAGTGTGACTGGCATGTAATGAGGGCCCTGAGCAATGAAGGAGCTCAAAGGAGGCGCCTGACCCAGCCTGGGGGTCAGGCTTCCTGAAGAAGGGGTGTTGCGGCAACTATCTGAACAGTGAGTACCAGAGAGAATCAGCCAGCCGGAGGTGACAGGAAGTACAGAAAGAAGGCTCCTGGCAGAGGAACCGCAAGTTCAAAGGCTGAGAGGAGAGAAGGAAGGTGGCTCATTCCAAAAATTGAAATAAGTCCAGCGATGTTAGGGAAGAACCTCTGTGTCTTCCCGCCAGAGCCCCTTGGCCAACAGACAGCCCAGCTGCCACCCTGTCTCCTCCCTCTGCTCATCCTCAGGCCCCCTGGGGCAGCAGCCAGCTCAGAGCTGATCAGGTGTCAGGGCTGAGTGCTGGGAGCTGCGGGTGCGAGCTGGTGGCCTGGCTGGGAGCAGGTAACCAGAGCCGGCAGTGGACACGGTGGCCTAGTGCTGGCGGCACTGGAACTGCAGGAGGTAGGAGGGAAGGAGGTGAGGGAGGCCCAGGATGGAGGCTCCTCTGAGGGCCTCAGGCTCCTTGCCCCCCAAGCCCTGGCAAGTGGGAGAAAGGAAAGGCCAGTGTGTGTCCCAGCCATGCTGAGGCACCGTCTCACACACACAGACGCGCGCGCGCTTCTTTGTCTAGGATTCATACCCTCTTTTCCTGCTGCTGCAGCTCAATGTCCTGCCCAGCCAGCAGGCCCTGTGGATATATCATCACCTCTTCCAGGAAACAGCTCCCTAGATGAGGGTACTTTCCCCTCCCCCAAGCCGGCAGATTCCCTCCTGCCCAGACAACCTGTAGACTCCTCTCTTGGGTGTCAATTACACCCTGCTGTAGGTGTGATTGAGTCTGTTAGACAAGAGTAAAGAAAAATGGTGGTGGGTGAATGCATACATTGATGAATGGGGTAAATTGAAGGGGTGAATGAATGGATGCCAGTAGATGGATGGGAGGGTGGATGGATGGGTAGGTAGATGGTAGGTGGGTGTTGGCTGGCTGGCTGGGTGGATAGTTGAGGTGGATAGATGGATAGATGAGTGGTTGGGTGGGTGGATAGGCAGCTGGATGGTGGGTGTGTGATGGATGAAGCATGGTTGAAGGGTGCATGGAGAACCGTAAAAAGATGAGTTTGGTGGCTAGGTGGTGGCCAGGGTGGTTGGATGGTTGAATGCATGGGTGACTGGATGGTGGGTGGATGAACAAGTGGATGTTGGATGGGTGGGTGTGTCAATGGTAGATGGATGGATGGATGGGTGAGTGAGTGGATAGGCAGGTGGGTGGAGCGTGGATGGAGCGTGGTTGAAGGGTGTATGAAGAACTATGAAAAGACAAGTTGGGTGGATGAGTGGCTGGGTGGTGGCCAGTGAGTGGTTGCACAGATGAATGAATGAGTGAGCGGATGGATGGGTGGATGGATCAGTGGATGGTGGGTGGATGTTGGATGGATGGGTGGATGGTGGGTGGATGTTGGATGGATGCGTGGATGGTGGGTGGATGGATCAGTGGATGGTGGTTGGATGTTGGATGGATGGGTGGATGGTGGGTGGATGTTGGATGGATGGATGGGTAGATGGTGGGTGGATGGATGGATAGGTGAGTAGGTAGGTGGGTGGGTAGGCAGGTGGATGATGGGTGGGTGGTGGATAAAGCACGATTGAAGGGTGCACAGAGAACCACGAGAACACAAGTTGGATGGGTGGTGGACAGTAGGTGGATGTGGAAATGCTTGCTGGGAGAATGGGTGCACAGGTGAGTGAATGGGTGGAAGGAAGGTTTGGAGAATTCATGGGCAGGTGAAAGGACAGGTGAAGGATACACCTTTACAGCAATCCCTCTCTGACATAGGAAGGAATACCTAGCCAGATACCCAGAAAAACACCCCCTTGAGATCGCTGCCTGACGTCTGTACCCGCAGGTGATCAAAATACAGAACAGGCTAAGCTGGACAGACATGCGTGCACAGACATACCTTGTGTTGAGCTGTGCACACACATGCATGGAGCTATCAATCACTCTAGACCTCCACCCACCATGGGTGACTCGCCTCTGTGCTCTTATTCAGGAAGCAGGCTGGTGTAAAGGATTTAGTCTCAAGGATGTTCTCTCTGACTTCTCAAAGAACATGCTCTGTACTAAGAGGCCTCAACTCTGTGCCTGGCCTCTGAGGCCCCACTAAGTATTCAGGAAAACAGAACCAGTCCAGACACTTCTAGCCTCTGGAGCCAAGGATGGAGCAGAATAAGAGCTGAGGAGACCCAATTTGGGAGTTAGAGTTCTGCCCATTAGTAAGAGGCAAAGCTGATTAGAACACCACAGGATTTTGGAACTAGGCTGGGAAAGATGAATAGTTCACCAGAGGAGGGGTGGGGACAAGGCAGGTATAACTGCACAGATAAAAGCTTGAAGACCAGAAAAAGCTTGTATCTACTTGGGCAACAGGGAAAACTGGTGGGATGAATGTACTGAGCACCTACTGTTTGCCAGGCTCTATGTTAGAGACGTCATGGGAAAGCAGAGGGAATTATGCATTTTAAGGAAGAGGGATGTGAAACTCGGAGAGGGGAAGTGACCTGATGAAGGACACACAGCAGTTAGAAGATGGGATAGGTCTGTGACCTGCTCTAAGGGCTGGGATGGCCTGGGGAGGAGGAAGTGGTACTTTTAAAGAGTGAGAGGCAGATGACCCACCTGCCCCCAGAACTGACATCCCTCACCTCCTGGCTTTTCTCAGAAGGCCTGGGGAGAGGAGAAACGCCAGACGCTAACTATGAAGACCCTCCGGGCACGATTTAAGAAGACAGAGGTGAGTCTGAGGCCACTGAGTTGCCCGCTCTCTCTCAACTTCAGACTCCTGTCTCCCAGGACCTGGCTGAAGATCCACTGGGCCTTTGCACCATTGTCCTGTGTCGCTCATCACATTCTTTTGGCAATTTCCTTGTGACCAAGCCCCTCCCTGGTTCCCTGCCAGCCACAGGTTCAAGTTTACCATTTTATCCTCTGGCCACCTCTCCTGTTTCTCTCTACTGCCCCCTGCTGCCCTCATCTCCACACTGCCTCCTGCTCAAGCTTTCCAGCCACCATCCCTTTGCCCAGGCTGTTCCCTCCATCTGGCCGTTCCCTGTACTGCTCCCCATCAAATCCTCCCCACCCTTCACAATTTGGCTCCAAGAACATCTCTTCTGGAAGATCTCTACTCCCAGCTACGGTGACCATTGGCTCTTCTGGGGTCTCACTTTCTCAGGGATCCTGATTTCTTGTATTCAGCAAATACTTGTATCCAGTGCTGTTCTAGACACAAAGGCAACAGCAGTAAACAGGGCAAACAGAAACCCCTGCCCTCCTGGAGCTGACAGCCACGTGTGGGCGATGGACGCTGTTAGTAAACAAGATAAATAAGTGAAAAAGCATGCTTTGTACCAGGCAGACAAAGAAAGTAAAGAAAGGGAATTTGAAGCATCCAGGAGAGTGGAGATGGTTGCAGTTTTAAAGCAGATTGTCAGGGAACTTTCCTGGTGGTCGAGCGGCTAAGACTCCACACTCCCAGTGCAGGAGGCCTGGGTTCGACTCCTGGTCAGGAAACTAGATCCTGCATGCTGCAGCTAAGAGTTTGCATGCTGCAGTGAAAATCGAGGATCCTGAGTCCCACATCTAAGACCCAGCACAGCCAAAGAAAAGAATAAATAAATAAATAAATTGCCAAAATTAATAATAATAATAAGTATTTCTAAAATGAAGCAGGTTGTCAGGAAAGGCCCCACCAAGAAGCTAATACAAGAGCAAAGATCAGGGGGAAAGGAGGAGGAAATTGTGTGTGTATTTGAAGGACTTGCATTGCAGGCAGAGGGAACAGCCAGTGCAAAGGCCCTGAGGTAGGATCCAGTTGGCATCCCTTGCAGCTCTATCATGGACTATGAATTTCCTCAGTCATCCCTACTCCCTCCTAACCCTCCTCTCCCTAGTCCCTGCCAGGGTGGAGGGCAGTCCAGGGCAGAGTGACAGAAGCTGAGTGAAAATTCACACACAGTCAGGCAGCCAGCCTTCCTGAGCACTGGTCTTTGTAGCTGCCCTCTGTCAGGCTAAACTCTGTAATTACAGCACAAAGAAACTGAGTTCCGGAGAGGTTAACTTGGCTTTCTTGTCACAGAGCAAAGCGGCAACAGGGAGATTCAAGCCCATACATGTCTGACTTCAGAGCCCTTAGTCTTTCTACTGTGATGGGGCCTCCCCATCCGCCAGGTGTGGCTCCAGGCAATCTGGGAGGCTACCTGGAGGAGGTGGTGCTGGAGCAGAGCCTCGAAAGACAGGGAAGATTCAGACAAGTGAAGACACATGGCGGGCAAGAGGGAGGTGAGGTGTATAGATATGGATATGAGGATATGGACCAGTATGGGCAAAGGTTTGGAGGCTGGGCTAAGCCTGTTTGATACAGAGGCATTATGGGATGAAGTTCTTTTGGGAGCAGAGGATGGTGAAAACCAGGCAGAGGAACATGCTGGTTGTCATTCAGTCGCTCTGTCATGTCCTACTCTGCAACCCCATGTACTGCAGCACGCCAGGCCTCCCTATCCTCCACTTTCTCCCAGAGGTTGCTCAAACTCTTGTCCACTGAGTCAATGATGCCATCCAATCATCTCATCCTCTGTCGTCCCCTTCTCCTCCTGCCCTCAGCCTTTCCCAGCATCAGGGTCTTTTCCAGTGAGTCAGCTCTTCGCGTCAGGTGCCCAAAGTATTGGAGCTTCAGCTTCAGCATCTGTCCTTTCAGTGAATATTCAGACTTGATTTCCTTTAGGATGGACTGGTTCAATCTTGCTGTCCAAGGGACTCTCAAGAATCTTCCAGCACCCCATTTCAAAACCATCAATTCTTCAGCGCACAGTCTTCTTTATGGTCCAACACTCACATCTGTACATGACTACTGGAAAAACCATAGCTTTGACTATATGGACCTTTGTTGGCAAAGTGACATAAAAAATGGGGCAGAGGACAAAGCCTGGTTTTATTCATTCATTCGTTTAATTGGACCATGCGTTGAAACTTGCAGGATCTCAGTTCCCTGGCCAGGGACTGAACCTGTACCCCCTGTAGAGGAAACTCAGAGCAGGGAATTCTGCCCTCCCAACCAATTCTTAAATGTATTTTTAACATTCCTTCATTTATTTAAAATTTAAATTTGATGTTGTTGAATTTATTTTTACTTATTTCATCCTATTTTTGTTTTTATTTTCAAACACTATAAGGAACTTTCCAGGTGCTTTGCAGACATGAACCTATTTAATCCTCGTAACAATCATGTGGGATGAAAGCTTTTATTATCTCCACTATTTAAATGAGTAAAGGATGCCCAGAGAGGTTAAGGAACTTGCCCAAGGTCACACAGCTAGCAAATGAGAGGCCTGCCTTCTCCCTGGGCAGTATTACTAGGAACAGGAAAGTGCACTGATTGAGAAGAGAGAGAGGGATGGGGTGGGAGAAAGTGAGAGAGACAGAGCGAGGAATAAATGGCTTGTTAATCCCTACAAAATCTGGCATGGGGTCAGCTTCATCTGGGGCTTCCCTGGTAGCTCAGATGGGAAAGAATCTGCCTGTAATGGGGGAGACCCAGGTTCAATTCCTGCATTGGGAAGATCCCCTGGAGAAGGAAATGGCAACCCACTCCAGTATTCTTACCTGGCAGAGCTCCATGGACAGAGGAGCCTGGCAGGCTACAATCCATGAGGTCACAAAGAGTTGGAAATGACTGAGCAACTAACACTTTCACTTTCTTTTCAGCTTCATTTATTGCAGAGTGATCCTACAATCTCCATTCGTTTTGGAATCAATTCCTTGTTAGTGTTCACATTTACCCCTGAGAATTCCTGAGAACCTGAAGTCAGTGTTAGACCAAACTATATTTGGTTTTTAATTTTGTTGTAAATTGACAGAATGCTTTTAATCAGGAAGAGCATCTCAAATTTTTTAACTACAATTTCTATTCAGAGAAACCAGGAATCCAGGTGTCAATCACATGTGTCTTCTCAACCATAACAGAGATGATACCAGAGGGCCTGTAGCCATAACATTGTTAATTTCAGAAGCAGAGTTCTGTTGAAATAAAAGGCTTCAAAAAGTTTGGGCGGCAAAAAAAAAATGAAAAAATGCTCCTAATTTGGGACGTGACTGTGTTTTGATAGGTGCCTAGCACAGAGTCAGAAGGCAGGGGCGGGGGCAGAGGGGTGTTAAAAACTCCACCTGGGTGTGGGGGGGTTCAGCCAGCAGAGACACCAAAGGCTGGGGCAGGAGCGGCTGATGGGAGGCCTGGAGCAGGAAGCAGCGGAGAAGCTGGGCCTCCATCCTTCCATTCCCCCGCAGCACGCCCCCACCGCCACCCTCCCGCCCCGCCCCAGGGCTCCAGTTTCTCTGCCGGCAGCAGGAGTCAGGTTCAGCTTTTGTTCGGCTGCCCCGAGGGAAGAAAGCAAACACCCCTGACGGCAGTGGTCCTCCTCCGCCTCCATCTCCCCGGACATTCTGTTTCCCTTTCTCAGCACACAGCCCAGCCACCACACCTGGGCTCCAGACCTTCCCTGCTTCCACTGCTTTCAGGATCCAGCCTGCACTGCCAGGCCCCCTGGCAGAGAGCCCTGTTTGCTCTCAGTCCCCTTCGGGCCTCAGTATTTCCATCCGTAAGATGGGAGTTAACTGGAACTAGGAGCCTCGTTTTTTTGGATTCCCTCTAATCTCTTGCCCTTATTTCATGTTTTAGAAAAATCCCACAAGAAAGAAGCTTGTGGATCTGTTAAAAATTTTTTTTTAGAAGATTCATAGACTCCCGGTGCCTCGATGCTTTTTGGAAAGTCTGTCTGTCCCTGTCCCTCACTTTTACTCCCAGAGTCTCTATTTCTTTCTTTTTTTTTTTAACGTGAACTAGTCTTTTGATATTGGATCCAAAAAAGGCACTAGGGAACTGACTGAATTTTGTAGCTTGTAATTTATTATTATAGAATGCCCTGCAAAATACTCTTTTTGTTTGATTTTTTTATTGAATTTGTTACAAATACTGCTTCTGTTTTGTTTTTTTGGCTACGAGGCAGGTGGGGGTCTTAGCTCCCTGACCAGGGATAGAACCTATGCCCCCTGCATTGGAAGGCAAAGTCTTAACTACCAGACCACCAGGGAAGTCCTGAAAAATACTCTTGAAATGAAGAAATGTACATGTAGTTATTTACTAGATACATGCTGCTGCTGCTGCTAAGTCACTTCAGTCGTGTCCGACTCTGTGTGACCCCATAGACGGAAGGCTCCCCCGTCCCTGGGATTCTCCAGGCAAGAACACTGGAGTGGGTTGCCATTTCCTTCTCCAATGTGTGAAAGTGAAAAGTGAAAGTGAAGTCGCCCAGTCGTGTGTGACCCATAGCGACCCCACGGACTGCAGCCTACCAGGCTCCTCCATCCATGGGATTTTCTAGGCAAGAGTACTGGAGTGGCTTGCCATTGCCTTCTCCGACTAGATACATGATCTTATTTTAAATCCGAGTCACTATTTAATTCATTCAACAAACATTTAATGAATACCTACTGTAGGCTGGAGACCAAGGCTGGCTTCACAGATGCTCCCACTCAGAAGAGCCACGTGTTTGGTTTCGTTTCTGCCTGTCTTGACATTCTTAGTCACTTTTCAGCTAGAGGCCCTGCGTTTTCACTTTGTACCGGGCACTTCTAAATCTGTACCTGGGACCTGCTGGGGAGATGCGGCAGTGACTAAGGGACACAAAAATTCCTGCCTGTGCAGAGATGACATTCTGTGGCGAGATCAAGAGGAAGTGATATTTTCAGAAAGGTACATGGGATGATGTCAGGTGATAATAAAAACCATAAAGGAAAGCTGGCCCCATTGAGGGGATCAGAGTGACAAGGGGGTGACCAGACAAGGGCTGTCTGAAGAGGTGTCTTCCAGTGCAAAAGACAGTGAAGGGATCAGCCTTGTAGGTGGTGGAGGAGAGAGGGCATCCCAGGTGGAGGACACAGGAAGGGCAAAAGTGTGGAGGTGGGCAGAGCTGTCAGGGGACCAGAAAGGAGGCCACTGCAGCAGGAACCCATGGACCAGGGGACAGGTCGGGGGAAGAGCTCAGAGAGTTGATGAGGATTGATTAGAGCAAAAGTGGGCACATTTTTCAAGTAAAAGGCCGGATGGTAAATTTCTTTTTCGGTCACACCTTGCAGCTTGTGGGGTCTTCGTTCCCAATGCGTGCATGCTAAGTCACTTCAGTCATGTCTGATGCTTTGCAAGTCCATGAAGCCTACTAGACTCCTCTGTCCATGGGATAACTTGGGCGTCTTAACCATTGGGCCATCAGGGAATTCCCAGAGGTTGTTTGAAAATTAATGAGCATAGCTTCATCCCAATGTTGTTCAGTCACTCAGTGGTGTCTGACTGTTTGGACTGCAGCACTCCAGGCTTCCCTGTCCTTCACTATCTCCCAGAGTTTGCTCAAACTTATGTCCATTGAGTCAGTGATGCCACCCAACCGTCTCATCCTCTGCCATCCCCTTCTTCTGCCTTCAATATTTCCCAGCATCAGGGGCTTTTCCAGTGAGTCAGCTCTTTGCATCAGGTGGCCAAAGTATTGGAGCTCCAGCTTTAGCATCACTCCTTCCAATGAACATTCAGGCTTGCTTTCCTTTAGGATTGACTTGTTTGTTCTCCTTGCCATCCAAACTTTTTCTATGGACTTTGAAATGTGGTTTTCATATAATTTCGGGGCGGCCATACCTTGGGGAGTGTGGGATCTTAGTTCCCCAACCAGGGATCAAACCTGCACCCCCTGCATTGGGAGCACAGAGTCTTAACCACTGGACTGCCAGGAAGTCCCCTCATATAATTTTCATGTATTACAAAATATAACTCTTCTTTTGATTTTTTTCCCTCTAACCACTTATAAGTGTAAAAACCGTTCTCAGCTCTTGGCCTGGACAAAATCAGGTGGGGATAGGGTAGGGTGGGAGACCTTAGTTGGTGAACCCCTTGCCATGGAACCTCCTGGGCTCTGTGAGCACTTAGCATCTGATGACAAGTGAGGTAGCTGGAGGCTTATGTGCAGGAGAGAGAGATGCTCTGATGCAGGTTTAGGCAGCTGGTGGGCCAGGGAGGGGAATAGAAGCAAGAAGGCCCAGGTGGAGGTGACCCCATGGTGGAACTGTGATGGGACTGACCGTAGGTGAGAAGGGATTCTTGGATGCAGTTTGGCTGCTGGGTTGGGTGTGGGGTGAGAGAGAGGAGTCAGGTGGGATGGTGGTACCCTTGGCACACTGCGAGGGGAGGGGCTTCTAATTGTGTCTGGCATCCAGAAGGACAGACCAAGGGCAGTTGGAAATCCGAGACCTGAGCTGGGAGATCCATTTCAGTCTCCTCTCTGGACAAGCCTAAGAGTCACCCCCCTACCCAAGTGTAAGAGGAGAGATGAGGCCTCAACACCTTCCCTCCAACTCCTCAACTGCTTATCAGCAAACTCTCCATTTACCTGTCCCCACCTCTCCCTCCACTTGCCCAAAGGTGTCTTAGAATAATCACGGACAACTGCAGTGATCCTGCCCCCAGGGACACTGGGTGATGCCTCTGACATGGCTGTCACACAGTGGGCAGTGGGGAGGGCGGCTGCTCCTGGATCAAGGATGCTGTTCAACACCCTCACAGAGTCTAGGATGGCCCCACCCCAGGGAATGACCAGACCCCAAATGTCAGCAGTGCCTCCAGGTGGAGGAACCCGGTTTTATGCTATCCATTCTGTTATCTATTCCATTTAACAGTGGAAGAATTGATGCCCAGAGAGGGAGAGTGGCTTGTCTCAGGTCACACAGCAGGTATACAATGGCCAGGCTGTGTTCAACGCCCCAGTGCCTGTCAGCAGCCATTGCTCTTAAATTCAGGTTCCTGGGACTTCCCTGGTGATCCAGAGGTTAAGACTCTGCACTCCCAAGGCAGAGGGCATAGATTCGATCCTTGGTGGAGGAATTAAGACCCCACATGCCTCGTGGTGCAATCAAAAATAAAAATTAAGGTTAAAAATTTGGGCTCCTGAAAGCCTGTCTCTCCACACATCCCTTCTTTTCCCTGTAATCCCAACCTCCCACCTTCTCCTGGCCCTTTCTCAAATTTTCATTCACAACACAGTGGACTGTCCTGCCTTTTGGAACTGTTTGTGGCTCTCCTGACATCCCACACACCTTGTTTCCCCCAACTCCCGCTCCTATACAACATCTCTCCCTCTCTGCCCCACCCTTCAGTATGCCCCCAACCAACGCCCCAGGTCCTGGACCGGGGCAGAGTTACCACACTGGTTCAGGAGCGCAATTTATTTCATGATTTCTCCCTAACATGATCTTGTTCCTGCTGCTCCCCAATGCTGTCCATTCTTCAAGTTTCAACTCAGATGTCCTCTCTTGCAGGATTTCCCTGACTTCCCAGATAGTTTCAAGAGTCCTCTCTGAGCTTCCAGCTTATCTGAGCTTTCCATTTAACAGCCCTGATCACTTTGGTTCATAAATCTGTGAGTGTGTCTGTCTCCCCAGGGACCTCAGTGACAGCAAGGACAACTGTCTTTGCCACCACTGAGTCCCAACGTGCAGGGTTGTGCCAGGCACCCTCTAGGACGCGTGGACTGAATGAATGCAATTGGCCTATGAGTCATGCCTTCACTGAGCAAACATTCACCAACTGCCTCACCCCACCCTGAGATCCAAGGCCCTTTGCAGGGAGGCCTCAGTGGGACTCTGCTCTCAAGGGGCTCCCAATCTGAGAACAGAATGAGGGGAACACAGACCTTCCCATCTCCTTGGAGTTAGAGCTAAAGCCAGTGTCCTCGCTGTCTTTCAGTGGTTTAACTGAGCACCTACCATGTCCTGAGTCCCAGGATGCAGGATTAGATATGTAGACAGTCCAACCGCATCTCTCTGTGATGAATGAATCTGTGTTTGTAGCACACTTGCTTTGTGCCAGGCACTATGTGTTGCAGCGGTCCCCAATCTTTTTGGCACCAGGAACCAGTTCTGGGGAAGACAATATTTCCATGAGCCCAGGGTGCGGGGGTGGGGATAGTTTCAGGATGATTTAAGTGCATTACATTTATTTTGCAGTTTATTTCTATTTTGTGGCAATCTCAGGATATTCCGCCTTAACTTTTAGGGTTAGGGTTCAAGTTCCTCAAAATCCTATGCCCCTGCAGATCTGACAAGAGGCGGGGTTCAGGCAGTAAACATCAATGAAACTTCTCTTGTCTGCCCACCGCTCACCTCCTGCTATGCGGCCTGGTTCCTAACAGGCCACCAACGGATACTGGTCCATGGCTGGGGGGCTGGGGACCCCTGATATATAGCATCTCATTTAGTCCTCCCAGTAACCCTCTGCAGTAGGTACTGTTTAATAGGAAACCCATTTCCTGGATGAGGAAAGTGAAGTCCAAAGCAGGTAAGTATCTTGGCACCTCTTGTAGGTGGTAATTGCGAGTGTGTGGAGGGTGGCACTGGGGTGGCGGGGGATGGTGTCCTGGATTCAAATTCAGGTTTGTCAGGACTGCAGAACAGCCCCACTGGGGGATGAATGAATGAATGAGTGAGCGAATGAGTGAGAGCCCGGATGGCCCAGCAGCAGTGGGACCAGGCCGAGAGTCACCTGAGACCCCCGCATCCCCCATTCCCCGGCCAGCTCAAAGGAGGCGGAGACGGATGCAGTCGGGTCCCTGGAGATGCTGGGAGCCTGGCCCCCTTCGCCTCAGCCACCCGGTGGCGAGAAGGTCAGGTCTGGCCTCGGCGGTGCCCCTCCCCCAGAGCCCAGCCCCGCTCCCTGGCGCTCCCCCCCACCCGTAGGGGAGGGGCCGGGAAGGGGCGGCAGGCGGGGCGCGGGGGAGGGGCGGCGGCTGGTTTGGCTGGACCGCGCGGCCCGGGCGGCCGAGCTCCGGCTCCGCGGGCCCCTTCCTCCGGCCCCTCTGGCCCCTCCGACCGGGTCACCTCCCGGAGCCCGGCCGCCCGGCGCCCTGGACGCCATGAAGCAGCTGTGTCTGTGCGCCGCCGCCTCCTTCGCGGTAGGGCCGGGGGAGGGGGCGCGGGAGGGGGCTGGCGCGGGACCTTCCTCCCCTCCCCGCCCCGCCCCGCCCCCTGACCGCGCAGAGCCTAGACCCTCCACCCGCAGACCCGCGAGGGCGAAGCAGGGAGGACAGCGGAAAGTGGGGAAACAGATGGGAGGCTGGATGGCACAGATGGGGAGACAATTTTGAGGGCAAATGGGGACACTTAGGGGAATTTAGAGGGCACTTAGGCGGACAGTTTTGGATGGGATCATCTAGGGGGACAATTTGGGTGATACTTTGACCTTTTTTGGGGAAAAGATATTGACATTTGGAGAACAGTTTTGGAGGACGTCTGAAAGATTTTGGGGGGAGGACATTTTTGGGGACCTTTGACGGGGTCATTGGAAGGATGAATTTGGGGAAGATATTTAGAGATGCATTTAGGACAGTTGTGGGACAATCTTGGCGTCTCAGGGGCAGAAGAATGGTAACTGGCAGAGGACAGTGTGAGGGACATTTGAGGGACCTTTAGTGGTTCCTTTGGGACGACTTTGGAGGGCAGTTCAGGAAGACATGGTGAGGTGATATTAGAAAGGCGGGTTTCACTAAGAGATGGCTAGGGACTTAGGTTTGGGGGACAGCTTCTTGGAAAGATGCTGGGAGCTGAGCTGGGGATGGTTTAATGGTACGGTTGCTGGCAGTGGTGGAGGACAGCTGGGGGGGCAGGTGCTGAGGACCCAGGCTGGAGGTATGCTGTCTCAGGCCCCCACCCAGGACCACTTCCCCCGGCAGCTGCGGCTCAGCCCCACTGACCTCGGCTCCTGCCCACCCTGTGGCCCCTGCCCCATCCCGAAGCCGGCTGCAGCCAGAGGCAGGCGCCAGGCAAGTGCCCAGGACCTGCGGCGAGAGCCCAGAGCCCCTGCCGGGGGAGCGGGGAGGGACAGGGGCCACCAGTCCCACGTTCCTCTGGGTGTGCCTCGCAGAGCCAGGACTGGGGCAAAAGTGACGAGCGGCTGCTGCAGGCGGTGGAGAACAACGATCCCACGCGGGTGGCCTCCCTCATCGCCCGCAAGGGGCTGGTGCCCACCAAGCTGGACCCCGAGGGCAAGTCCGCGTGAGTGTCCATGTCCTGGGGGTGTGAGGGCTGAGGGGTGGCCACCCTGCAGTTGACCCCTGACCTCTGGCCTCCAGATTCCACCTGGCAGCCATGAGGGGTGCAGCCAGCTGTCTTGAGGTGATGCTGGCACACGGCGCCAACGCCATGAGCACGGACGGGGCAGGTACTACCCGCTGGCCCTGGGGGAGGGAGGAGGAACTCTGACCAGGTGCCCAGCCTGAGGGTCCAGTCACGCCTTGCTTCATGGCCTCAGTGTTCTGCTGAAAAGGGGGATTCCCTTCAGTGCCCCTGGGGACAGGAGCATGTCAGGCTGCAGTACCCAAGGATGGAGATTGCGGCTGGCAGTAGACTGAGTCAACTTGTGGATCAGGGGAGCTGGGACTCAGGTAGTGGTTGAGTCAGAGGAAGCAGTAGAAACAGAGGAGTGTCTGAGCTTGAGGAGCGTCTGAGGGCATGAGAATAAGTAGTATAGTTTTTTGAGGGGAGTATCTGAGGTTCATGGAGTAGCTGGAGTTTAGAGGTAGCAGGAGCTCGGGGAATAATGGGGCATGAGGCAGAGCCAGGTGTCGGAGCCAGAATGTATGGAGTACTGGGGGTTTACAGACTATCAAAGATAGGGACATAGCTGGCACCTTGATATAGTTGAGTTTATAGAATAGCTAGGGCTTCCCTGATAGCTCAGCTGGTAATGAATCCACCTGCAATGCAGAAGACCCAGTTCAATTCCTGGGTCAGGAAGATCTCCTGGAGAAGGGATAGGCTACTCACTCCAATATTCTTGGGCTTCCCTGGTGGCTCAGATCGTGAATAATCTGCCTGCAATGTAGGAGACCCAGGTTTGACCCCTGGGTTGGGAAGATCTCCTGGAGGAGGGCATGGCAACCCATTCCAGTATTCCTGCCTGGAGAATCCCCATGGACAGAGGAGCCTGGCAGGCTACAGTCCCTGGGGTCGAAAAGAGTTGGACCCGACTGAGCAACTAAGCATAGCACATAAAGTAGCTGGGGACCTGGGGAGCAGCTGGAGACCCGAGGATAGATGGGGACATTGGGGAGTAGCTGGGGACCTGGGGAGTAGCTGGAGACGTTGGGGGAGAAGCTGGAGACCTGAGGAGTAGCTGGGCACTTGGGAAGTAGCTGGGGACCAGCTAGGGACCTGAGGAGTATCTGGAGACCTGGGGAGTAGCTGGGAACAGAGGGAGCAGCTGAGGACATGGAGGGTAGCTGAGGACAGTAGTGCTTGAGGAATGGAAAGATGTGGAGTGTAGCTAGGATGAGCCTGTCTGAGACGCAGACCAGCTGGGGCTTGGAGAATCTCTGCCGACGGGAGTAGCAGGGTTTTGAGAACACCTGGGTTTGGAGACTAGCTAGATAGAGTCATCACAATTATTGACACAGGTTTGGGGGGCAGCAGAAGCTCCCTGAGTATCTGAAGCTCTACTACATTCTAGAATATTCATTTTCCCTTTTAGGTTACAATGCCCTCCACCTGGCCGCTAAGTATGGGCACCCACAGTGTTTGAAGCAACTACTGCAGGTCATTTCCTTTCCTGTCTCCAACACTTCCCAACCCCCCCGATACTCCCCTGCCCTGACTACTTCTGATGAGTTCCAGCAATTCACGGAAGCCCCAGATACACCCTGAATCCTAGGTATTCCTTGGCCCCTTTTACTCCTGAGTCCTAGC
Organism: Moschus berezovskii; assembly: GCF_049115385.1. Classification (NCBI taxonomy): domain Eukaryota; kingdom Metazoa; phylum Chordata; class Mammalia; order Artiodactyla; family Moschidae; genus Moschus; species Moschus berezovskii. The sequence goes on from NC_142467.1 coordinate 93,437,788, forward strand.
TACTTCCTGGAAAATGAGACTCTCCGAGTGTCTAGCTATGTCCCACATCCAAGAAATACTCTGAATATCGGATGTCTCCTGAGCCCCACCTTCTCCCTAAACTCTGGATACTCTCTTAGCCATAGCCACTTTCAGGGCTCCTACCTACTCCCCAAACCCCCAGCTGCCCCTGGGCTCCCAGCTAATCCCTCTTTCTCAAAAATTTTCATAAGAGTCAAGATGGGGGCCCATGGAGAGTGGGTTCCACGGAGCAGGTGGTGGGGGGGGACGGGGGAAGGGCCAAGGAGCCTGAAATGCAGCAGAGCCCAAGGAAGAGTAGTTCCTAGAGAAATCATGCAACAAACAAGGATGGCTCCACCGCCAATGACCCATCCCTCCCCCCAGGCATCCTGCGCGGTGGATACAGTGGACAGCAGTGGGTGGACCGCCCTGCATCATGCAGGTGGGTAACAGCCTAGCCTCGCCCTGGCCACCGTGGCCCCCAGAGGCTGAGCTTGGGGAGTATTCTGTTTGGGGTTCTGAGGACATGCCTGGGACATATTCCACCTTCTTCCTCACAGAGCCCCTTGCTCTGCGTTATCATTTCTTTCTTTTGTTTTCAGCTGTACAGCATCTTCATTGCATCATTCTTCGTTGTGGTGCTTGGCTTCTCTAGTTGTGGTTCACAGGCTCAGTAGTTGCAGAGCTCAGGCTTTGTTACTCCGTAGCATGTAGGGTCTTAGTTCCCTGACCAGGGATCAAACCCAAGTCCCTTGCATTGGAAGGCTAATTCTTAGCCACTGGAGCACCATTGGACAGACAAGGGAATTGAGTCCTGTAAACAAGGAAGTGGGGAGGATCCAGGCCGCCTGACCCCAAAGCACAGCCTACTGTATGCCAGGCCTGGGTGAGGACGATTGGAGGGTTATTGCTTCAAGGAACTCCTAGGGAACCTCAGGAAGGCCGAAGGTCTTGGCAGCCTTCATAATCATCAAATCCAAACTTTTCCAAGGGAGGGGAAGAGACCCAAACCCCTTGAGCCAGAGCCCAGCCCAGTGTCTATACACCAGGCCCATGACACTTGGGAATGTCTTTCACTTGATGACTCTCAAGTGAAAACGTGAAATACGTTTGCTTTGGAGTCTTATTTAGTTGAAATATTCCCTGCAGTTAAAGTACGCTGCCACCTAGCGGTAGTGAAGCCTTTGCTCACTTTATGGAAGCTTCTTGGGTTTTTTCAATAAATACTTGTCAAGTGTCTGCTGTGTGCCAGGCTCTGTCCTAAACAATGAGATTACAGCAGCAAACAAAATCCCATAAGCCCTTGGGCACACAGCAGATAATAGCATAGAGTTTATTTATTTTTTTGTAGCTTTTTTTTTCTTATTTTACCTTTATGGCCATGGTGAGGCATGTGGGAGTTTAGCTCCCAGGGATCGAACATGGACCCCCTGCAGTGCAAGCATGGGGTTTTAACCACTGAACCACCAGGGAAGTCCAAAACTTTGATGATTTCCAGCAGCACTTCCTTGCACAAAGCCTTCTCTTCCCTCTCCGAGGCTCTGGACATACACACCCTGTTCTACTTCTTTGACAACCAGGTCCTCCCAGGCTCCTCCCTGCCTCAGGGTCCATGTCCATGCAGTGACCTCTACCCTTCCCCTTTCACCATCAAAACTCAGAACTCAGATCAAACCCCAATAAGCCTGCTGAACCTCAGCAGAGATCTGATCTCTCTAGTAAACATTAATACTCTGGGGAATTCCCTGGCAGTCCAGTGGTTAGGGTTCCAAGCTTCCACTACAGGGTTTGTGAGTTAGATCCCTTGTCAGGGAATTAAGGTCCCACATGCCACATGGAGTGGCCAAAAATATAAAAATAAAAAACCCATTAACACTCTTTGTATGATGGTTTGGTATATAGTCAGTGTACAGTTAATACTGGTTGAACGAAAAAGGGATAAATACTTGAAAATCAGTGAAAAATTCCACCCTCAAAGGGAGTCACAGGCTTCCCTGGTGGCTCAGCGGTAAAGAATTCACCTGCACTGCAGGAGACAGAAAAGGCACAGGCTCAATCCCTGGGTCAGGAAGATCCCCTGGAGGAGGGCATGGCAACCCACTCCAATATTCTTGTCTGGAGAACCTTATGGACAGAGGAGCCTGGTGGGCTACAGTCCATAGGGTTGCAGAGAGTCAGATACGACTGAAGCAACTGAGCACACACGCATGCAAGAGAGACCCACAGTGGAAAGATGAGGAAAGAGCTTTGGATTGGGAGTTAGAAGACGTGGGTCCTCATTCTGGCTGTCTCTGACCCCCTGAGTGACTATGGATCTGGTTGGGGCTCAGTTTCCTCATCTGTAAAATTTAAGTCATACCTTTGTTACTGATCTTCTAGGGGAGGTGAGAGTTTCTCATGAAATAAAGGATAAGAATGAGACCCGGGGACTTACCTGGTAGTCCAGTGGTTAAGAATCTGCCTCCCAATGCAGGGTACACAGGTTCAATCCCTGGTCCAGAAAGATTCCACATGCCGAGTGGCAACTGAGTCCATGCACCACAGCCGCTGCCTGTGCTCAGCAGTGAAGACCCAGCACAGCCCCCCCCAAAAATCACTCTCAAGCAGAAGGCCCCCAGAAAATATCAAAGCCTCGCCCTTCCTACCCACCCTTCTCTCTTTCTCCAGCCGCTGGCGGCTGCGTCTCCTGCTCAGAAATGCTCTGCTCCTTCAAGGCCCATCTGAATCCCCGAGATCGGGTGAGTCCCTGGATTCTTCTGTTGTTGTTATTCAGTTGCTCAGTGGTGTCTGACTCTTTGCGATCCCATGGACTGCAGCCCGCCAGGCCTCACGGTCCTTGAGTATCTCCCGGAGCTTGCTCAAACTCATGTTCATTAAGTGGGTGATGCCATCCAACCATCTCATTCTCTGCCACCCCCATTCCTCCTGCCCTCAATCTTTCCCAGCATCAGGGTGTTTTCCAATGAGTTGGCTCTTCGCATCAGGTGGCCAAAGTACTGGAATCTTTGGGGAAAGTGCATTTGAGGTATCCCAAGCACCCTTTGAAAAGTGTGAAGATTTGGAGTGAACCTAGGGGGCCCATCACAGGCTTCCCAGCCTCCCAGAGTCAGTCTCTCACATCTTGTCCTTGTCTCACCTTCTCCCCACCCCCTCCCTCAGCTGGGTACAACACCCCTCATCATTGCGGCTCAGATGTGTCACACGGATCTGTGCCGCCTCCTCCTGCAGCAAGGGGCTGCTGCGAATGACCAGGACCTTCAAGGCAGGTGAGCCCCTCCCCTCCCAGCCAGTTCACTGTGTGCTGTGTGACCTTGGGCAAGTCTCTTAACCTCTCTGGGTGTGAGATCTAGTGTGTCTTCCTCTCTCAACCCAGCCTGGGTGTTGAGGAGGGTGTGGAGGTTTGAACATATCCTCGCCCCCTCAGCAGCCTCCTCTTCTGGTAGGACAGCCCTGATGCTGGCCTGTGAGGGAGCCAGCCCCGAAACAGTGGAGGTGCTGCTGCAGGGCGGGGCCCAGCCGGGCATCACAGATGCGCTGGGCCAGGATGCTGCTCACTACGGCACCCTGGCAGGGGACAAGCTCATCTTGCACCTCCTACAAGAGGCAGCCCAGCGCCCCTCACCACCCAGCGGTATGCAAACCCCACCTCTTAACAGTTTCAAGCACTCCCTTCCCTCCACTAGGTAGTTTCTTGCCACCCCTTTCTCTCCCTTCCTCCTGTGGATAGTTTCAAGGTATCCCTGTTCATATTATAGGAGGTTTCGTTGCTCCCCTCACACTGCTTGGGTGTTTCAAGGAGCCCCAGAGCTTTTAGAGTAGCCTAGGGGTCAACTCCATGTTCCTGGGGCATCTTATTCTTGGATCTTTGCCATCCCTAAGAATTGGCCCTCCCAGTCGCCCCATTCTGGAAATGCTACTGTTCTCTCTTTTTGAGAGTTGCAAGGCCCCTCCTATGAGCATTCTGTCAAAATGGTTAGTTCCTACCTTAAAAGTCCTGATTCTGGGGGGAATTGGGAGATCCCTCAAGTTCCCTGGCTAACAAATGCCCTTCCTAGGGCTAGGAAGGGAGTCCCTAACACAGTGCCTGACCCTGCTTCCCTCTCTCCCCTGCTCTCGCAGAGGATGATTCGGGCGAGGCATCATCTCAGGTATGGATCCTTAAACAGTGAGTGAGTCCCCACCCCCACACCCCCACACCTCCAAGCACATACTACCTTTCTCCTTGACCCAAGCTCCCTGTGATAAGAAGGAAGAGATGGACCCTTGACTTGGGGTTAATCCTTCAAAGGACCTGTTTGGAAGAGTGCTACCTTTAGGGTGGACTTTCCAGGTGGCGCTAGTGGTAAAGCACCCGTCTGCCAATGCAGGAGGTGTAAGAGAAGTGGGTTCGATCCCTGGGTTGGGAAGATTCCCCTGGAGGACGGCATGGCAACCCACTCCAGTCTTCTTGCCTGCAGAAATCCCATGGACAGAGGAGCCTGGCAGGCTGCAGTCCATAGGGTTGCAAAGAATAGGACACGACTGAAGTGACTTAGCACACACCTTTAGGGTATGCTGCCACCAAGTGACAGCAACATCCATAACATAACCACCAGGACTCTGAGAATACTGGGGGCATGGGGCCAAATCATGGGGCTGGGGTGGGATGGTAGAGGGAACGAGATTGATAAAGGCTGGTGTGGTCAGGGAAGGAGGCAAGTCTGGCCTCTTTCTCTCAATCCTACAGCTTGTCAGCTCCACAGGGAAAGGATTGTAAACAGTAAGGTCTCGCTGGGGAAAGTACCAGGGCACAGAAAGGGACAGAGGGTAAAGCATAAGATCGGGAACTCTCAGGGTACATGGTCTTATCCCTTTTTATGCTGGGATAAGTGAGGACCAGAGAGAGACAGGGGTTCATTCAAGATCACCCAGGAAGTGAGGGCAGAGTTGGGGCTGGTGACAGACAGTGGGCTGTGTTGGTTTATTTGGGTGGGAGGGTGGCATGTTGCCCATATCCCCCATCTACCCTACCCCCAGAATTCTGTGTCCAGCCATGACAAGCAAGGGGCCCCCAAGAAGCGGAAGGCACCTCAACCCCCCACCAATATCCCAGTGCCGGTGAGAGATGCCCTGGCCATGGGGAAGAGTTGGGGGGGCTGCCTCTAGGAAGCACGGGGACAAAGTCCTGGCTCAGGTATGGGAGGACGCAGTCCTTGGGCCTCATGTGGTGGGGTGGGGGGGCACAGGATGACCAAGATGCCTATGAGGAGATCGTGCGGCTGCGACAGGAGAGGGGCCGTCTGCTCCAGAAGATCCGGGGCCTGGAGCAGCACCAGGAACGAAGAAAGCAGGAGGTGGGGGCAGAGACGGGCCTGGGGCTAAGGAGGGTGGGTGCCATTCTAGGGGTGCTCCCTCCCTGCCGCCCCCTCCTCCCTCTCTCCCCACCACTCACTCTGCTCCAGCCACGCAGGCCTCCTGGCTCTTTCTCCAACACACCAGGCCTGGTCCTGCCCCACGGCCTTTGCACAGACTGTGCCCTCTGCCGGGAACACCTCCCAGCTGTCCCTATGACTCCTTCTCACCCCTCCTATGGTTCTTTGCTCAAACGCACCTCCCCTACCCAACTTATTTAAAATTGTAACATCCCCATTCACTTTTCAGTCCCCTTTGTTTTTATTCAGAGCGCTTACTGCTATTCGATACACTATATATTTTGTTCATATTCACTCATTTGCCTGTGAACCCACAAGGGCAGGCTTGGTTGATGGTGCCTCACTCACCATAACTACCTAATAGGTATTTACTGGATGAATGAATATTTGAGTGAGCGAGTGAATGAATTAGAGGAGTTCCCTGGTGGTCCAGTGGTTAAGGCTCTGTGCTTCCACTGCAGGGAGCATGGATTTGATCCTGGGTGGGGAACTAAGATCCCAAATGCCACACTACACAACCAAAAATAATGATAATGAATGCATGCATGAATGAGTGAATTAGTGGCTCCAAAGAGGGTCTGGCACAAAATAGGCCAGAGGACATCTCTGGTGGGGATGGACAGTCACTGAGCAGGAGGTGGGCTGGGGAGGCTCCCCAGCCCAGATCTAAGCCCAGTCTCCACTTCTTCTGTCAGCTGCCAGAGGCAGAGGCCAGCTCCCTCCACAGCCTGGAGAGACAGGTAGAGTGGAAGGTGGGAGGAAGTGGACCCCCAGCTGCCTAGTGTTTTCTCCTGGAGGGCCACTGAGACCACCACTCCCTCCCTGCAGGTCCAAGAGCTCCAGCAGCTGCTGGCTGAGAAGCAGGAGGAGAAGGAGAGCCTGGGCCGGGAGGTGGAGAGTTTGCAGAGCAGGCTGTCCCTTCTGGAGGTGGGCTCAATGGGGAGCAAGGCAGGGATGGGGCTTTTAGGGGAGGGGCCCCCAGGAGGCGGGGTATTTCTTCTGCTGCAGCTACTTGATAACCACACTAATACAGCCTCACACATGCAAACACAGAACAGACAAACGTACAGACATAATCACGTACAGATAACAAACACGCGTACACATGATGAACACTTTTGGAAACCTGCAGTCACCCATACTCATGGACGTGCAGAGATGGACAACAACAGTTACGTCTATGTGGTCTTACATGTGTAACAGGCAAACACACAACACACACATCTGTGAATATGTCATCTCACACACACAACAAATACTTGGGCACACAGAGCAGATACTTCCCATTCAATCACATACCTAGGCAGCACATTCACAAATTCATGTATTCACACATATATATCTCAAAATAAATAATTAACAGACACAGGTACACAATCATGCTCACACACACATACACAAACACAAAACAGTCACACACCACAGACTACAAGTGCAAAATCACACACACTCACAGAAACTCACACAGGAGAGGCTGGGGCCACTGTGCACTCCCCACAGGGGCACACACGTGTGCACATACATGCTCACTGCAGACCTACAAACCCTGAGCCACTGTTGGAGGGACTTGCACCCAGACAGACACATGTGGCCCCACACAGAATCCCAGACACACCCTTTCAAGGACACACTGCCATCCCTCCCTTGGTCCCACATACCAGACAGCATATACACCCCTCACTATTGGGGTTATGACCACACGCTCACGGGGGAGACGTGGGGGCTGGAGGGAGGGCAGGACCTCAAGCTGAATTCTGGTCCCCCTCCCCAGAATGAGCGGGAGAACACCAGCTATGATGTGGCCACCCTGCAGGATGAGGAGGGTGAGCTACCTGAATTCTCAGGTGAGGCCCCACCTGCCTTCCCCCTGCCCACCCCCACCCCTCTCCATGTCTGGGGGCCCAGGAGTCACAGCTTTAACCCACAGGCATGAAAAGAGGTTGAAGTTGGGAGGGAGCTTAGCCGACACCCACAGTTTATTCCATTCCTGGAAGCGTGCCTGTCCCGGGGGCCCTGACCCACAGCTCCAGACCCCCAACTCCCATTCCTTATGGCTGGAACTCTGGGGCCTGAGTCTGTGTCCCCTGCCCAGGGGCTGAGGTGCTGCTCTCCAGGCAGCTAAGCCCGTCGGCCCAGGAGCTCTTGGCTTCGCTGCAGGAGCAGGTGGCCATGCTCACCAGACAGAACCAGGAGCTGATGGAGAAAGTCCAGGTGGGGAAACCAGGAGTTGATGGAGAAGGTTTCCAGGAGGGAGGGGTAGGGGCAAGTCCGAGGACCCAAGGGGCTGTTTCCTGGGGGTTTGGGTGGGCACATGGCTAGGTCTGTGGACAGGGAAAGTGGTGTGGCTGCCCTGTGTCCCCTCCATGCCCACCATGGCCACTTCCACTCTTACTCGGTTTCCCTGTCCCCACCAGATCCTGGAGCACTTCGAGAAGGACGAGATGGAGGCAGACGGTCCAGCTGAGGTCATTCCTCTGGAGCTCTACGACGCTCTCCAGGCTGAGTTTGACCAGCTCCGCAGGCAGCATGCCAAAGCCCTGCAGGCGCTGGAGCAGCAGGAAGCACGGGAGGCCCTCGCAGAAGAGGAGGCAGTCTCTAGGGAGGGCAAAGGTCTGGGAACCGAGACCTCCAGAAATGGGCCAGTGGAAATAGAGTTTAACGGCACTGCAGCTCCAGAAACCAGAGTGAATGGAGTCGAGACCACGGATGAGGAGGCTGCAGGAGTAGAAACCACGGAAGTCCTGTCACAGAGCTTGGAAGTGGTGTCCACGATGGCCGAGGCCACAGAAACAAAGCCCACGGACCCGGAGACCTCGGAAACAGAGGGCGTGGGAGCCCAGCCCTTGGAAACAAAGGCCACAGGAGCTGAGGTTACAGAAATGAAAACCCTCGAAGGAGGAGGAAACCCAGAACCAAAGGCCACAAGAGCAGAGACCACCAGTATGAAAACAGAAGAGCCAGAAATGAAGCCCAATGGAGTAGGTGCAGTGGAAGAAGAGCTCACAGGCACAGAGGCCATGGGAGTGGAGCTCATGACCCCGAGGGCCCTCACAGGCCCCATCCTGCACCCGGGTGCTGCGGAGGCCTCAGAAAAGCTGCAGACAGAGCTAGAGACCAGGATCCGCAACTTGGAGGAGGCGCTCAGGCAGCGGGAGCGGGAGGCGGCCGCCGAACTGGAGGCGGCCCACGGCAAGTGCGAGGCCGCGGAGGCCGAGGCGGGCCGCCTGCGGGAGCGGGTGAGGGAGGCTGAGGGCGGCGGGGCTAGCGGGGTCAGAAATGGGGACACAGGCCAGCTGCGGGCCGCCCTGGAACAGGCCCGCGAGGACCTCCGGGACCGGGACTTCCGTCTCCGGGAGCTGGAGGCGGCCTCGGCCCGGCTGGACGAGGCCCGGGCCGGCCGGCTGCTGGCCGAGGAGGAGGCCCGGGGCCTGCGGGCAGAGCTAGCCCGGCGGGAGGAGGCGCGGCTAGAGCTGAGCCGGGAGCTGGAGGCGCTGCGGGAGCAGCTGGTCGCGGCCACAGCCACCGGGGAGCAGCAGCGGGCCGCGGCAGCCGAGCTGGGCCAGGCGCGGGACGCGGCCGAGGCCCGGGCCGCGGAGCTGTCGGCGGCCTGCGAGGAGGCCCGGCGAGGCCTGGCAGAGCTGCGGGAGGCCTCCGAGGCGCTCCGCCAGTCGGCCGTGCCGGCCTCCGAGCACCACCGGCTGCAGGAAGAGGCCCTGGAGCTGCGGGGCCGGGCGGCCTGCCTGGAGCAGGAGGTGGTGGCCACGGGCAAGGAGGCCGCCCGGCTGCGCGCAGAGCTGGAGCGCGAGCGGGTGGGCAGCATGGCCCGCCTGGAGCACGAGCGAATCGTGGGCGCCCTGAAGGCCGACGTGGCCCGGTTGCAAGGGCAGCTGGAGGAGCTGGGGCGACGCCACGAGAAGACCAGCGCCGAGGTCTTCCAGGTGAGCGTGGGGGAATCCCCACTGGGCACACTGGGCAGCTGCTTGGTGGTCTGTTTGGACCCCACAGCCAGGAGAGGTTTCGACCCCACTGGTTTCAGTCCAGCAGAAATTTGACCGTGCTGGTGGACCTTTAACTCTGCAGCCATTCTGACCTTCCTGGTGTTTTCTGTTTTAAAACATTTTGTCTATTTTGACCCCCCATTTTTTTTCTAATGGTTAGCAGGTTTTGAGATCTGTTTGTCAAAATATCCCAAGATCGGGAAGATATTTTTAAAAATTCATCTTTTGAAGTATAGTTGATTTACAATGTTGTGTTAATTTCTGCTGTACAGCAAAGTGACTCAGTTGTGCATGTGTATATTCTTTTTCATATTCTTTTCTATTATGGTTTCTCACAGGCTATTGAATATAGTTCCCTGTACTGTAGGATAGGCCCTTGTTGTTTGTGGTGAAGTTTCATTTTGTTTGTTTTGGTTTTTATTTGTTTGTTTTCTGCACCCTGGGCTATCTTGGTTCTCTGGCAAGGGATTGAACCCAGGCCCCCTGCGGTGGAAGCTTGGACTCTTAAACCACTGGACCACCAGGGAAGTCCCAGTGAAGATGTTTTTATGTGCCTTCTTCCAGCATCTTTTTATTTTAATTTCCCAATCACATTTATGCTATGTTTCTAACTGTGGGTGTGGTGTGAGGTAGGAATTAATATTCACCCATCTTTTGGTAAGCAGTGAATTGGGCTTTTTTACTCTGATATTTTTTCCTGTATTCATTTTCTCTGTTGGTCAAATTGACCCTGTTTTGTTTTGTTTTGCTTTAGCCAGCTGTTTTGAGATTGTCATTTTATCTTATGATCATTTTTTTTAATTTTTATTTTTATTGGAGGCTAATTATTTTACAATATTATGTTGGTTGGTTTTGCCATTTATCTTATGATCATTTTTAATGCTTCAACCCCCAAATAGGAGGATGTTTTGTGTAAGGAGTTTTGATCCAATTATTTTGAACCCAGTAGATTTTTATGCTGATTTTCTTTCAAACCAAGGGATTATCTTTCCGGCCCTGAAGGTGTAACTTTTGACTCCATCTCTTTCCTTAAACACACACACACGCAAACCAAACCAAATTTTTAAAAACAGCATTTTTTTAAAAACAAATGTGGGAATAAAAAGCCACAATTATTAATTGTCATCAGGAAGGCATTTTTCTCTCCATGTGTCTGCTTACTCACCTGTGTAATGGAGCTGATAATAATTCTTAGTCCTCACATGAAAATTAAATGGTTTAATTTCTGTAAAATACTTAGGACAGTGATGGGACAAGTGATAAATAATTGCAGCCAAGATTATTTTTTTCCAATAATATACTCTTTTGGGTTTTTTTTTTTTTGGCTGTGCCACTTGCAGGGATCTTAGTTCCCCAAAGAGAGATCAAACCCAGGCCCCCTGCTTTGGAACCACAGAGTCCTAACTACTGGACTTCCAGGGAATTTCCAAGAACATGCTGTTTTAAACCAGTAAAGTTTGATCTATTTCTTAGAATTCTTGATCCAACTTTAAGTATGCGTATCTTCACACTTATTTTCCAAATTTTACCTTCTATCATGGTTACTGATTTTGGGGGTCAATTGATTTGAACTTAGTTTTTCTGTTTTGTTTTTTAATTGTTAATGTGTAGCCAGTCTGTACTAAGTGAAACATCTAATTATTATCCATTTTTCCTGGAACTTTATTTCTATAAAGCCCAGTGATCCACCTAGGCTCAATTTTTGCAAATCTAACACTGTTCCAACCTTGATATTTTTGTAAAAATGCAGTCACAATTTTTGGACATTTGTTGACTTTTCATCCAGATTCTTCTGTTTTTCCTTCATTTTTGTAAGAAATCTACACACTTTCACACTTTCCTACTGGCAGAGAACAGAATGTTACTTATGATGTAATAAAAATAATAACAACAGTCATTATATAATTTTAATTATAATAGTGACAACAACATCACAAACTCAAACACAACACTTACTGTGCACCAATCGCTGTTCTAAGTGTCTTCCGTGTATTTGCTCATTTTATCCTCACAACCACCCTGTGACATGGGGATTTTTATTATCCTCCTTTTATATATGAGCAGGTTGAGCACAGAGAGCTCATGTCACTTGTCTAAGGACCCACAGCTTAGCAGAGTCAGAATGTTTCTAGTGCCTACAGGAATCCAGGCCCCCTGAACCAAATTCCTTGACATCAAATGGCCTTGAATGTCCCAAGATTGCAATGGAAGGGTAAGATCATTTTGGTCCAGGCTTCTCTGGGGTCCAGATGTCCTCATGGTCACATGTGGGCTTGGGCTGCAGGTGCAGCGGGAGGCACTGTTCATGAAGAGTGAGCGACATGCGGCTGAAGCCCAGCTGGCCACGGCTGAGCAGCAGCTGCGGGGGCTACGAACTGAGGCCGAGCGGGCACGCCAGGCCCAGAGCCGTGCCCAGGAGGCCCTGGAGAGGGCCAAGGAGAAGGACAAGAAGGTGGGTTCCCTTTCCTTGTGCTCCGCCGGAAGGTCCCCCACTTAATAGACATTGGAAGGAATCTAAGAATGTCCCAGCTGAATGGGTCTTGGGAAATCATCCAGTTTTCCAGATGAGCAAACAGGCTCCCAGAGGTGAACTGAGTGGCTCAGGGTCACATAGCACATCTTGAGACAGTGGACGAGAGCCCCAGGTGCTTTTGCACACAGAGTCACCCGGCTACAGCCTACTGTGTGTCCCTGAGCAAGTCACTTGACCTCTCTGAGCCCCAGTTTCTACCTCTGTAAACTGAAGATAAAGTTGTGGTAAGGATTATGGTTTATTTATAGCAGGGTCCTTCCCTCTCAGCACTAGTGACATTTAGGGATAGGCCATTCTTCTTTTTGAAAAATATTTATTTGGCTGCACCAGGCCTCAGTTGCTGCGCACAAGATCTTCGATTTTCACTACTGCATATGGGATTTGGTTGCAGAATGTGGAATCTAATTCCCTGACCTGGGATCCAACCCAGGCCCACAGCATTGGGAGCCCAGAGACTTACCCGCTGGACCACCAAGGAAGTCCCAGGGGCTAGGTCATTCTCTGTGGGGTATTGTAGGGTGTGGAGCAGCATCCCTGGTCCCTGCCTACTTGATGCAAGGAGACTCCCCAGTCCTGACAGACAGATGCCTCCAGATATCACCTGGCATCCCCTGGAGATAGGATCACCCCTGATTGAGAACCTCTGATCCACGGAAATAACAACAAAGCCCAGCATACATTGAGTGCCTGCTGTTTGCCAGCACAGCTTAAAATTAATTTCTGTTCAGAGTCACAGCAGCTTACAAAGGTGAGAACGATGGTTCTCCTTACCTTACAGATGAGGAAACGGAGATTTCAAGTGGTTAGGTTGTATGCCCAAGATCTCCCACTAGACAAGGGGAGAGAAAGACCCAAACCCTGGCCCAAGTAACCCAGTCCCACCAGGACAGGCTGCTTTTGTCCCCCTTGTTCTGTCTGTCTCCACTTTCAGCTTCTGGAGACTCCCAAGATCTGTACACTTTTTCTGCAGAGGGCCAGATGGTCACTGATTTTGGCCCTGCCTTGCCACGATACTCAGCTCTGCCACTGAACAGGGGCCATAGACTTGACAGCGAATGGGCGTGGCCATATATAAATAAAAATTTACATATGACCATGGAGTTGTGAATTTGTTGTAATTTTCATGTGTCAGAAAATATCATTCTTCTTTTGATTTCCTCCCCCGCCCTGATGATTTTTTTTTTTTAATATTTATTTATTGGGCTTCCCTGGTGGCTCCAACAGTAAAGAATCTGGCTACAATGCAGGAGACCTGGGCTTGATCCCTGGGTCAGGTAGATCATCTGGAGGAGGCAATCGCGACCCACTCCAGTTTTCTTGCCTGGAGAATTCCATGGACAGAGGAGCCTTTTAGGCTGCAGTCCATGGGGTCACAAAGAGTTGGACATGACTGAGCTCGTTTGTTTATTTGGCTGTGTCTGGTCTTAGTTGTGTCACCAGGGATCATTGATCTTGTACCATGCAGCTAAGCAGCGTGCAGCTTCGGTTGTGGCATGTCGCAGCATGTCAGATCTAGTTCCCCAACCAGGGATGGAACCCTGACCCCCTGCACTGGGAGCACAGATTCTTAGCCCCTAGACCACCTTCTTGGAGAAGGCAATGGCACCCCACTCCAGTACTCTTGCCTGGAAAATCCCATGGATGAAGGAGATTGGTAGGCTGTGGTCCATGGGGTCGCTAAGAGTCGGACATGACTGAGCAACTTCACTTTCACTTTTTGTTTTCATGCTTTGGAGAAGGAAATGGCAACCCACTCCAGTGTTCTTGCCTGGAGAATTCCAGGGGCGGGGGAGCCTGGTGGGCTGACATCTACGGGGTCGCACAGAGTCAGACATGACTGAAGCGACTTAGCAACAGCTGCAGACCACCTTCTGACAATTTAACATGTGGAAACCATTCTTAGCTAATGGGCTGGACTTAGCCTGCAGGGAGGATTCTCCGAAGTCTGAGGCTCTTCCTGCTGCCTGGGAGAGGTCCCCAGGTCCCCACCCCGGGCTCAGGTGCCGGCTGACTCTCCCGCCCTCACCCCAGATCACGGAGCTCTCCAAGGAGGTCTTCAGTCTTAAGGAGGCGCTGAAGGACCAGCCGGGGGCCCCAGACTCCTTGGAGGTGGAAACGCTCCGTGGCCAGGTGAAGGCTCTGCGGGAGCAGCTAGAGGTGAGCCTCGCCTGCCCGTTGGGCACAAGGTCCCTGGAGGGTGACGGGCAGGCAGGCAGTGCACATGGAGGAAAGTTAAGTATTTCAGTAAGCAGCACTGCCATGCTGTTGCGTGCCATCAAAATAGGGGCTCGGGGTGCAAAGGGGGCTTTTTGGTGTAGCTTGGAGGGAGTCCTGCTTTTCTGAGCTCCCCTCCCCTACACCCACAGGAGGCTGCCAGGGACCACAGTGCAGTGGTGGCCTTGTACAGGAGCCACCTCCTCTATGCCATTCAGGTGAGTCTCACTGGCTTTGGGGCACCACTGCTGCTCTCTGGGCCTTAGTTTCCCTATCTGTACAATGGGAGGCTGGTGGAGGGAAGAGGATCAAGGGGCAGGGAGGGAGGGGGATAAAGAAACTGGGTGGGGGGTGGGAGAGAAGGCCCAGGCTCCCTCCACTCCCACCCTCCCCCCTCCTCAGGGTCAGATGGATGAAGACGTGCAGCGAATTCTGAGTCAGATTCTGCAGATGCAAAGGCTCCAGGCCCAGGGCCGCTGAGAGCAGAGTACTGCCCTCTGCCCCCCAGGCCTCTCACGGGGGCTTCGGGACTCGTGCATTGACCTTCCGCACTTGGAGACCAGCCTGGGCCCCTTCCACACTGTCCCTCACTGCCTCCACCAGCCCCACTGGTCCCTGCGTGCACTGGGTAGTCTAGTCCCCCACCCTGACCATGACCCCTCCTGCCACCGGGGAATCTGAGTCCTCTCCCCCACGTCCAGTCCCAAACGCTACCCCTGGAATAAAAGCTCATGGAGCAGAGCAGAGGATGAAAGTGTCCTGTGGCCTGATTGCTGGGCCCCACTGCAGGGAGGGGAGGGAGTGGCCCAGAACAGGAATTAGGGTGAGGCAGGACTCAGTCCCCAAGGTGGACACTGTGCTATGCTGTGCTTAGTAGCTGCAGTTGTGTCCGGCATTGGAAGCTCAGAACCCTAACCACTGGACCACCAGGGAAGTCCCCTAGTTACTGCAGTATTTTGAAAAGTCAGAATGGGTGCCCCAAAGTTCATGGTGAACAAAATATCCGGGTGTTAAGTGAAGACAGAATCTGAGGTCGTACATCTTACTTCATTGTTCTCACTTGAAAGCCGTTCCTGGTGGGAGGGTCCCCAGGGGGTCCCACCCTCGCCTCCCTGCTCCTGGGCTAACCTTTTGAAATCCCCTGGGGGTTCTTGGCTCTTTCCAGCTCTAGCAGGGAGGTGGCCCCATGTCCAGCCTGTCCCCCGGGGTACCACGGCATCCTGCATTCATTTTGCCTCTCCCTGGGCATCCCAGGTCCTTGGAGAATGTCCTCAGTGGGGGATGTCCGCCCAAAAACGTAGGTGTCTGCCTCTTTGTGGCCTAAAGCATGGAGTGCAGCTGGCAGGGGGAGGGGTCCCCGTCTCGGTGGCTGACAAGTGATCCAGCATCACCTGGGTCTGTCAGTCTTGCTTGGTGCCCACCCCCATCCTGCGTCTCTGTTGTCTCTCTCCCTGTCATCATTGCCCTCCCCGGGTGCTCCCCCTCCTCGCTGAAGCCGGAAGGAAGGCTCTGCTGGGAAAGGCCACGGGGTCACCACTTCTCCCTTTTGTGGCCTCCTCTCTCTGCCCCCACCTTTGGGGCCTTCCACACCCGAAGCTGGGGGTGGCCGGTGAAGGGACTGGGGGCTCCTCCTCCAGGGCCCCAGGAACTGGGCGGTGAGTCAGACAGGGAAGGGGAAGTAGGGGGCCTCCAAAGGGGGCTGGGCTTTCCCCTGGGTGGGACCCGAGTCCCCTGCCTCCCTGAGGGTGCTCCTGGCCCCAGCCCCTGAGAGCAGAGCCTGCCGGAGCCATGGCCCTGAGACTCGTCCTGGCCTTTGCCGTCAGCCTCTGGGTGGGCTGCTCACTCTGTCGCGCGAGAGAAGGTATGTGTGGACCCCAGGGGTTGGAGGGAGTCCTGGCAGAGGGACACTGTCTGAGGACTGGATTGATATGCCGTGGAATATTCTGGGTGGGGTGGGAGCCCACACGCCTTCTGTATGCCCACTGGTGGGAGAGAGTTACCATCCCATTGCATGGATGGGGGAAACTGAGGCACAAAGAGGCAAGTCCTACCCCACAGAGACCAGGAAGCAGCAGCCACAGCCTGGAGGGAGGGAGGCTGGGAGAGAGAGACATTTTAATTGTGTTCATTCACTTCATGTGATTCAAAACAAAACTATCACAAAGAGGGGGTTTAGTAAAGCATCTCTCTCCCACCAGAAGTCCCTACCCTCCCCAGATCCCCTCTGTGGCTCCTTCAACCTCAGTTTTCCCATCTGGAAAATGGGCTGATAGTAGTAGTTCCTGCCTTGGCAGGTTGTATCAAGGGATGGGAGATGATGTGAATGCCTTTCATTCATGTACTTGTTCATTCTACAAACTTTTATTAGGCGCCTGCTGTGTGCCCAGCACTGGCTGGGAGCAAGGTGGGGGCTGGTGAGCCACGGTATGGCTTTGACAGTTCCAGTGAATGAGAAGCTCACACTCTCCCTCTCTCTCTGGGCCACACAGTAGCTTCCTCCCAGCCCAGGGTGCGGTGCCAGGCCTCCAGGTACCCGGTCGCCGTGGACTGCTCCTGGACCCTGCCTCCCACTCCTCCGAACTCCACCAGGCCCACGTCGTTCATTGCCACGTACAGGTTAGAGAGCCTGGAGGGCTTCACGGGGACTAAAACTGTGCTGACCCCCTAGGATCAGGGTAGCTGAACACTTAGCAAGAACCTGAAACACCTGAAATTCTAGAGCAGCACCAACCCTTAGAAATACACTCCCTAAAATACACATTGTCAGCATGTGTGGCAGGTAAACTTTCCTAGAGCCCGATCTGAAAAAAAAAAAATGGTGATACTGGTTTTTAATGTTTTATTTAAATAATATTCAAATATTCCAAATATGTACCATTTAATATGATTGACTGTAATGTGCTTTAACACGCTTATATAGAATTCATATATTTAAATTTATACTAACATACACGTTCAGTCACCCAGTCATATCTGACTTTTTGCAACCCCATGGACTGTAGCCTGCCAGGTTCCTGTGTCCGTGGGATTTTCCAGCCAAGCATAATGGAGTGGGTTGCCATTTCCTTCTCTATTTATACTAGAAATTGATTTATTATCATGAATAGGGTTATCCAAAGTATTATTTCAACGTGTCATCAAAACTTTAAAAATTAATGAGATATTGTACATCCAGCCCTGTTATACTAAGTCATGGAAATTCCATTGATGCTTTATGTATATATCACATTTCAATTCAGATGCTAAATGTTCACTGGAAGATATTGATTTCTAATTAGATTTCATAACATTTGTGTTTGGGAAAGTAGATTCGTACACCTGAGTTGTTCTGAGAAACTTTCTCAAGCTTTCTGATAACTAGAAACTTCATGTAGATTAGAAAGAAAGCAGAAAGTATTAGTCACTCAGTTGTAGCTGACTCTTTGTGACCCCAGGAACTGCAGCCCGCCAAGCTCCTCTATCCATGGCATTTCCCAGGCAAGAATACTGGAGTGGGTTATCATTTCCTTCTCCAGGAGGTCCTCCCTACCCAGCAATAGAACACAGGTCTCCTGCATCGTAGGCAGATTCTTTATCATCGGAGCCACAGGGAAACACTCACGTAGATTAGATAAAATAAAAGTCCTACTCAGTTGCACTGGCTGCATTTCACATCCACACTGCAGAAGTAGAACGTTTTGGATGCTGTGGAAGGTTCTGTGGGTGGTGTTGAACTCCAGTCTCTAGAGTCTGAAATCTAAGGGTGCCAGAACTCAAGAGAATTGGAATCATTATTCCAGAGTCCAGAATCTGTGAATCATAGACCTGGGAATGTTGGCATTCTAAGGCTGAAATGTTGACATTCTAGAAAGCTTTACAACCTAGACCCTAACACCGTCCAGTGGGGTATTCCCTCCGACCCTGGGTCGCCCAAGTTCTGTGATGTTGGGTTGAGGGACCTTTAGGATCACACAGCCAAGACCGGGACCTGCTGTCCTCACGTGGGGTCAGGGCACAGGTGGGCCAGCAGGAAGTGCTGGAATCCTCTCAGCACCCCTTCCGTGCACAGGCTGGGCGTGGCAGCCCACGGGGAGAGCTGGCCCTGCCTCCAGCCGACACCAGAAGCCCCCAGCTGTGTCATCCCCGATGTCCAGATGTTCTCCATGGCGCCCTATGTGCTGAACATCACAGCTGTCCACCCCGACGGCGTCAGCAGCAGCTTCGTGCCCTTTGTCCCAGAGCACATAAGTGAGTAGGGGTCGAGGTGGGGGTGTGGAGGGCCCCCCACCTTCCTCCTCCTCCTCCCCGACAGCAGGCTCACCTCCCACCTGTCAGGATGAGATCCTGTCTATCCACATGGATTCTGTGGGATCCACTTTCACAGTTGACCAAGAATAGCCCACTTCTCCCTCTCCAGAGCCCCTGCTTGGTCCAGCCTTCATCATCGCCCACCTGGCCCCGCGCAGCCGACCTCGGTCCTTCCCTCACTCCCGCTCTCACATCCATCTGTCCTTCCTGAGGCAGCCACGAGAGGGCACCTGTGACCGCTACAGTCGGGTCCCATCGTTGCACTGCTCACAGCCCTCCAGGGCTCCCACCTCCCTGCGGGTGAAAGCCCAAGTCCTTTCCATGGCCCAGTGCCCTGCACGACCTTCCCCATCCCCTCCCTGTCCTTCCCTCCTCCCTCTCTCCCCTTTGTTCGCTGTGCTACAGCCACGTGGGCCTCCTCACTGTTCCTCTAGCACCTCAGGCACAGTCCTACCCCAGGGCTCTTGCACATGCTGTGCCCTCTGTGTAGACGGCTCTTCCTCCCTAGAACTGCATTTACTCCCTCACCTCCTATAGGTCTCAACTCAGATGTCATGTCCTCAGTGAATCCTCCCCTGAGAATTTTTTTTTTAATTGCAAACCATCACACATTTTTAGTGGTTGCAGAAAACAGTCTGCCAGGCCCTCAAAGAGTTAAACATAAATTACCGAGTAATCCAGAAATTCCAGTCCTAGGTATATACCTAAAAGATATGAAAGCACAAAAACTTGTACATGAATGTTCATAGCAGCATTATCCATAAAGCAGAAGCAACACAAATGCTTGTTAACTGATGAATGGATTCTCAAAATGTGTCCATCCACACCCTGGAATATTATTCAGCCATAAAAAGCAGAGAAGCCCAGACACTCACTACCATGTGGATGGACCCTGAGAACACGACGCTCAGTGAGAGAAGCAGACACAGAAGGACACACCGGGTGTGACTCCACTGCTGGGAAACGTGCAGAGCAGGCAGATCCATGGACACAGGGAGTGGGTTCCTGGTTGTCAGGGGCTGGGCAGTGAGGAATGGAAGTTAATTGGTCTGCTAATATGGTCAGAGTTTCTTTGGGGGGTGATGGAATGTTCTGGGTTAAACAGTGGTGATGGTTACACAACACTCTGAATATATGAAAACGACAACTATACACTTTAAAAGAGTGAGTTCTTTGGTGTGTAAATTGTGTCTCAAAGAATATTGCAACCCACTCCCTTCCCTGCACTCCTGAACTTTCTTCCTTCCTCTTTATGACCTTCAGATCTGCCTCTTGTCTGTTGTCTTCTGCCTGAAGGGACTGGGCTCCAAGAGGACAGGGCTACTGTGTCCCAACGTCCAGAGCATCGCCATACCCTGAATAATATTTATTGTTTGGCTGAATGAATGAATGAATGTCCCCTCTGCTGACCCTGCCTCCTGCTTGTCCACCAGTCAAACCGGACCCTCCAGAAGGCGTGCACCTGAACCCCCTCCCTGGGCAGCGGCTGTGGGTGCAATGGGAGCCCCCCCGGACCTGGCCCTTCCCGGAGATCTTCTCCCTCAAGTACCGGATCCGCTACAAGCGTCACGGGGCTGCCCGCTTCCGTCAGGTGAGGACGAGGGTGGTTGTTCCTGGATAGAGGGAAGAACATGTGCATTGGGGTCTGGGTCACAGCTTAGCGTGCTGGTGTGTGACATAAAGGCAGCCCAGGGACTTCCCTGGTGATCCATTTGCTAAGACTCTGAGCTCCCAATGCAGGGGGCCCAGGGTTCAATCCCTGGTCAGGGAACTAGATCCCACATGCCGCAATTAAGAGTTTGCATGCTCTAAGATTCAGCACAGTCAAAATAAATAAATATTTCTTTAAAAAGGCAGCCCAGCAGTTCCACTCCTGAGCATCCACCTAAAAAAATCAAAAACAGGATCTTGAACAAATACTTGTACATGAATGTTCACAGCAGCGTTACTCACAATGGCCAAAAGGTGGAGACAATGTCAGGGCCCTCAACAGATGATGGATCCACAATGTGTGGTCCGTCCACTCATGGGAACATCACTCAGCCGTGAACAGGAGTGAGTGATGGGGAAAGGGATTGGTGGGGGTGTGGACTCAGGGTGGGTTGGTTTGTATATGAAAGGCACGCTCCTGGTTGATCAAGAACTGCCTGACCCTGGAGGGATAGTCTTTCCCTGCTCAGCAAGATGTTGAAGGTGGCCAAAGGCATGGAGGGGACCGCAGAGGGCATGTTGTTTAGAATGGACATTGGTGCCTGAGTCCCAGAACAACAGCCTGAGCAGGGACAGAAGGCTTGATCGCAGAGTATCCTCATTCCCACTGACCCTGCCTTTCTTCTGCTCTCAGGTGGGGCCAATTGAAGCCACATCCTTCACCCTCAAGGCTGTGAGGCCTCAAGCCAAGTACTGCATCCAGGTGGCTGCTCAGGACCTCACCGACTACGGGGAATGGAGTGCCTGGAGTCTCCCTGCTGCTGCCTCCATGACCCTGGGCAAGTAGCAGGGGCTACCCGCACCCCTGAAGAGGGGCCATGCCCTTGACATCCATCTAAGGGTGGATGGGACCTATCCAGCTTGGGTTCACCACTGTCGAGTTGCTGGGCAATCTTGGACAAGTGACTTTGCCTCTCTGAACCTCACTTTGTCAATCTTTGAAATGGGGATGTGTTCCCTCCTTCCTTTGACAGAGTGCAATGCTTTGAGAGCTGTGAATATAAGATTTTTAAATTGTTTAATTAGAAAGGATCAGTGTCACTAGAATTGGGACTCTTCCTTCCTTCAACAGATCCATGTGAGCCCCAGGGAGGAGAAACAGATCAGGGCACACACACACATTGAGTCCCCACTTCCACACATGGGATCAGGGCTGGACCAGAGGAAGAGATGGGGCTGGGGGAGGCAGAGTAGGGGTGATCTGGGTTCTGCCTGGGATGGAATGATGGGACCTGTTCAGTTCAGCAGTTTGCTTCACACACCTACTCAAAAGCTGCCCAGAGAGACTTCCCTGGTGGTCCAGTGGTTAAGAATCTACCTTGCAATGCAGCAGGGACATGGGTTACATCCCTGGTGAGAGAACTAAGATCCCACATGCCTCAGAGCAACTAAACCCAAGTGCTGCAACTACTGAGCCCATGCACCACAATTAGAGAATTCCTGCATCACAAGGAAAGAGCCCACATGATGCAGCAAATATACCTCATGCCACAATTAAGACCTGATGCAGCCAAATAAATAATTTTTTTTAAAAAGCTGTTCAGGTATGAGCCCTACTGGAGGTGGATATAAGTTTATCTGGGATGATTTATCTGAGGAGGTGGCCACACAGCAAGGCTCTGAAGGCTTTTTCTCAGCCCAGGAACTTCTCTGTACATTTCACTCAAGGCTCTCAATTCAAAGGTGACCTCCTCCAAGAAGCCTTCCCTGACCACCTCAGCTATGGCAAAGACTAAAGACCCCTCCCCCAAAGATATCCATGTCCTTACTCACAGAACCTTTGAATATGGTACCTTGCATGGCAAAAAGGAATTTGCAGCTGTGATTAACAGAATTGAGGATCCTTAACGTTTGAGGATCTTTCATTGAGTTAATGAAAATGAAGTAGAGTTGTACTGGATTATCCAGGTGGCTGAAAGATAATCACAAGTGTCCTTATTGATGGGAAGCAGAAAGGTCAGAGGGAGACAGGGAAGGTGATGTGACAA
Organism: Moschus berezovskii; assembly: GCF_049115385.1. Lineage (NCBI taxonomy): Eukaryota > Metazoa > Chordata > Mammalia > Artiodactyla > Moschidae > Moschus > Moschus berezovskii. The sequence continues at coordinate 93,459,929 of NC_142467.1, forward strand.
TGGTGGCAGAGATCAGAGTGATGCAGGACCACTAGCCATGGAATTCTGGCAGCATCTGGAAGCTGGAAAAGACAAGGAAATGGATTCTCTTCTGGAGCCTGCAGAAGGAACCAGCCCTGCCAACCTTTCCCATTCCAGATTTCTCATCTCCAAAACTCTAATAAATGTTTTAAAGTAATGAGCTTAAGGACTTCCCTGGTGGTAAAGTGGGTAGAAATGACCAGCCGATACAGGGGACACAGTTTTGACACCCTGGTCTTGGAAGATCCCACATGCTGTGGGGCAACTAAACCCGAGCACGGCAACTGCTGAGCCTGTGCTCTAGAGCCTTGGAGCTGCAACTACTGAGCCTGAGTGCCACAACTACTGAAGCCCGTGGACCTTAGAGCCCATGCTCTGCAACAAGAGAAGCCATTGCAATGAGAAGCCCTCGCACCACAACTAGAGAAAGCCGGCACAGCTATGAAGACCCAGCACAAACAAAAAATAATTTTAAAAATTGAACCTGTGGTACTTTGTTTCAGCAGTTACAGGACACTCATACATCTCAAGCAGCCCCTTCTCATCACTTTCCATAAGTCACCCTGTTTTATTATCTGACCAGGACCCGAATGGGTTTTTTTTGTGTGTGTTTATTGCCAGTCAGTCCCACCAGACAGTGATCTCCATGAGGACAGAAATCTTGTTCTCCGATGTGCCCCAAAGACTTGAGTACATCTTTGACACAGAACAAACATTTGTAAAAGGAAAAGAGGAAGTGCGAGGAGGAACGTCCTCTTTAGAAGGACAACGCAGAGGCAAACCATGGAGGGGACATCTGGGAGCCAGTGCATGTAGCGGGAGGTAGATTTGAAGCCTGGTCTTTGAGTCTCTGCCGGTGACTCAAGATAAACTTGGGGTGGGGCCTGTGTTCAGTTCAGTTCAGTCGCTCAGTCGTGTCCAACTCTGTGACCCCATGAATCACAGCACGCCAGGCCTCCCTGTCCATCACCAACTCCCGGAGTACACTCAAACTCATATCCACAGAGTCAGTGATGCCATCCAGCCATCTCATTCTCTGTTGTCCCCTTCTCCTCCCGCCCCCAACCTTTCCCAGCATCAGAGTCTTTTCCAGTGAGTCAGCTCTTCGCATGAGGTGGCCAAAGTATTGCAGTTTCAGCTTTAGCATCAGTCCTTCCAATGAACACCCAAAACTGATATCCTTTAAGATGTACTGGTTGGATCTCCTTGCAGTCCAAGGGGCTCTCAAGAGTCTTCTCCAACACCACAGTTCAAAAGCATCAATTCTTCGGCGATAAGCTTTCATCACAGTCCAACTCTCACATCCATACATGACCACTGGAAAAACCATAGCCTTGACTAGACGGACCTTGGTTGGCAAAGTAATGTTTCTGCTTTTTAATATACTATCTAGGTTGGTCATAACTTTCCTTCCAAGGAGTAAGCGTCTTTTAATTTCATAGCTGCAATCAGCATCTGCAGTGAATTTGGAGCCCAAAAAAATAAAGTCTAACACTGTTTCCACTGTTCTTCCATCTGTCCCAGTCCCCAGGTGAGCACTAGGGACACAGGAACGACGTGTAGGATCTACACGGTAAGCGCTCAACACTAAGTGATTTATTTGTTGAATAAAAGAACTATAGGGAATGTCGCTGCCAGCAGCTACGTCCCCTGACGACCTCTAGGGGGCGAAGCTCCTCCTCAGAACTTCCAATCCAGAACGACGCCGGAACCTTTGCGGCACATTGATGCTGTTGCCACTGGGGAGGGAAGACATATGGACTCGAATGCTGACAGGCGGAGATCAGAACCAATGAAAAGGGCAAGGCATGTGCATTGCAGCCAATAATAGCAGCTGAAGGAGGTGACGGAAGCGGAAATACAAAGGAGAGCGGGGAAGTTCGACAAGCACCAAGCGTAGTCAGTACTCTTGTGCTCGTGAAAAGAGTAGGAGGCGAAGATGTCGGAGCGAAAAGTTTTAAACGTAAGTGTTCGGCGACTAGGGTTTTTCGACCTGGGGCGAGACGTCTCGGAGCTCCGGTCGAGGGGGGCTATGTATACCCTTCTACTAGAACCTTTGTCTTCTGCAACGGCCTTCCGTTGGGCGGGGCTCCCTAAACTCCTCCCAATCACTTTCAGTGGAGGGTGGGCCTTCGCTAAGCCTCGAGGCTGGACTGTACCCAATCACCTGTGTGGGCGGAGCTTAGGCTATTTTCCCAATCGTTTCTGATTGGATTTTTAAGAGGATTATCCTATAAGTCTCTTGGAGGCGGAAGTTCCTTAGGACTGTGTTCTTCGCGCTTAACCCATGTCTTCAGGGGGCGTGGCTCTGTTAAGTTCCGCCCGGCTTGGGGTTCTAGCCTAGCGTGTTCCTTGGAGGATTCAGTTCAGTTCAGTTCAGTCCAGTCCAGTCACTCAGTCCTGTCCGACGCTTTGCGACCCCATGAATCACAGCACGCCAGGCCTCCCTGTCCATAACCAACTCCCGGAGTTCACTCAACCTCATGTCCATCGAGTTGGTGATGCCATCCAGCCATCTCATCCTCTGTCGTCCCCTTCTCCTCCTGCCACCAATCCCTCCCAGCATCAGGGTCTTTTCCATTGAGTCAACTCGTCGCATGAGGTGGCCAAAGTATTGGAGTTTCAGCTTTAGCATCAGTCCTTCCAATGAACACCCAGGATTGATCTCCTTTAGGATGGACTGGTTGGATCTCCTTGCAGTCCAAGGGACTCTCAAGAGTCTTCTCCAACACCACAGTTCAAAAGCATCAATTCTTCGGCGATAAGCTTTCATCACAGTCCAACTCTCACATCCATACATGACCACGGGAAAAACCATAGCCTTGACTAGACGAACCTTGGTTGGCAAAGTAATGTTTCTGCTTTTTAATATACTATCTAGGTTGGTTATAACTTTCCTTCCAAGGAGTAAGCGTCTTTTAATTTCACGGCTGCAGTAACCATCTGCAGTGATTTTGGAGCCCCCAAAAATAAAGTCTGACATTGTTTCCACTATTTCCCCATCTATTTCCCATGAAGTGATGGGACCAGATGCCATGCTCTTCGTTTTCTGAATGTTGAGCTTTAAGCCAGCTTTTTCACTCTCCTCTTTCACTTTCATCAAGAGGCTCTTTAGTTCCTCTTCACTTCCTGACATAAGGGTAGTGTCATTTGCATATCTGAGGTTATTGATATTTCTCCCGGCAGTCTTGATTCCAGCTTGTGCTTCTTCCAGCCCAGCGTTCCTCATGATGTACTCTGCATATAAGTTAAATAAGCAGGGCGATAATATACAGCCTTTCCCAATATACTTCTTTCCCTATTTGGAACCAGTCTGTTGTTCCATGTCTGGTTCTAACTCTTGCTTCCTGACCTGCATATAGGTTTCTCAAGAGGCAGGTCAGGTGGTCTGGGATTCCCATCTCTTTCAGAATTTTCCACAGTTTATTGTGATCCACACAGTCAAAGGCTTTGGCATAGTCAATGAAGCAGAAATAGATGTTTTTCTGGAACTCTTGCTTTTTCCATGATCCATCGGATGTTGGCAATTTGATCTCTGGTTCCTCTGCCTTTTTTAAAACCAGCTTGAACATCTGAAAGTTCACAGTTCATGTATTGCTGAAACCTGGCTTGGAGAATTTTGAGCATGGCTTTACTAGCATGTGAGATGGGTGCAATTGTGCGGTAGTTTGAGCATTCTTTGGCATTGCCTTTCTTTGGGATTGGAATGAAAACTGATCTTTTCCAGTCCTGTGGCCACTGCTGAGTTTTCCAAATTTGCTGGCATATTGAGTGCAGCACTTTCACAGCATCATCCTTCAGGATTTGAAATAGTTCAACTGGAATTCCATCACCTCCACTAGCTTTGTTCGTAGTGATACTTTCTAAGGCCCACTTGACTTCACATTCCAGGATGTCTGGCTCTAGGTGAGTGATCACACCATCGGGATTATATTGGCCTTGAAGATCTTTTTGTACAGTTCTTCTGTGTATTCTTGCCACCTCTTCTTAATATCTTCTGCTTCTGTTAGGTCCATGCCATTTCTGTCCTTTATCGAGCCCATCTTTGCATGAAATGTTCCCTTGGAATCTCTAATTTTCTTGAAAAGATCTCTAGTTCTTTTCTATTCTGTTGTTCTCCTCTATTTCTTTGCATTGATCGCTGAGGAAGGCTTTCTTATCTCTCCTTGCTATTCTTTGGAACTCTGCATTCAGATGCTTATATCTTTCCTTTTCTCCTCTGTTTTTCACTTCTCTTCTTTTCACAGCTATTTGTAAGTCCTCCCCAGACAGCCATTTTGCTTTTTTGCATTTCTTCTCCATGGGGATGGTCTTGTTCCCTGTCTCCTGTACAGTGTCTCGAACCTCCATCCAGAGTTCATCAGGCACTCTATCTATCAGATCTAATCCCTTAAATCTATTTCTCACTTCCACTGTATAATCATAAGGGATTTGACTTAGGTCATACCTGAATGGTCTAGTGGTTTTCCCTACTTTCTTTGCTAACCTCTCTTGCTCTGCTGGAAGGGGATCCTTCCAATTGCATCAACTTCTCCCAGTTCTTTTGGGGAAGACTGGGAGTCTTGGGGTGTGGAACTGGTTTCGGGAAGGCAGGGTTCAGCTTCTGGAGAAGAGCGCTCCGGAATTCTGAGTCCCTGTTCCCTACTCTCCAGGAAGGTGTGTGCTACCGGGAAGGGGGTTGAGCTCCCCAGCCTGGGAGTGTGTAAGCCCAGGATGTCAGGACGAAGTAGAGAACAGACCTCCAGACTGATGGCTTGGAGTCCAGGTTTTCGAGGTCAGATTAATGCCCCTTACTGTGATTCAGTGCTCTAATGTTTTAAACACCTATATTTGGACTCCAACCCCAGCCAGCCGCAGTGCAATGTATTGGACTTCGAGTCCAAGAAGGTCCTTCCATCCTGAGGATCCAACTTAGAGCCCAGTTGTTTCCATAACTTACTGGTAAATACTTCTGTTCCAGGCACTGCTTGAAGTGTCATATTCATCACATCTTCTCAAGTGGACAGGTTATCCCATCTTTAGATGAGGAAACAGACCCAGAGAGGTTATGTGATAGCCAGAGAGTAGAGTAGTCAAACTCAAGACACTCCCTCCCCCAGCTCTGCAACTCATGCTCCTAATCACTATACCACAGTTTCCTGAGTCATGTCCCTGGTTCTGGATCCTGGCTCTGCTCTTCATCCTGTGTGATCCTGAGTAGCTGAAACCACCAGAACTCAGCTTCCTCCTCTGTGAAATGGGCACATTTCTTTCTCTATTTAATATAGTCTGCAAAAATTCCATGAGTCAGGGGACATCAAACTCTCTGTGTAGTACCTGGGGCTCCCCCGCTCGCTCAGCAGTAAAGAATTCCCCTGCAGTGCAGGAAATGCAGATTCGATCCCTGAGTGGGGAAGATCCCTTGGAGAAGGAAATGGCAGCCCACTCCAGTATTCTTGCCTGGGAAATGCTATGGACAGAGTAACCTGTTGGGCTGTGGTCCATGGGGTCACAAAGAATCGGACAAGACTGAGCGACTAAACAACTACAGTGTCGTACCTGGCATGTAGGAAGTGTTCAGAACGCAAAGTGCTTTCTTTTTGGATTCTCATATGTAGTTCTTTTTCCCATAGTCTAAGCTCTCCTTCCCCACATCTCCCATCTCAGGCTCCTATGCAGAAAGAGTTAATACTGCAGGCCTGAGGCTGCTGCCTTAGATAGAAAAGCCAGCTTGCAATGCTGGACTTCACCTGGCATCTGGGAACTTGAATTTCAGGGTGGTTCTCACCATTCATTGAAAAGAATGGCTCCCTGTGCTTAAACTGTTTGTATAAACAGTGTGATTTGTGCTGAGCATCTGCTCCTCTCCTGGAGTCTGGAGTCGTTGTATGCAGTGGGCAGATGTGCCTGTACGACCAGCTGCTAGTGAAAACCCTGGGTGCTGTGACCCCCTGAGCTCCCCTGGGAGACTTCACATGTATTGTCACAGTATATCACTGAGGGAATTGACTCCATCAGGAGAAAACCCTGGGAGCTTGTATCTGGTCTCCCTAGGCCCTGCCTCATGCACCTTTTTGCCTTTGCTGGTTTTCCTCTGTGTCCTTTTGCTATTGATGAATAGTAGCCATGAGTACAAATGTGTGAGCCTCCTAGGAGTTCTCTCATCAACACACTGAACCTGGAGGTGGTATTAGGGATTCAGACACAGCTCCCTAGAGCCCCTTCCCTCTGCCTCTGGCCTCCCTTGCACCTGGAAGCAGCTCACCTGACACTACCTTCCTCCCCACAGAAATACTACCCCCCTGACTTTGACCCATCGAAGATTCCCAAGCTTAAGCTGCCCAAAGATCGGCAGTATGTGGTGCGGCTGATGGCCCCCTTCAACATGAGGTGAGTGACCCCTCAGGGCTCCTGCACTGGTCGTGGTGGACAGACCCCATGCTTGGCATCCACAGGGAGCAGCCTGTCCCCAGAGCTCAGACCTGGTCACCAGTCCTGGGTCAGACGTGAGTCCAGTAAGCAGGTGACTTGTCTTTCCTGCCATTGAGGATCAATCTCCCTGACTGCTCAGAGCTCCCACCCAGTGCCTGAGAGCTCAGTATTTGGTAGTAGAAGCGTGAGTGTGAGATGGAGTCCTGTACACACATTCACTTCCTCCAGCAGCCCTGTCTGTTCCTGCCCCAGGACCTTTGCACGGGCTGTTCCCTCTGCCTGGCATACACTTCCCTCTGCTCTCACATGGCTTGCTCTTTTTCACCCTCCAAGGCTTGGCTTAAATTTCATCCCCTCAGAACAACCCTCCTGATCCCCCACCCAACCCCATCTATGCTTCTCTCCCCTGCCACTAGTCCCCAGACCTCGTCCTTTGTACTGGCTTGTAATTACCATACCTCACCAATTCCCAGCGCCAGTTCTTCACATCTTTACACATCTGAAATGAAGTGGTAACCAAAGCCACCTTTGTTAGTGAAGTTCAGCACGTGTTTACATAGTGCTGACCTGCTTGTCTTCTCTTTCTCCTTCATGCATTTGTTTTTATTCAGCAGTCATTTATTGGGTACTGTTGAGTGCCAGGCACACTGGGGGGATCAAGACTTGACCCCACAGAGTCCCAGTCTGGTGAGGAGTAGAGATAATAAGTGCTCTGGCATATTCATGAAAAGCATTTGTAGGACACACAGACTGTCACAAGAGAGTGACTGGATGGTGGTGGGGAAGCAGGGAGGGGGCTTTGCTGGGTGATTAGGGAAATATCAGAAGAAATGCCAGTGGAACTAGAATCTAAGGGTTGGAGGATGTCACGGGCTATGGGAATTGCAATAGTGAAGGCCCACAGGTGGGACCGAGCTGGGGTGTTTGTAGGAACAGCCGGGAGGCTGGCACACTGGGCCTGGGTAGCACAGGAGCTGAGCAGGAGGGGCTGAGGGAGGGCAGAGTGCCAGAGCGCTGCTTTGCTTCGTGTGGCATCTCCCCGAGTGGAATCCTCCCTCTGGAGGTCAGGATGCCCCATGAACACCAGACTGGCTTCTGGGAGTGGGCGACAGGCAAGTCTCGCCTAGCTTTGGTCGTCTGGGTGCTTTCCAAGAAAACAGGCAGATACTAGTGAGAAGAATATGCCGGCTAAGGGGAATCCTTACTCACAGTGGGACAGGCTTCTCAGTAGGGAGGGAGCTCCCCGTCCCTGGAGGTATGTAAGTGGTTATCTGCCAGAGTGCTCAAGGGTCCCATCAGCAAGAACCAGAGTACCAAGGTGACTTGAGTCCGTGTCCCTCCCCACAGATGTAAGACATGTGGAGAATACATTTACAAGGGCAAGAAGTTCAATGCTCGCAAAGAAACAGTGCAGAATGAGTCCTACCTGGGCCTGCCCATCTTTCGCTTCTACATCAAGTGCACGCGCTGCCTGGCAGAGATCACCTTCAAGGTAAGCAGCCATCCAGGCCGGTCCCTCCTCCACTGGGGGGTCACCACTCCTGTCCCCTCCCTCTAGGGAAATCCCATTTCACCTTCTCCCCAGGAAACAGCAGAAGTTCAAGGAGAAGTTAACAGGAGTATTATTTATAAAGGCAGAAAACCAAGAAGCAACCTAGATATATAGTAAGAAGTTTTGATGGACAGGCTACTGTACATTGGAATTTTTCATGGCTAATAGCAGTCATATTTTTACTTTCACTGTCATCCTAAGGGTGTTATTAAGAACTTAAGGGACTTCCCTGGTGGTCCAGTGGCTAAAACTCCGACCTTCCAAGGCAGGGGATCTGGATTCCATCCCTGGTCAGGCAATGAGATCCCATATGCTGCAACTAAGAGTTTGCATGCTGCAACTAAAGGGTTAAAAAAAAAAGAATCTGGGAAAGAGATGAAGAAAAATTAGTTTTCTCTCCTTGTACTTCTGTGTTGTTTGAGTATTTTTTTGCCAAAAGACTTTTTTCTTCCATTAAAACATTAGATTTTATTAAAATAAGCAAAAAATACATTATAAATTATGTTTTAATTATTTACTTTTTAAATACAGTTTTATGAGATATGACTTATATCATTGTTTTAAAATCATTGTTAAATCATTGTTTTAAAATCATTGTTAAATCATTGTTTAAAATGTATAATTCAGTGGTTTTTAGTATATTCATAATGTGCTAAATTGAGTTCTCTAATTCCAGGACATTCTCATCACCCCCAAATTAACCTCCGTCCCCTCCCCCAGCTCCTGGCAATCATAAATGTACTCTGTGTCTCTGATTTGTCTCTCTGGACATTTCCTGTCAAGGAATCACATACTGTTTGGCCCTTTGTGTCTGACTTCTCTCATTGAGCCATCATGTTTCCAAAGTTCAAGAATATTGTAGCAAGTATCAGTGCCTCTCTCCTTTTTAAAGCTGAGTAATATTCCACTGTGTGGCTGGATCACGTTTTGTTTGTCTACTCATTAGCTAATAGACAGTTAGGTTGTCTCCAGAAAAATGTTTTCTTTACCTACGTTGTGAAGTATGTATATATTTAGATATTAATGAATACACATTAATTTTTTAAAGTTTAGAAAAGCTGTGGCAGAATGTTATAAATTGGCTTTTCTAATGAAGAATTTCAGTTGATGAAATAACTAGGATTACATATGTATGTTTGCATGTCTGTGAGCATGTGGTGAAAACAGAACTCCAGCAGTACTGTAAGATAAACGCTGCAAAATTGGTTTACTACTCTTCTTTGCCTAGCCGGTCACCAGGCATAGAAACACTTAAAACAGTTTCCTGTATGGTTTTCAAAAACTGTACTCTGGATACACGTGCACACAAGGATCACTATTCTCCTTGTTCTTTTAAACAGTAAACATCTTATTTTGGAGTAGTTTCAGATTTATAGAGAAGTTGCAAAGATAGCGGAGAGTTTCCATCTGCCCCTCACCATCTTCCCTTCCTGTTAACATCTTCCATTTCCACATTGTATCTGCCACAATAAGAAACCAACACTGGATTGTTAGATTGTTACTTTTAACCAAATTCCAGACATGACACAGATTTCAATTTTTTGACTAATGTAACCTTTCTGTTCCAGAGTCTCATCCAGGATATCCTGTTCTATATTGCTTCTCTGTTTTATAAACACAAATAGGACCATGCTTTATACGTAGTCGATGTGTAATTTATAATCAAAGGAAGGTCAAGTGCACACGTGTGCACACACACACACAGAGGATTTGTGCAGGGGCTTCCCTGGTGTATCAGTGGCTAAGAGTCAGCACTTCCCACTGCACAGAGCGTGTTTTCGTTCCTTGGTCAGGGAACAAAGATCCTGCATGTGGACAAAACATTAAAAAAAAAAAAAAAGATTTGTGCAGAGACCCAGAAACTTATTTGAAAATATGTGGAAGGTGAAGGTCAGCAGAGGGACAGTGGGCAGGTGGAGAAGGATCTGTAAATACATGCTAGGGAGTTCAGTGATTCTGTGAAAGGGGACAGGAGCACTGGAAAGAAAGAACTGTACTCGCCAAAGCAATAAGACAGGAAAAAGAAAGAATCAATGTTAAGAGGCATGAAACAGGGAAAGAAGGTGTTGCAGGCTGCTAGCCACTGTTCAGCAGAAGCTTTTAATGCTCAGAGACATAGGAGCTGATGTCTGTCCATCCTCCCTCCCAGACGGACCCTGAAAACACAGACTATACCATGGAGCATGGAGCCACGAGGAACTTCCAGGCCGAGAAGCTCCTGGAGGAGGAGGAGAAGAGGGTGCAGAAGGAGCGGGAAGATGAGGAGCTGAACAACCCCATGAAGGTGAGTCAGGCACCACCTATGCATGTGCGTGCATATGTGTGTGTGTGTGAGTGTGTATGTGAGTGTGTGAGTTAGAGTGTGTGAGTGTGTGTGTGTGAGTATGTGTGTATCTGTATGAGTGTGTGTGTCTGTGTATGAGTGTGTGTGTGTGAGTGTATGTATGAGTGTGAGTGTGTGTGTGTGAGTGTGTGTGTGTGAGTGTGTGTACCTGTGTGTGGGTGTTGATGGAGTCAATTCCCCTTCTTGCTTAACCCTCCAGGCAGGGTGTTGGGGTGGGGAAAATGGTCAGTAGAATTCTAAGATGTCCCCAAGACCCCTGCCTCCTAGTCACACATGCTGCGTAGTCCCAGGACTGCATATACAAGGATCTTACTCCCATGATCAAGTTAAGATTAAACTATGGCCCAGACGACCTCACAAAAGGGGGATTGCCCAGAACGGGCCTGACCTATCTCTCACCTTAAGTCCCTTAACCTGGGTCTAGAGTCCGAGACGGAGGGAGTCATTTTTTTTTTTAAACTTAAATTATTTTTACTTAGTGACAGAGCCAGGCTGGAAGTCCAGGCCACCTGGTTCCAGTACTGACTAGCCACGTGGTCTCGGACGATCTCTTCCCCTTCCCCAAGCCTCAGTGTTCTAAGCCATGAAGTGGGTGCAGCCAAAGGACCAGGCGCTGTGGATCCAGGGCCCGGGGATGGGGGTTCCTTCTCTTGCCCTAATGGTGATGCCCTAAGGTCAGGCAGGCCATGCGGGGAGGCAGAGGGGGTTGAGTTGCAGCACCCTCAGCCCCACGTCCATGCGCTGGTCCCCACCAGGTGCTGGAGAACAGAACTAAGGACTCCAAGCTGGAGATGGAGGTCCTGGAGAACCTGCAAGAGCTCAAAGACCTGAACCAGCGGCAGGCCCACGTGGACTTTGAGGCCATGCTGCGGCAGCACCGCCTGTCAGAGGAGGAACGGCAGAGGCAGGAGCAGGAGGAGGATGAGCGGGAGACGGCGTGAGTGGGACAATGGGTCCAGAGGGGCCCGGGGATGCCCACCCACCTCCCAGCCTCTGCAGTGCCCTTCCCTCTGTGTGGAATCCCCCTTCCCGATCTTTGCATGGTTCCCATCTCGGGGAGGCCTTCCCCATATCCTACTCCCCATCTCGTTTTCTCTCTTGTGGCATCTGTGTCAGGGTCCCCAGGACCACCCCCAGGTTCAGTGGTTAATTAGAATGAAAAGTTACAGGGAAAAATCAACAGCAGGAAAAGGCATGGGGCTGGGTTGGGGGATTGGGCACAAAATTTCAGAGTCTTCTGCCTGTCATGAAATGTGCTAATTCCCCCAAAATGAGACATGATGGCATGAATGAGGTGTGATCCCTGGGGAGGCCTAGCCTGGGGTTCTCATTGGGGGCCAGTCACGCAGGCGCCTGCCCAGCTTGGCCGAGCCCCCAGCCTCCAGGAGGAGAGTGCACCCCTTGTTTGCCCAGATAGTGTTGGGGCAGGGAGCCTCCCATCAGTAGTGGGAGCCCCAGAGTCCAGGTCCAGTTGCCCCCAAGGGCTGGCCTGGCAAGCCAGCCTTTCCGAGGCTTCAGCCTCAGGCCTGCTGTGTCCCTGCTTCTGCAAGCCACCTCCCACTTTCTGGAAGCTTCTTGCTGATTCATCCCTTTCCTGATATGTCTTCTGTCCTTCCTCACCTAAAATCTGAACAGGGACTCAGTTTGGCTTCTGCATACAGGGCCTGGAAGGGGGTTGGGCACATGGTAGGTGACAGCCAGTACTGTTGGGCTGGTAGGTCAGTGAGACCAGGATTAGCAGTGAGAGAAGTCTGTGCTCACTGAGCCCATTTGGATATGGGCACTGTTCTGAGTTTGAGTTTGGACCCACCATTATGGTGGTTGAGAGAACTGAGGTGTGAGGAGCCAATCACACAGCCCTGACTGAGGTCCCCCAGCTGGTGTTCAAATCAAGACAGGCTGGTTCCAGCCTCTCAGTGCTTAACCACCCCACTGGGTTCAGTAGACAAAGAACGTTTTTGTTTTTTTTTCAAGATATTTGTGCACCCCCATCCCCCACTCAGTGAGGCTAGGAAAGGAAAGCCACGTGCCTCATTGTTGGGGGTGAGGGTCCTGGCCACTGTTCCCCCGAAAATGCGTGTCCCCAAGTTCCATGTTCCTTCCTGCAGGGCGCTAGTGGAGGAATCAAGGAAAAGAAGACTCCTTGAGGACTCTGACTCAGAGGAGGACACCACCCCCACCCAGCCCCAGCCAGCCCTCCGGCCCAACCCCACTGCCATCTTGGATGAGGTGAGTGGGGCCACCCGCATTCCCACATGCTCTCAGGTGAAGCAGGGATAGGGTAAGCCAGGGCTGGGCTTAACTTTGTCTTGAAAGGCCACAGACAGTTCAGGTAACAGTGCTCAACACCACTGTTGTAGCGCTAAACAGTCGTGGATCGTATATGAATAAGTAGGCATGGCCATGTGCCAGTAAAACTTTATTTACAAAGACAAGTTGCAGCCCTCCAGGACTGTAAGGTTTTCTTTTTATTTCTATTATTTTTTTATTGGAGTATAATTACTTTACAGTGTTGGGTTAACTTCTGCTGCACAACAGCGTGAATCAGCTGTATGTATACGTGTATCCCCTCACTCCCATCCCACCCTTCTCGGTCATCACACAGCACCAAGATGAGCTCCCTGTGTTATACAGCCGCTTCCCACTAGCTATCCATTTTACACATGGTAGTGTGTATATGTCAGTGCCTCTCTCCCAACTCAACCCGCTCTCTGCTTTGCCCTACTTGTGTCCACAAGTCTGTTCTCTATGTCTGCGACTCTATTTCTGCCCTGCCATTCCAGGGCTGTAGTTTTCCACCCCTCCTCCAGCTGCAGAAACAAGGAGACTCGCTGGATTTAGAGACCTCAAGCAGATGTTGATTTCTCAGGCACTTAACAGTCCTGGGCTAGACTCCCGGGCAGCCCTGTCCCATGCAGTCATTTCAGGGATCCAAGGCTCCCCACTTCTCCTAGTTCTGCCCTGTCCTGGAGCATGGCTGCCAGCTCTGTGGTCACAGCTGGCTCAGAGCACCCTGGGGTTCCGGCTGTGGGAAGGCGGAGAGGGTGTAGAGGAGCACCCGCCAGTGCCTGGAGGCCCAAGTTCAGATGCCACCCACACCCACTGTTCTGGAATGTGGAGTCCCAGTGGCTGGACATAGTCATGTGGCCGCCTTGAACTGCAAGGGAGGCTGGGAGCTGCCCACGCTATTATTAGCAGAAAGAAGGGAAAAAGAGGGTTGTGGGGGTGGGGGGGTAGGGGGTTGTCTAGCATTTTTCACCACAGCTGTCTTATCCAAGGTGATTGAGGCCACTCTGGTTAATTGAAGGAGGGGCTTAAAATGGGAAATGGGAAATAATGCAGAGACCCCAGAAACTATTATAACTCAAAACATGTTCCTGGTCTGTATTAGTTAAATACCAGTCCAGCCACTGGACAGGACCCAAAGTAACAGCAGTCTCAACTGCATAGAAGTTACTTTTCTCTCAAATAACAGTTGTACATGGCCATGCTGAACAGGGAAGGTGGACCCTGGTGTCCGGGGCATCCTCCTCCTCATTGTCCTGCCATCCACAGGATGATCCCCTCAAAGCAGGGCAGCTCACGCTGGCCAGTAGGAAGGGCTGGGGACAGGGGAGGACATTAAGGGTAACAATACCTTTGGTTGAGCAGATTCTGCTGCTCACACCCCATTGGTCAGAACTGTACCACCTGCCCACATCCTGATGCAAAAGCTTCTGGGAAATGTAGTCTTTCACAGGGGCAGCCATATTCAAGCCAAGAATTCTGAAGAGGATGGGTTTGGGGGTCATGCACTCTCACTTGTCAAACTTTTGATGTAGAACCAAGATATTTTCTTTGAGGCTGCATCCCCTGATCAGAGTTCTCTCTCTGTATTTCTTGCATAATCCACCCTCAGAATTCACCTAAAATTTCCTCTTTGTTTATTTCTTTCAAGTGGAATAAGAGATTGAAAGTTCTTTCAAAGCAATATGGCCTTGTATGGTTTTTCCCCCCAGTCTTTTCTTTTAAGTCTATTTTATTATTTTATTTTGGCAGCACTACACAGCATGTGGGATCTTAGTTCCCCCACCAGGGATTGAACCTGTGCCCGCTGCAGTGGAAACCATGAAGTCCTAACCACTGGTCACCAGGGAATCCCTCCCCCTAGTCTTCTTTGTTGTTGCTGTTTATTTGTTTGTTTTTGGCCACCCTGGGTCTTCAGTGCTGCAAGCGGGCCTTGTCTAGTTGTGGCCAGTGGGGTGTACTCTCTAGTTTCAGTGCAAGGTCTTCTCATTACTGTGGCTTCTCTTCTTTTCGAGCACAGCCTCTAGGACACGTGAGCTAAGTAGTTGTGGTTCACAGGCTTAGTTGTCCCTTTTCCCAGACCTGGGATCGAATCTGTGTTCTCTGCATTGGCAGGCAGATTCTTGACCCCTGGACCATCAGGGAAGTCCTCCCCGCTGAAGACCCAGTGGTTAAGTTAGGTTACCGTAGTCTTGGATAACTTGTTAAGTCTTTTCTGGTTATCTTGCTTGTAGCTAATTTGATAGTGGACTCTCTTGTTTTGTTATGCATTACACAGACTTCACCGTAACTTTACAGAAGAATCTGTCTTTTCACCCCTCTGTCCCCTGGGTTTGGTTTAATGGGAACCCATGATGGCGTTTGACAAAAGGTGAAGGACAGACATTAATTCTGCCAGTCACTTCAGTGGTACCAGATGAGCAAGCTTCGGCTGGGACTGCCAGTCTCTCTGTTACCCCAGTGGACAGCATCGGTCCTGGTCACCACATGGGGGAATGCAGTGTGACCACTGTGTCCTCCTCCTCCCCCTGCCCCCACCCCAGCTGTGCCAGCCCCCTCAGATGGGCCAGGCTCAGTCCACATCACCGTCTCGCTTGTCTGACTTCAGCACCGGGTTCCTCCCCGGACTACCTGATCGACAGCAGCTGTCTTCTTCCCCCACCCCCATGCTGTCACATCACCCTGACGTCTTTCTTTCCCATCACCGATTAAGATGATGGTGTCCTGGGACTTCCTTGGAGGTCCAGTGGTTAAGACTCCATGCTCCCAGTGCAGGGGGCACGTTTTCAATCCCTGGTCAGGAAGCTAGATCCCACATGCCACACAGCCAAAAACACAAAGATGATGGTGGTTGTCCTGACCATCTACTTGCTCATCCACCCTCTTTCCTCCCCAGATGGTTAGCTCTGTGAAGGCAGTCCTCTGCCACCGTGCTCCCCCTGTACCCCCAACCCCAATAGGGCCTCTTGCTTCTAGTGGTTTCCAGTTCCTGTATTTAAACATCAAGCATAACAGGGGTCCCTTCTGATAAGACTGAAGAGCTGGATGTGGACTGAATCCCCTTCTACCTACCCCTAACTAGTTCCCTCCCCCTCACTAGGCACCAGGGAGGTACCTGCACTCCACTTCATCCCCTCAAACATGTTGATCAAGCACCTTCAGAGACGAGATCGGGTGTGTTCAGGGTGGTAGGGCTGTAGGCTGAGCTCCTACTACAGGCTCAGTGAACAGGCAGGACCCCACAGCGGCTGGGGAGGCTGCTCATAAAGCAGTGGAGGGCACCGTGGACACAAACATGCAGCTTTCACTTTAGCTTGAACTGTGAGGAGGGGCATCTCAGGGTTGCAGATACTTGAGATGGGTACTGAAGGATGATTAGGAGTTCACCAAGTGATCTCGAAACAAAGGGGGTGTTCCAGGTGGAGGGAACATTGTGGGTACAGATGTGGAGGTGAGCACCCCCGGTGTACGTGATCTAGGAAGTGTAAGGGTGGGGTGTAAGGGATAGAAAATTGGCAGAGGCCTTGAGTACCAAGCTTAGGGCAGTGGGGAGCCACAGAGGAGTTTAGAGCAGGGGGAGAGGGCTAGTCAGTACCACAGGGGGAGTGGGGCTGGTAAAGATCCCGGCTCAGCTGGGGACTGAGAGCAGGGAGGCCAGAGGAGGGACAGATCGGAGACAAATCACCCAGACAAATCACAGCCCGCATCCCCACCCTCTGCAGACCCCGAAAGCCAAGAGGAAGGCAGAGAGCTGGGAGCGCAGCGTGGGCACCCTTGGCAGCAGGCCCCCGCTGTCGGGCCTGGTTGTGAAGAAAACAGACCTGGACACCAGCGTCCAGCGAGGAAGAGCCCCGCCCCTCCCAGGTAGGTTCCGTCCCTTAGCTGCATGCGGTGCCTCAGGCAGCCGCCAGGTGGTGCTGTTCTGTTGAGAGGGGCGGTAGGGAGAGGTGTGTCCCCAACTAGGATTGAGGCTAGAAGGGCTGGAGTTTCCTTTTTTAATTAAGAGGAGCAAGCTGTTGTTTAGTCGCTAAGTCGTGTCTGACTCTTTCACGACCCCGTGGACTGTAGCCCTACAGACTCCTCTGTCATGGATTTCCGAGGCAAGAATACTAAAGTAGGTTGCCATTTCCTTCTCCAGGGGAATCTTCCTTACCCAGGTATCGAACCCACATCTCCTGCTTGGCAGGCAGATTTTTTACCACTGAGGCACCAGGGAAGCCCAAAAGAAGCAAGTACTTGCTTTTAAAACCTCATTCAGAGGCCTATAGGATAAATTGTCTGATCTCATGACTGCCCATACCCCATACATGGACAGTGGCCCCAACCTCCCAGATCGGGTCCTGGGCATCTTCATCTTGGCTGTTGTGTCACTGAGGCTGTGTGTGGTCCCTGGACCCTAGGGAGGAGGAGAATTAGGGTAAGGTGGGCCCTGTGAGGTGGAAAGAGCAGGACTCCCATGCCTCTGTGTGCTTGTCGTGGCCTTGGTCCAGGGCCCTCACCCCTGCCCTGGGCCTGAGCTTCCTGTCCTGGAAGATGCTGGTGATGACAGGATCAGCCTCATGGGTCCTCAGAAGGTTTGGGGCCGGTTTCCTGAGATGCTCCAAGTCAGGCGTCTGCAGTAGATCCTGGCGCCCAGCGAGCCTTACAGATGTGTGACCATGTTTATCAAAACAGTTACTACTCTGTTTGTCAGATGAGGAGACTGAGGCCCAGAGAGGTGGAGCCACTTGCCCAGAACCATACAGCCAGGGTGAGTGGTGGAACCAAGGTCCACCCCTCTTCATCACCATGGTACTCAGCTTCACTTGGGACCTGGAGCATTTCTATTTTCTGCACCCCCAGCAGGGTGCCTCTGTCCACCCGGGTCCAATTTCAGAAGTGGAGCTGCCGGGTCAAGGGGCGTGCGGGTTTAAACTGTGATGGGTCTGCCAGATACTTTCCAGAAAAGCTGCACACAAGCAGGAATGGCTGGTCCTGCTCTCCTGGCCTCCCGCAGGCTCAAGCTGCCTGCAACTGTCCCAAGGTGACTGCTAGCTTTTGCCTCTCCCCCAGGTGCAATGAAGAACGGTCAGGCAGCTGGCCCAGCGCCCCAGACACCTGGCACATCCTCCCTGAGCCAGCTGGGTGTGTATTCTGACAGTGAGGACAGCAGCGGCAGCAACTGAAGCCCACCTGCCGTTCCCTGGTCAAGGTCACACAGCCAGCTGCAGCTGTGGTCCGGGGCAGAGGCCTTGGAACCAAGCAGAATCACAGCTGGACAAGCGTGAACGTCCTCCGAGGCTGGTAGGGCGAGCAAGGACTTCAGCTGAGGGACTCCGTTTTCTTCCTGTCCCCCCGCCCTGTGGAGCTCAGGTCCCCAGGTCACGTTGCAACATCCTGGAGCAGCTTCAAGGTCGTCTCTGTGACAGTCCCTGAGAGGCCAGCCATGCTTTGGGAACGGGCCAGGCCCACCCATCACCCCGGCTGGGCTCCATCCCTTTCCACCACAGAACCATCTGGAACCAATGGAAAGAACCTACTGATGGCCTGGGCACCTTCTCTCTGACAGTGTCTGAGAAGGGGATGTCAGAAGCACGCAGCCTAGACAGTCCTGGACCCCTGCCTCAGAAACCACCAGCTAATAAATGCTCATTATTTTGTAGGCTGAGTTTGGGGCTAATTTGTAGAAGGCTGATAAAGTCAGGAGACCAGCAAGTCTGACTCCAAAGCTCTTGTTCTTTCAAGGTTGCCGGATTCCACCTCACGTAATCCCCTCTGACCACAGTGTTTTCTAGTTGAAGGTCCTGTGCCCCCACCAGACACTTGCACAGGCTGTGCATACAGTGTGTGCTCTGTCACTTCAGTCGTGTCCAACTCTGACTATGGATTATAGCCCGCCAGGCTCCTCTGTCCATGGGATTCTCCAGGCAAGAATACTGGAGTGGGTTGCCATGCCCTCCTCCAGGGGATCTTCCTGACCCAGGGATTGAACCTGAGTCTCCTGTGGCTCCTGAGTTGCTCGCGTGTTCTTTACCACTAGAGCCACCTGGGAAGCCCCTTCACAATCTAATGAACCTCCGTCTCCTCTCTCCCGCCCTTCCTGGGCTCAGTGACATCAGCCCTTCTCTCTCTCACACAGACACATGTACAGGCTTTCATTAAGCATTTGGATAAAGAGGCTTTGTGGTTTTCAATGTCAGAGTTTGTGGGGTGAGACCCACCCCCCCCCCGCCACATTGGGGATCTGCTTTCCTACAATGATTTCCCTGCTTAGGGATTGCACAGAGAGGTGAACGAGGGTCCCGCTAGGGCTTCCAACAGGGGCGCAGGGGCTTCACATCAAGGCTCCGAGGCTGCAAAGATGGCCAGGGAGGCCAGGTTCCCAAGTACTGACAGTGGGGGTTGGGGCAGGCCCACCACGCTGGTAGCTAGTAAGAACTGATGCCTCTTGCACCTCTGTTCCCAGTTCTGCACTCAACAGCATCATGTTTATGGCTTAACGTTGGCCACCTCAGGAGTGTTTACACCGTGGAAATTGGCAGAGCCTGCAGGAGCCAGTTGTGAAGCTTGTGCTAGCACACCACTGCCGTTTTCCCCCAACTCAGCCTCCTGCTGTCAGTGCCTGAGATGTAGGCCTTTCAGAGGCTCTGGGTAAAAACAAATCATCCAGGGACTTCTGTGGTGGTCCATTCTTAGTACTCGGTACTTCCACTGCTGAGGGCCTGGGTTCAATCCCTGGTTGGGGAACTAAGATCCCATAAACTGTGCAGTATGACCAAAATTTAAAAATAAAATAGAAAAAAATGAATAAGTCATCTAGCGTAAGTAGCTGTGAAAAGACATTGGGTTGGGAGCTCTCTGGCTCATTTTTAAAAATTATTTATTTGGGTGCATCAGGTCTTAGTTGCGGTGCGTGAGCTTAGTTGCCCTGCAGCATGTGGGATATAAGCTCCCCAAGCAGGGGTCAAACCCTCATACCCTACATTGGAAGGCAGATTCTTAACCACTGGACCACCAGGGAAGTTCCTCATTTTGACTGATTCTTTCAGACTGTTTCTGGAACTCCCATTGCTCTTAGTTCACTGCAGTTTTTGCCATGTATGTACACCGTCCGTTACTATTATTTACTTAGTATTATTAAGTGTTAACCTAATTTCCTCCTAAAACACAGGTCACCAAGCTACAATCCACAGGCTAAATCTGGCTTTGTAAATAAAGTTTTATTGGCACACCAACACACCTATTTGTGTGCATGTCACCCATGACTGCCTTTGCTCCCTGGTGGCAGAGCTGAGTGGTTAAGCCTGATTCCGTGACCCACAAAACCAAAATAGGTGCTCTCATATACCATAATAGGGTAAACAGATGATACTGGAGGTGGTGCTAACTGATGCAATTAAAGCAGGATAGGAAAGTTTGATGGGGCTACCTTAGGAGTTATGTGTACTGCCTGTGGCTCCCTGTATTGGTTACCTAATGCTGTTTAACAAACGATCTCCAAATTTAGCAGCTTAAACAACAGGAATCTGGGTGTGGTTTCACTGGGTTTTTGGCTTCAGAGTCCATCACAGATGCAGCTGAGATGCTGGCCAGGGTTGGGGTTTCATCTGAAGGCCTAACTGGGGAAGGGTCCACTTCCAAGCTCACCCATGTGGTTGTTGGCAGAATTCACTTTTCACAGACTCTTAGCCAGAGGCCACCCTCAGTTCCCTGCCTGCATAGACCTCTCCCACGGCTGGCCTCCTAAGGAGGAGAGTCTGCTAGAAGTGAGAGCCCATCCCCATTGCCATGTTCTGCTGGTTGGAAGCAGCCACACAGCGCTGCTCCCTCATATTCCAGGGGAGGTGCTCACAGGTGGGTGCAACCACCAGGAGGCTGGGGTCAAGGGGGCCACCCATGGTGGCCGAGGCCGAAATACCCGAGGGTCTACCTGCAGACCCCTCAGGCTTTGCAAGGGTCTGTGTGTTGACGAGTGTGTCCTTGGCACCTGAGACCATTCTTGTATTTTGTAGGTGTTCATTGAATATGTGTGGCCTGAGAGGGTGTCTCATTCACTGAGGAGGAAATTGAGGCCCAGGGAACCACATGCTTCTGCCCGCTCTCTGCCGCCCTCCCCTTTCCACCACGCCGTGCTGGAATTGTTTCTTTCATTCTTATTTTTCCTGCAGGGCTTTACACTTTGTTCTCCCACCCATGTCCTGGGAACAGTTTGGCTCTCAGCCCCCAATTGCCTTGCTGGGTTTTCCAGGGTAGAGTGGGCAGAGGGACAGCATAGCAACACATTGGGGTCTGTCCTGTGTGCTGACCTTCCAGGGCCTCACCCTGCACTCACTGCCTGCCTTGAGCCTGCCCTTCCCCCCTTGCTGCTGACAGTCCCATTCCCCACAAGCTCCATGTCTGTCATCTGGTCCTTGGGAGCTGTCAGACTTCATCCAGAATCTCCTCCATCAACTCCCCTGGGGGCTGCCTGGCTGCCGGAGCACATCAGAGGGACCGGGGTTTGGGGGTGGCCTCCGCTCTGCTGGAGCCCCCGCCTGCCTGAGCCTGGGCTCCACAAAGAGACAAGGGGCTGCTCCTGCTTCCTCCTGCTTTTTGAGCTCCCTACATGCCCATGCCCTCAGGCACGTGCTCCCCATTTCACAGAGTGGGTGAGGGGCAGGATCTGGCTTTGAAACGGCAAGGCTCAGAGGCTACACCTTTGATCACCAGGACCTATAGACTGGGAGCTTCCAGGGGCTGGTCGGTGCCTCCCCCATCAGGTTGGAGATGGGCCCTGCAGGGCCATGTCTCCATTAGACTGAGAGCCCTTGAGAGCAAGTACATATTTCCCCCATCAGACTGGGTGCTTCAAAGGGCAGGATCACACCTCCTCCATCAGACTGAAAGCTCCTTAAGTCAGAACCATGCCTCTCCCTTCAGACTGGGAGCTTATTAACACACGCATATATCTCCTCCATCAGACTGGGGGCTTCCCAAGGCAGGACCATGTCTCTCCCATCAAACTGTGAGCTAAGAAAGGCAGGGCTGTGTCCAGGAGATTCTGAGGGCAGAGGTCATCTCTCCTGTCAGACTAGGAGCCCCTAAGTTGAGGCAACGTCCCCTCCATCAGATCAGGAGATTTCAAGCCCCATCATGGGTCATCCCCACTCGGTCCCCACCTGTCCTGGTGCTTTGGCTCCCATCCCCACTGCAGATATGGGGACCCCCAGCCAGGGACCTCCTCTTGCTTCTTCCTGATGTCCCAGCCACCGTAAGCATATATTGAGCACCTACTGTGTGCCATACAAGGAAATATCATTTGGTCATAAAAAGAAATGAAACATGGGCACACCATAATTTGGATGAACTTTGAAAACGTGATACTCAGTGAGAGAAGCCAAGACAGCAAAAGTCACACAGGGATTCCATCTGTATGAAATGTCCAGAACAGGCAAACCCCAGAGACAGAGAATGGGTTGATGGTTGCCAGGGACCTGGGGCGAGGGGTCTGGGAAGAACCAGAAGTGAATGCTAATTGCAGGTGGAGATTTCTTTGGGGGGTGATGAAAATATTCTGAAATTACTGATGGTCACACAGCCTTGTGAACATACTAAAAACCCATGGAAATATAGTTTGAGTGGGTAAATTGTGGGGTATATGAATTATATCTCAAAATCTTTAAAGCACCCAAAACAGAGTGAGGCAGTAAGCTCTCAACAGTGGCTGGCTGTTGTCCCATTTCACAGACAGGAAAACAAAGCCAGGTCACTTAACACGAGGTCACATGGGCTGGGATTCCAGAAACAGAGCACCACCTGGGAGGAGACCCTGAGAAACCATCTCTCAGACCCTGAGTGCTGGGGGAGGGGAAACTCCCTCAGCCCAGGACCCCAGACCACCCACCTCCTTGCCTTTGTCCAGACAGTGCCTGGCCTCCTGGCTTGGCTCCCTTGCTCCCCATTCCCCTAATTAAAAGGTAAAACCCAAGAGGTTATGCGGCTATTCAAGGTCACACTACCACAGGGTTGTGGGACCCCTAGCCCGGCTCTCCCCTTCATCCACTGCTCTCGCTCCTCCCCGAGCCCCTCCCTGCTCCTGCGGTGGGAGTTGGGGCAGCCCCAGAAGCCGGCTCAAAAGCACAGGGAAGTCAAACGCCGTTTGATTCTGCCTCCAGGGCCCCTAATTGCTATTCCTGACACACACTGTAATTAGAAGGCCCCTTTCAAATATTTATACCTTAGACGTCGTGTATTTATCTGACAGGGAGAGGACTCGGATTTGATGAGATCTGTCAACAGCTCATCATGGAGCCGGGGAATTGCCTTGTGGCTGACAGAAAACAGGACAATTACCCTATGTGCTCCCTGGCAGTCCCCAGGGATGCTGCCTCGTCGCTGAATGCTGAGGATGGGGTGGGGTGGGGGGTGTGAATGCTCTTTGGGGAGATTGGGGAGGACCGGATTCAACAGGTTTGTGTCCAACGACTCAGCCGAAGCAGGAAAGGGAAGGAGAGGGCATCTGGACACCCCTGCTTCTGTGAGGGACCTTGCCTTGCTGGCTCTGGACCTCAGTTTTCCCATCTGGAAAATGGGGCTAACAGGGTAGGGGAGATGGAGAAACTCTGACTCCCTGAAGAGACCTGATGGGTGTTGAATGCCACTCCACGCCAGGCCATATCATGGCACCTGGACAGAACTAAGCTGTGAGGTGTCTCTCCCTTCCTGTTCCTCCTCGGTTTCCCCACAGGGGGTGAAAAATAAGTCATTCCCTCCTGGCAATCCTTTCCCTGCTCTCTGAGGGTTTCCTATTAGAAGCCCCATTTTTCCAATCAGGAGACACTGCCCGGTCCCCACTATTCTGAAGGGAGGGGGTGCAGCTCTATAGCAGTGTTAGTCTATTTCCCCTCCCTTCCAAGCCGCGGGCACCCACCCACTCTAAGGGGCTTGGAGAAGGGAGCCTGAGGTCCTATCCTGCCTGACCACCCCTCTCATTCTTCTATTAGGGGTCCCTGAATAAGCCCCTCTATGGGGAAAAACTAATGTATTTCTTTTGGGACTGGTCAGCAGTTCCCTGGGCTCTCTTACTCCCCCCAAATCCCTCAGTGTCCTCGCCCCCAGACTGCTGCAGCTGCCAAGAGGCAGCCAAACCAGGCGAGACCCCCCCCCTCGCTCATTTCTGCTCCCTCCCTCCACCCACCCCCAGAAGCCACAAAGGGACAGATGCCGAAGACACACGCCAGGCACTGATACCATCTCCCTTCCCCTGGCCAGCTGTCCCAACCCCCTTCCCCCATCCCGCAATGGGTCCCCTGGGGAGAGGGGGACAGAGGAAAGCCCTCTTGGGGGAGGGGAAGCCAGAACCCCTTCCCTTCTGCCTCCCCCTCCTCCCCCCGCCCTCTACTTCCTTCGGCGGCGTAGTCAATATCCATTTTAGCCAATGACCTCTGGAAAATTTCCACACCCCCATTCTCCTGGTCAGTTTCGCTGCCAGACCCTGGTTCAATTTCAACCCTCAATAGTGGTCACTCTCACCCCCTCTGCTGGTCAATTTCACCCCTTCTCGCGGTCAAGTCCAGCCCACCCCCTTTCCTGGTCAATTTCCACCTCGCCTTCCTCTCGTCTTCCCCACCTCAGCACCTCTTGCTCTGCAGAGCAAGGTCAGCGCCTGTGGGTTCCCGCCTCCCGCGATCCTCGCTCGCTCCTGCCAGCCTCGGTCCTCCGGGTCACTGTCCAGCCGCCGCGGCCTTGGCCCCAGCGACTCCCGCTCGGCATCCCCCCTCCCTCCGCGGGCAGCGGCTCTCCTCCCTCCCCAGAACAGCTGAAGGTCTCAGTCACCTCGGAGGGGAGCGCAGCGGGAGGGGAGGGGGCGGGGGAACCCGCGGAGGGGGAGGCGGGGAAGCCTTGACGTCCCTGCCCTGGACCCGGCCCGGGGCTTGTAGGGACTGGGGCGCCCGCCCGCCCGAGCGCCCCCTCCCCAAAGTCCCACCTCCCGGTCGCGCGCTGGCGGCGGCGGTGAAAGTCTCTCCGAAAGCGTGAAGGGGGATTGGAGGAGATTTTATTTCCCTTTGTGCCCGTGACTCGGGCCGGATCGAGGCGGCGGGCCCGGGGACCCCGGGCTTGGGGCTCCCCCCGGAGCGGCGAGAAGCGCAACAAAGGATGCGCCCCACCGGGGTCACCGTCCCCGCGGCCCAACTTTGCGCGCGGAGCCCGCGCCCCCGGGAAGCCCGCCCGCTGCGTTGAGAACCCAGGCGTCCGGGCTGAGCCAAGGCTGGGGGCGTCCGCTGGCGGCGCTGCTCCCGCCCTCGGCTCCCAGGAGGGGGATTCCAGAGCTTCCCGGAGGCGGCGGGTGGCCGCGCCGCGCACGAGACCGCTCTGCCCGCGGAAACTCCGCGCGCTTCTGCGGATGCCCCTGGCTCCGGCCGGACTAGCCCGCGCTCGGCGTTCAGGGCCCCGCGCGACGCCCGCTTCCCACGCCGTCCTTCCAGAGCTAGGCTAAGGTGCAATTTTGCTCCTCCTTTCCCCTCCCTCCTCTTGTCTCCTCCTTTTTCTCCCCTTTTCACCCTCCTCTGAGCCCAGCCAAAGGGCACACCTGATCTTTCTCCTCCTCCTTCCCCTCCTACCTTCTCCCTGGGGACCCTGCCGAGGAAGAGGGCCCAGAAGAGGGCATGCGGGTCTCCCTCTGACAGTTGCCAGGTTTGGGGTGACACGCGCTCAGATGGCCAAGTGGCTCCGAGACTACCTGAGCTTTGGCGGTCGGAGGCCCCCTCCGCAGCCGCCCACCCCCGACTACACGGAGAGCGACATCCTGCGGGCCTACCGCGAGCAGAAGGATCTGGACTTTGAAGACCCCTACGAGGACGCCGATAGTCGCCTAGAGCCCGATTCCTCCGCCGGGCCCGGAGACTCCAAGGGCCCTGGAGACGCGAAGTACGACTCTCCAAAGCACCGGCTCATCAAGGTGGAGGCAGTCGACATTGCCAGAGCCAAGGTCTTGCTGGGAAGCCCCGGGGAAGAGGTGCGTGGCTAAGTCCCCTAAACTGGATGGGCCCCGGAGACTGGGTGAGGAGGGCCAGGCTGGCACCTCCACCCTGGATTTTGGGGAGCTTGTTTAGGTGTTACCCAAGGGGCAGACCAGGGCACCAGTCCACTTCCCCCAACCCCCCCCACCTACTTGGCAGTTTGTTGTCTGTCTCCTTTCAAAGCTCAGTGCTGGATGCCCACCTTCCTCTCTCATTGGCTCTGTACCCCTTTCCTCCAGCTTCCTAAGTACCCCCTTCCGGATCCTTCCCCCAGCTTCCCTTCCTCTTAGAAGCTGAAGGGATCTTCCTCAAACAGATCTGAGTGAGTCAGTTTCCTATGGGGCACTTCAACACCCTCACCACCGCTCTCCACCCTTCCTCCGTTACACTCCCATTTTACAGAAGTGGAAACTGAGGCTCACAGAAGAAAAGTGACTGGCCCCAGGTCACATGGCTGTAGCTTGTTTAGAATTTGAACCAGACTTGCCTCCAATGCCCATACTTTTTTTTTTCAGTATTTTTCCTGAATGATCAGATGGCCCACCATACACCATCAGCAGAGACGGAAAAGACTTCAAGGGGAATTATGGGAGGCTGTGTCTGGTAGTGGGGCTTCTCTGGTGGCTCAGATGATAAAGAATCTGCTTGCAATGCAGGAGATCCGGGTTCCATCCCTGGGTCGGGAAGAAGATCCCCTGGAGAAGGAAATGGCAACCCACTCCAGTATTCTCACCTGGAAAATCCCATGGGCAGAGGAGCCTGCCTGGTAGTGGTTAATGGCACAGAGAAAGGTAGGAGGAAGCAGGGACTCGGGGAAGCAGATGACCTAGGTTCAAACCCTGCCTCTGACTTTTCAGCTGTGTGACCCTGAACAAGTCACTTGCCCTGTATGTGCCTTGGTTTCCTCATCTGTAAAATGGGGATAAAGTACTTACTGAGTGTTGGTACTACCAGTAAATATATTTGAAGTCTTTTGGAACAGTACTGGTACCTGATAAACATTAAAATGATTGAAGGAAGGAGGTAGGGGTCAGAGGAAGAGAGCAAGGGATGATCTACTTGCAAACACTTGTGGGCGGAAAACAAAACGTTTGCTTCAACAGGGTGTGTCAGATAGATCAGAGACAGCAGGCAAGACAGCATGGGTACCCAGAGCTAGGCTTGGTCCCTCTGAGTCCTTGACCCCCTCTCTTGCCTTTCTCTGTCCAGTCGAAAATCGACACCGAGTACTCGGACCCCTTTGATGCCCAGCCCCATCCACCACCTCCGGATGATGGCTACATGGAGCCCTACGATGCCCAGCGGGTCATGAGTGGTGAGTGAGCAGGGCTTGGAGGGAAGGTGACAGGCTCCCAGGTGGGAGTGGGAGCTGACCAGTATCCTCGGCTTCCCAGAACTGCCATGCAGGAGGGTGCAGCTATATGACACCCCCTATGAGGAGCAGGACCAAGAACTGGGAGATG
This sequence comes from Moschus berezovskii, assembly GCF_049115385.1. Classification (NCBI taxonomy): domain Eukaryota; kingdom Metazoa; phylum Chordata; class Mammalia; order Artiodactyla; family Moschidae; genus Moschus; species Moschus berezovskii. Next base: position 93,486,983 of record NC_142467.1, read on the forward strand.
GGCCCCCTTCAGGGCGGAAACCTCAACAGAGTCGGCTGCCCAAGGAGGATGAGCGGCCAGCAGATGAGTATGACCAGCCCTGGGAGTGGAAGAAAGACCATATCTCCAAGGCGTTTGCAGGTGATTCTCTTACCCTGATTTCTGAAGATCTGTGTCCCTCTATTTTCTGCTCTGGTCATATCCCCTGTTTCAACTAACAAAGTAAACCTCCATGACTTGTCACTTTGGTAGTTTGTTAATTCTCAATAAAGTGTGAATGACTGATAGTCATAAGTTTCTCTTTCCAGGAGAACCTGTATCTTCCTTGGAAACTGAAACCCCTTTAATTAATTTATTTATTTTTATTTTATCTTATTTTATTGACTATGCCATAAGGCTTGCAGGACCTTAGTTCACTGACCAGGGGTTGAACCCAGGCCTTTGGCAGTGAAAGCATGAAGTCTTAACCACTGGACTGCCAGGGAATTCCCTGAAATCCCTTTTCTCGTGCAATGGAATCTACTCATTCTGCTCACTATAGTGCAGGAATAGGCTTTGGTGTCAGGACTAGATCTGGGTTTGTGTCTCTTATGTGGGCAAATGACTTTATCTCCCTGAGTCTCAGTTCTCTAACTTGTACCTATTGAGTACACTTGTAAACTGAGTGCTAAAGTACTCAATTACACAGGAGCTTTGGGGAAGAGAGTAGCATTTCTTAGAGTCAGTTTCTGAAGAGGAATAATAAGGTCACCTAGGGCTTCCCTTGTGGATCAACTGGTAATGAATCCACCTTCAATGTGGGAGACCTGGGTTCGATCCCTGGGTTGGGAAGATACCCTGGAGAAGGGAAAGGCTACCTCAGTAGGGAAAGGTTTCCTCAGTCTACCAGTCTGTATATCGGGGGCGCTTGTCTAGCTCTGGGCTTTCCTGGTGGCTTAGACGGGAAATAATCAGCCTGTAATGCGGGAGACCCAGGTTTGATCCCTGATCGGGAAGATCCTCTGGTGAAGGAAATGGCAACCCACTCCAGTATTCTTGCCTGGAGAATTCCACAGACAAAGGAGCCTGGTGGTCTACAGTCCATGGGGTCGCAAAGGGTTGGACACGACTGAGCGACTAACACATTCTACATTCTCTGTGACTTGGCCAAAATCTCGCGGAACTTCCCACTTGCCCCTCCAGCCACGTCCCCTGCTCTCTGATTTACCATTCAGGGAACTGGCCACCTTTCCATGCCGCCAGATTCAGGAATGACCACACCCCTTTCTTTGAAGGCTAATTGGTTGCTGGTGTACCAATCCCTCCCCAGCCTTAAACCCAACCCCTCTTCTTCTGGATTCTGATAGGTTGCCCTAAGCTGGCACCGCCTGCCTACTGAAATTCCATTGGCTTGCTCCCCTCTTGAGATAGGCGGGACTTAACCATTTTCTCTTTAAACCTTCTCCTCCAGTTCAGTTTGACAGTCCTGAGTGGGAAAGAACCTCGGGCTCAGCCAAGGAGCTCCGGAGACCCCCGCCCAGAAGCCCCCAGCCTGCAGAGCGCGTGGACCCGGCCCTGCCCCTGGAAAAACAGCCGTAAGTGAGGAAGCTAAGAATGGGAGAGCCGGGTTGAATCCCTCCCCGCCCCATGCTAGTCACAAATTCCTCGGACCGGGGGGCTGGAGGAACTTGGATTCTACTCATTCACTTCATTCATTTCTTCAACTAATCTTCACTGGGTGACAGCGCCTGCTGTGCGCTAGACACCCAGTTCGGTGCAAAGCAAAATCAGGTGTCTCCACTCCCTCTGGCATCAGATTCTGGTTCAGATCCCTTCCCTGTAATTTTTGGCTCCGTGACCTTGGGCAAGTCACTCAACCTCTCTGAAGCTCAGGCTCAACACTTCCAAGAGAGTGCCTGCTTCACTTAGAATAGGGATTTCCTCCCTTTCCTTGTGTGGGATTTATAAGCCTGAGAGCAAAGAGACAAAAATCATTCTCACCCCCAAAAGATCTTGCGGTGAAAGTGGGAGGATCAAGATTTTGGAGGGGTTCCAACTTTAGGCTGGAATGAAGCTCACAAGCTGTGAAAGTCTGGGTGTTCTGTGTTCCTCTAGCCTAGATGTTCCTCAAAGAACTCCCTGAGCCCTGAAAGCCCAACCCGTGAGTACCAGTGTGTGTTTAGTACAGCCATTCCCAACCCTCTTAGGTGGGTGGTACAGGGCTACCTAATTAACGCAAGCATGGGGTATTTTCTTTCAATACAAACAACTTCTTGGTGCTCATTGGTCTTTGACACTTTGCTCTGTTTGAGCATGTTAAAGAAAAATATTATGTAAAGAATGTACAGGTAGGTGGGGAAATTTTGCTGTTGTTCAGATGCAAAGTCGTGTCTGACTCTTTGTGACCCCATGGACTGCAGCACTCCAGGCTTCCCTGTCCTGCACCATCTCCCAGAGTTTGCCCAAGTTCATGTCCATTGAATCGGTGATGCCCTGCAACCATCTCATCCTCTGTCCTCTTCTTCTGCCTTCAGTCTTTCCCAGCATCAGGGTCTTTTCCAGTGAGTCAACTGTTTGCGTCAGGTGGCCAAAGTATTGGAACTTCAGTCCTTCCAAAGAGTATTCAGGGTTGATTTCCTTTAGTATTGACTGGTTTGATCTCCTTGCTGTCCAAGGGACCCTCAAGAGATACAGGATGCAGCAAACCTCCTGAAAGTGGTGTGCAAGTGATGCAAATTGGAGGGAGGGGTTGAGGACACCTGGGCACTCAGCTGAGGGAGGCTGCAAAGACCAAAGTCAAGGGTGCATGTTGAATTGGAGGGAGCAGCTCCAGGTGGACCTGGGTTTACCTGCCATCCAGAGAGACCCTTGTCTGCCTGAAAAACCAAGTTCCTCTTGAGAAATCCAAGGGAATTTGTCTCCCTTGTTTGCCTGGATGTCACAAGTCCTTGAATGAGCTGTGCCTGCATCCAGACCCAGGATGTGTTGGAAGGGGGATTGCCTTCAGGAGACATCTGTCCCCAACCCCTAGGTGGTTCCACGGCCTGCTGAGCCGGGCGGATGCCGAGAACCTCCTGTCGCTCTGCAAGGAAGGCAGCTACCTTGTGCGCCTCAGTGAGACCAGCCCCCAAGACTGCTCCCTGTCCCTCAGGTGAGACCCAATCCTCTGGAGGGACAGAGGGTCACAGGACTGCATGCCTTCGACTCTCAAGCTTTTGACTGAATTCAGCTGGAGAAGAGGAGTGTGGCTCCAGGAGCCAATGGGCGGGATTTCCAGGGCGGATGGACAGAGCTTTCAGGCCACTGGGTGGGGCTTATGGGAGCCCTGGGCAGAGCTTCTAGGTCAGAAGGTGGGGGTTTCAGAGAGGCTACCGCCATGGTTCTGACTTAGAATGAGCTGCCTATCACTGGAGGTAGGCAAGAAAATGGAGAGGAAGCCATACAGTAAATCTAGAACTTCAGTGAGATGAGGAACTAGGTGTCCAAGTTTCCTCTGGATTCCTTCCAGGTTTAAAAGTATATCCAAAAAAAAAAGTACATCCATTTATATCAATCCAGGGCCAAAATCTCAGTGGCCCTGTAGATGTTTGAGTTTGATACCCTGGTTCTACGTGCTTCTCTGCCTAAGATTCTAAGTGCTTCTCTGCCTAAGATTCTAAGTGTGTCTGATTACAAAACGCCCCTAAGATTCTACCAAGTTTCTGAGTGTGAGATTCCTAAAAGGTCAAGATTGAAGAGGGTTTGGAAGTAGGTTCCTCTGCCACTTCTTAGCTGTGTGACCTCAGCTAAATCATTCAACCTCTCTGGGCCTTGGTTTCCTCATCTGTGAAACAAAGACAATAATAGCATCCAGTTTGTTGTAATACTATGATTAAAAGAGGGGGAAAAGTGAGAAAGTGTTGAGGAGAATGCCCAGGAAACAGGAAGTGCTTAATTCATACTAATGATGGTGATAGAATCATTTCCAGGTTCTGTGTCATTCACCTACCAGAGATATAAAGGAAAGGGACCCTAGGGAATTCCCTGGCAGTCCAGTGGTTAGGACTTCATGGGTGAGGGTACAATTAGGGAACTAAGATCCTGCAAGCCCCATGGAAAAGCCAAAAGCAAAAAAAAGGAGAGGGGTTGGGGGTCCCTTGATTGAGGGTAACCAGGATGGGTAGTGCAAGGGGTCAGGAGGTTTGGAGAGAAAGTGCCTTCTGTGTTCTTGGGGAGGGACCTCCAACTGGGAGGAATTCTAGTCTGTCTTCACAGGGGACAAGCGCAGAAGACATCCCACAGTGTAGAACTAGTCAACAGCTTGATGCCAAGTGGCTGTTAACCAGAAATATTTGGGGATGCCAGGCTCGGGTTGCTAGGGTCCTCCAGGGAGTGGTTTTAGGGTTGGAGAGTGTGGGAGGGCCTGAAGTGCTGGGTACCCCTTCTGACCTGACCCCTGTCCCCAGGAGCAGCCAGGGCTTCCTGCACCTGAAGTTCGCGCGCACCCGAGAGAACCAGTTCGTGCTGGGTCAGCACAGCGGCCCTTTCCCCAGTGTGCCAGAGCTGGTGCTCCATTATAGCTCCCGCCCACTGCCCGTGCAGGGTGCCGAGCATCTGGCCCTCCTGTACCCGGTGGTCTCACAGACCCCCTGACCTGGAGCCTCAGCCCTGTACCCTGGGCCATGAGACCCCAGATCACTGGCTGCAAATGTTGGAGGTCTTTCCAGTCCCGGGGGAGGCTGGATGGAGAGTCCTCTGCTCCTCCAGGCCCTGCTCTGCCCCCTTCTGGGTTCTAGGGCCCAGAACTGTGTCTGGAACCCCTCCTCTGGCCTGGAAAATAAATAAGTTATTGTGTGTTTCAAGTGTTCTTTCTGGGAGGGGGGAGCCCCTGAAGGAAGAGGGGAGGCAGACCCGTAGAGGGGAAGAGTATCCCCAGCTCCATGTTTTGGGGGTGGAGCCAGGATTGGAGCCTGAATGGCTCACAGGGAGGGACCAACATTCAGAGAGCTGTTGACAGGCAGGGAGAGAGCAGCATGGAGGCAGATAAAACCTGGAGACAGCAAAGACCGGCTGATTAAAAAGATGGCGAAACCGAGGGGGCAAGGCTCTCAGGCCAACCCTGCCCCCACCCCGCCCCTCCTTCCTATCCTGGGCCGGTGGCCACGGGCTGATGCTGCTGCCGCTGCCGAAAAGGACATCTGTCCCCATGGAAACAGCAGACGTGGGGGAGGGAGCCAGGCTCAGCTGGTGTCACTTCAAGGTGACAGTCGGGCAGGAGACCACGGGAGGGCTGACAGGTGCCAGGAAGCCCCAATCTCCCCCATCACCCCCTAACTCCAAGTCTGCCTAGGGAGAGGGTAGACACCAGTTGGGGAGGGTACGTGCTTCCAGCTCCAGTCACTGTTTGGAAGTGAGGAACATCACTTCTCTGCTAATTGGACATGACCCTCCAAGGATAAGAGGGGGAAAGCTTTCAAGCCCCCTCACCAAAGTCGTCCTCCAGGACTGCACCCCCCAGATGACTCCCTAATAAATCTCTAGCACTGCCAAATTGCCATGGATACTGACTTTGCTTTCTTCATGAACCTTTATTGGATGTTCTTGGGACAAGGGCGAGGTCTGTCCTCATAAAAACAAGGATGGGGTCTCTAGGATAAACTGTTGGACTCTGTGATCACCTAGGAATAAGTCACATCTTTATATAATCGCTGGGGGGAGGTCTTCTCTGGCTCTCCTGGGGTTCTGATTTCTCTTCCCACTTCAAGGAACCCTCTTGACCTTGGCTGCCCAGAGGATCCTGGGCCAGGAGAGATTCTGACTGCAGAGATGGGGTGAATGGATCTGGGACTGGGGCAAGATTTGGGAGCCAGATGTGACTTGGGGATGGGGCGCTGGGGGAAAGAGATCGTATAGAAGCTTTGGACCTTCTGATCCTCACTTTCCAGCACCTTGCCTTCCACAGGCCATGCCTCACTCTTCCTTGGGGCTCTCCGGGGCCGGTATAGGACGTTGCTGTAGAGTGGACTGCCTGCATTGGGGGGTGGGGTGGGAGATGACACCAAGAGGGGACAATTATTTAAGAGAGCCTGGTCCTCTCCAGCCCACTTTCTGGGGGCTTTGTCTATGCCCCTGAAAAAACACGGGCATAGAGGCCAGCCTTCCCCATCCATTCCCTTTCTCTGCCCGCCAGCCTCACCCTCCCTTCCTTCCGAAAGGAGCAGGTATCAAAGTCAGGAGGGGATGCATTCCCGCCTAGTCAAGCAGCTGCAGTTCCAGCTTTCGCCACGAGGGCGTGAGATCGCCAGGGGGTGGCGGTGCTCTTGGGAACTTCCGCCCTCTGCGCAGCTACCTGCGCGGTTCCTTACCTGCATCCCCGTTCCGGCAGCGGCGGCGGCCCCAGATCCCAGCGCCCAGAGCGAAAGCGGCCACGGCCACGGCCCCCATCACCAGCGGCGCGAAGTAGAGTCCTGGAATGGGAGAGGGGATGGTGGGCGGGCTGGCGGGGGGCGGGGCCGAGGGGCGGGGCGGGGCTGAAGGAGGGTCAGGTGGGCGGAGCTCACCTGAGGAGCTCTGGTCTTGCCGCCAGCCGCCTGCAGAGAAGAAACCTACGTCTCAGGCGAGCTCACCTTTGAGTTCAGCATCCTGCACCCCTTTAGGGTAAGAGCCCCTCTACCCCGTGTGGAGCCTCAGGGTTCTTGCACTTGCCGAACTGTGAGTTCAGGCAAGTATTTGCTCTAAACCTCTTTCCTCTTCTGAAAAATGAGACTAAGCATGCCTATCTTGCTGGGTTATTGTGAATACATACCAGACCCGGTAATAAACTCTTTAGATATAATCACTTTAAAGCCATATAATCTGGGGACTTCCCTGGTGGTCCAATGGTTAAGACTCTGAACTCCGAATGCAGGGAGCCCAGGTTCGATCCCTGGTCAGGGAACTAGATACCACATGCCAGAACTAAGAGTTCACATGCTGAAACAAAGATTCCGCATGCTGCAACTAAGACCTAGCACAGGAAGTAAAGACGTATTTTAAATAAATAAATTCACCTAGTCTGATGAGAAAGCACTATTAGCTGGATTCTGATAACTAAGGAAACAGGCACAAGAGTCAAGTCACTAGCATAAGGTCACAGAGCAAGTGAATAGCCGAGTGGGGATGTGCTTTCAGGTCTGTGTACTTGACAGGAACCCCAGTCAAGGCGCTTTCTCCTGTGACCAAGACAAGACCCAGAGTCCCCAACCCCTTCATCTTCCAGATTCTGAAGTTGGCAGTGATCCCGGGGTGGGGGTGGGGTGGGCTTCCTATGGGGAAGCCAGCTGTGCAGAGCTGAATCCGTGCCGACCCACCCTAGCTCCCTCACAGCTGCCAACAACTCTCAGCCTGGTGCCTCCGCTACCCCGCCCCTTCTAATTGGTAATTGGCCCCCTTGTCCTTGGGAGCCAAGGGTGGGGGTGGGGGGGGCGGCGGGGCGGCCATAACACACCGCCCTGGAGGCAGGCAGTGGGCGGATCCTGCCAGCTGGAGAGAAATGGGCATCTCTTGGAGCTAGGAGTCTGGGTGGTGCTTCACTTTGCCTGATAGGAGCCAGGCAGCTGCCCAAGGCCCTGAGAACAGCGGAGAGTGCAAGACCACAACAGGTCAACTTGCAAACTATGCAGGGTTTAGCTCTTATGTGGGTGTCAGGCAGAGTTGGGGAAATGTGTGTCCGGCTCGAGAAAGCTGCCTGCATCCCGGCCTGTGTGGGTGGCTGGACGTGTCTTGGCCCTGGTTGGGCCTTAGCTTTCTTCTCTGTGAAAGGAGGCTGCTGGCTAAGCTAATCTGGAAATTTCCTTCCAGCCTTGAGAGTCAATGGTTTTCTTTTTTGTCTGTTTGTTTTTTGTGTGTGTTTTATTTTTGGTCCTGTGGAATTGAAGCTGTGCCCCCTGCAGGGGAAGCACGGAGTCCTGACCACTGGACCACCACAGGGAAGTCCCGACAGTCAATGGCTTTCAATTCTAGATCCTGGAATTCTAGAGTTTTCTGCTCTTACATACTCTGTGATTGCAAAAGGCTAAGAGTTTATCTATTTAAAGTATTTCAGACCCTACAATTCTAAGATTCTAGAATCTTCCATGCCTTTGTTTCAGTGTTTCTCAACCTTTTTTCATTATCACTCCCCTAAGAAGGCTTTTTTGGAGAGGGCAATGGCAGCCCACTCCAGTGCTCTTGCCTGGAGAATCCCAAGGAGGAGCCTGGTAGGCTGCCGTCCAAGGGGTCTCAAAGAGTCAGACAGGACTGAGCGACTTCACTTTCACTTTTCACTTTCATGCACTGGAGAAGGAAATGGCAACCCAGTCCAGTGTTCTTGCCTTGAGAATCCCAGGGACAGCGGAGCCTGGTGGACTGCCGTCTATGGGATCGCACAGAGTCGGACACTACTGAAGTGACTTAGCAGCAGCAAGAAGGCTTTTTAAGAACCTTCATTTGTTCCCTCATGAAATGTTAATACCACAGATATGCTGTAAATCTGTGGGCTATCTGCATATCTCTGCTTTATACATAAAAGGGTAAGATTTTCTTTGCTCCCAAGAACCAATGTTTACCTTCTTAGGAGTGATAGTCCCCATAACATATGCTGCAATTCTCAGAGCTTAGAATTTATGCCCCTAGGATTCTCAAACTGCAAGATTCTGCTTTATGGTTTGAGATTCTAGAATTGTTTTTGGTACAATAGAACTGTGTCCATATGTTGACCAAAAGACAAGTTCTAGGGACTTCCCTGATGGTCCAGTGGTTAACACTCCATGTTTCCAATGCAGGAGGTGTGGGTTTGATCCCTGATTGGGGAACTAAGATCCCACATGTCCCACAGTGCAGCCAAAAAAATATTTAAAAAAAAACAAGTTCTAGATTGTTCATAGAGGTCTTATTTATAATAGCCAAAACCCAGAAGTTGCCAAAATAGCCATCAGTAGGAAATTGGACTGATCAGGGTGGTGGTGGGCACTCGACAGAAAAGGAAAAGGATGAGCCATCGCTCCACATACCAACACAGAGGAGTCTTACAGACGGAGTGTTGAGTGAAAGACATCGGACACAGAATGCATTCTATGATTTCATTTAAGTAAAACAGGAAGCCAGTTAGAATAGATTTATGCTGCTGTAAGTCAGAATAGTGAGGGGGTGGTGAGGATGGCATTCATAAGGAGGCAGATATGTGTGCTGAGCAGGGTGGTGAGCACACAATGTGTGCAGGTTGTGAGAATCCATCGCTGTGATTTGTGTTGTTGTTTAGTCAATAAGTCATGTCCGATTCTTTTGCAACCCCATGGACTATAGCCCATCGGTCTCCCCTCTCCATGGATTGCCCAGGCAAGAATACTGGAGTGGGTTGCCGTTTCCTTCTCCAGGGGGATCTCCCCAAGCCAGAGATCTCCTGCATCACAGGCAGATTCTTTACCACTGAGCCACCAGCAAAGCCCATTATTTGTATCAGTTCAGTTCAGTTGCTCAGTCATGTCCGACTCTTTGCAACCCCATGAATCACAGCACGCCAGGCCTCCCTGTCCATCACCAACTCCCGGAGTACACTCAAACTCATGTCCATCGAGTCGCTGATGCCATCCAGCCATCTCATTCTCTGTCGTCCCCTTCTCCTCCCGCCCCCAAACTTTCCCAGCATCAGAGTCTTTTCCAGTGAGTCAACCCGTCGCATGAGGTGGCCAAAGTATTGGAGTTTCAGCTTTATCATCAGTCCTTCCAATGAACACCCAGGATTGATCTCCTTTAGAATGGACTGGTTGGATTTCCTTGCAGTCCAAGGGACTCTCAAGAGTCTTCTCCAGATACATCCCTCCAAAATTCATATGTTGAATCCTAACCTCTAATATGATGATAATGAGAGGTCAGGGCCTTTGCGGGGTAGTTAGGTAAAGAGGGGAGAGCCTTCAAGAATGGGATCAGTGCTCTTATGGTGGTCCGTCCAGTGGTTAAGACTCTGCCTTTCCAAGGCAGGTGGTGCAGGTTCAGTCCCTGGTTGCTGAACTAAAATCCCACATGCAGTGTGGCACAGCATCCCTCAATAAAAGGGACCCAAAAGAGCTCCCCAGCCCCCTCTGCTACATGAAGACACAGCTAGAAGGTGCAGGCTATGAACCAGGAAGAGGGTTCTCACCAGAGCACGACCTTGCTGGCACTTTGATCTTGGATTTCCAATCTCTAGAATTCTGAGAAATAAATATGTGGTTTATAAGCCACCCATTCTGTACTGTTTTATCAGTGATCTAACAGACGAAGATATCCATGAGCTGGCCACTTTTGGCATGGGCATTTCTCTGTATGGAGGATATACTTGAATAACACAGTTTATGGGACTGTTTTGAATTAGAATCCAGCATTATGTATATTCAAGAGTGTTTATGATCATGATATACTGGAGCTGGGCTGAGTAACTACAGCCTGTGAGTCAAATTCAGCCCTCTGTTGTTGTTTTTTTTCAAATAAAATTTTATTGGCACCCAGGCCCGCCCATTCCCTTAAGCATGTCTATGGAGACTTTCACACTATAACAGCAGAGTGGAGTCGTCACACCAGAAACTGTCTGGTCTGCAAAATTCTTGCATCTGCAGACTGTTTCTAGGGATCTGATTTAGAGAATTTAGTTGCTAAGAGTTTGAGAGTCTAGAAGCTTAATTTTCTAGAAGTTCCAAGTCCTCCCTGGCTCACACTCCTGCCCCCACCCCCATGCCGTCATACCTGTCTCCACCAGGAGCTGTGTCCCGTTGCCCTGGGCCTCCTCCCAATCAGGGATCTCCACGGTTGCCCCACACACATAGAGTCCACTGTCATTGAGGCTCACATGGTTCAGCTGCAGGGTGAGGTTGCCAGGCGGCCGCCAGAAGAGCCATCCCTGAGGCCCACAGACATCCTTGCTCAGACTGCCATTGATGATGTGTGTCTGGCAAAAGATGTCAGCGTCCTTGATCCACTCGACACGGAGCCGCTCCCAGGCCTGGGCCTGCACCACCTGGCAGGCCATAGTCGCCTGGCTGTCCTGTCTCACCTGCAACAACTTGGGTGCCTGCTGCACAGTCAGGCCTGTGGCTCCTTGCAGGACTGCGGGAAAGAAGAACTGAGTGAGACCTTCTTAAGTGTGTGTGTGTGTGTGTGTGACTTACTTCCCTAGCCAGCCCACAGGAATAAGCAGTGAGAGCCTTAAATCTGTCTCTGTGATCTTTGCAAGGTCATTTCTTGCTGAACCTCCATGGCCCCATCTGTGAAATGGGTATAAGTTCCTCAGCACTTGTGAGATTTCAAGGTGAACTCTATGACATGTCTGGCTCTCAGCCACAGAAAGATTGCCTGGAGTGTGCCAGACCCTGATCTGGTCCCTGTGGACACAGACACACAGGTGACTGAGACAGACAAAAGCCCCAACCTTTGTGGAGCCACCGGTCTGGAGGAGAGACACAGAAAGTCATGAAGTGAAAATCAATGGAGGAAAGGCATGGGGAGTGGCAAGAGATGATAAGGATAAAATGAGAGGGTGTACTTATAGAGGGTGATCAGGGAGGGCCTCTCAGAGGAGGTGACATTTGAGCAGGGATGTGAATAGTAAGATGTATTCGAGGCTTGCCTGGTGGTACAGTTAAGAATCCACCTGCCAATGTAGGAGACACGGGTTCGATCCCTGGTTGGGGAAGATCCCACATGCTGTGGGACAACTAAGCTCTGCAACAAGAGGAGCCACTGCAATGAGAAGCCCAAGCACCGCAACTAGAGAGTAGCCCCTGCTTGCCACAACTAGAGAAAGTCTGAGTGCAGCAATGAAGACCCAGCACAGCCATAAACAAATAAATCTTAAAAAAAAGAAAGAAGTAGTCAGTAAGGAATGGGTCATGCAAGGGTCCTGAGGCTAGACCTGGTCTGGTGAGTTGGAGGAACAGGGATGAGGCCCCCAGGGTTGGAGCAGAGCATGTGAGGGGGAGAGAGGGAGGAAGTGGGATCAGAGAAGTCAGCAGGGCATGGCTTTCAGAGACCTGCGGGCTGTGTGGGTAGGGTATGATGGAGGTAAGAAGGTGGGTAGGGGTGGGGAAAGGGGAGCAGTGTACTTTTCAATCTAAGCATGATGGGAAACCACGGGAGCAGGGAGGAAGTGTGGTCTAGTTAAAGTTTAAAAAAATCACAGTCATTGCCATGGTGAGAACGGACTGAGATCTTCATGGGGCAGGGGTGGGGGGTGGGGGGTGGTCAGAATGACCGAGAAACCAGGGTCCAGGAGACCAGTAATGGGACCCAGACCCTGGAAAAGAAGAGGTCAGAGTATGAACAGATTTTGAAAATTGCCCGCAGAAGAACTACAAGACCTGAGTTGGTCACTGTTCCCCTGAAACTGTCACAACACTGTTCATCGGCTATACTCTAACACAAAATAAAAAGTTTAAAAATAAATATTAAAAAATAAAGAAGAACTGAATTGGGAGGGAAGGAAAGAGAGATAGTGGCAGATTTCCAAGGTTCTTAGGCTGAGAGACTTTGTGAATGGTGGCGACATTAGGCGACTTTAGATGGGGGATGCTGAGGGCCTTCCTTGGTGGTCCAGTGTTTAAGACTAGAGCTTCCACTGCAGGGGGTGTGCGTTTGATCCCTGATTGGGGAACTAAGTTAATCTCACATGCCACACAGCCAAAAAAAAAAGATGGGGGACACCGAGTAGAAGAAGCAGGGCTAGAGGGGAAAGAAAGAGTTTGCTTTCGGCCATGGGAAGTCTGGGGTACCTGTTAGATGCCCCCCCCCAAAGGGGTGAGTTGCTGTCAAGTTCCTGGCATTTGGGGTGGAGTTGCAGCTGACCCTAAGGAGAAGAGATGCAGGGAAGAGTATTCCAGGCAGAGGGAACAGAAGGTACAAAGGTCCACAGGTAGGATCAAGCTCAATGTGTTGGGATAAAAAAAGAAAAAAAAAAAGAGTAGTCAGCAGACTGGCCACCTGGGGGAGAGAGGGAATGCAGAGGAGCACAGAGAATAGAGAGGGCAGCAGGGCCAGGTCATACAAGGCTCGTAGGCAGGTCCCAGTGTGAATTTTATCCTAAGGCTCCCTCTGTGGATTTTTGCTAGAACAGTTCAACCCTTGTGGGCTTCCCTGGGAGCCCAGATGGCAAAGAATCTACCTGCAATGCAGGAGACCTGGGTAGGGAAGATCCCCTGGAGAAGGAAATGGCAACCCATTCCAGTATTCTTGCCTGGAGAATTCCATGGGCAGAGGAGCTTGGTGGGCTACAGCTCATGGGTTGCAGAGTTGGACTCTACTGAGCAACTAACACACACACAGAGTTCAACCCTTGTAAAGTCCTGAGTATCAGGGAGAGAGACAGGGTGTATTTGGCAGAGCGGAGAGACTAAGGTTTCGAAGGGGCTCTGAACAGGAGGGGCAGGCAGCTGGAGTGACGAGTCACAACAGGATGGGGGCCAAGGGGGGAAGATTTAGATACTCACCCCAGAACTGCACCAGAAGGACCAGCACCGTGCCCGGGGACCCCATTCCTGGCCCATCAGGCCCCTCTCTCCCAGCTGGCGCCCCGCCACCCTCTTTCCCCTCCCGTGTGACAGACTTCCTGCCACAGAAAGCATAGGTGACACTCCGCCCCCACCATAGAGGCATAAGTGACACCCAGGCCAGCCGGCAGATGTCCGGTGGCCACTACTGCTGGGGCTCCACTTCCTGTCACTTGTGCCTCAGTTTCCCTCTTTTTTTTCTTCAAGGCGAAAGGCAATACGTGTATGTGATGGAGATGAAGTGAGTGAAAATCTTCCTAAAAGATTACAGAGGGACTTCGCTGGCCATCCAGAGGTTAAGACTTGGCCTTCCAATGCAGGGGGTGTGCGTTCAGTCACTGGTTGGGGGCTTAAGATCCCACACGTCTGGAAGCCGAGAAACCAAAACATAAAACAGAAACAATATTTTTTTAAAATATACATTTAAAAATTGTATTTGTTTATTCATCTTTGGTTGTACTAGGTCTTCATTGCTGCATGTGGGCTTCTCTTGTTGGGGAGCATGGGCTCTAGGCTCATGGGCTTCAGTGGTTGTGCACCGTGGGCTCAGTAGTTGTAGCCCATGGGCTTAGTTGCCCTGCAGCATGTGGAATCTTCCCTGACCAGGGATCGAACCCGTGTCCCTTGCATTGGCAGGCACATTCTCAACCACTGGACCACCAGAGAAGTCCAAAACAGAAACAATATTGTTAACAAATTCAATAAAGTCTTTAAAAAAAAAAAGACTGCATAAACATGCTGAGACTGGGGACACATTGCAGGGCAGGTGAGAGAGGGAACGGGGAGGGGAGCAGATGATACAGACCTGAGCAGGGGACCTAGTGGCAGCGTCTCAGCATCAATTATTTTGCCCCTAAGATGTCTTCTTTTGGGGTTCAGGGGAATGGATTTCTACTAATGGTTTTGAGTCCCAGGGCAGGTAAGGGGGTTATTTGCCCCTACAGTTGGGAGAAGTTTGCAGGGTTGGGGGGGTGCTTCATACTCTCCAGACTTTCTCTCAGCCCTGCACCTATGACCCCTTGGCTAGCTGTACCCACCCCCGGAGGAGGAGGCAGACTCCTAGACCTCAATGTCTCACTCCCAACCACAGTGTGACCTCTTTTTTTTTTTTTTCAACCAGAAAGAAGAAGGTCAGTGTTCTTGGCAGAATTGTTCCCATCACTCACAGACAGGCCCCTGTGGTGGTGTTCTGCCCACATGTCGCACATAGAGCTTACCAGCCTCCTCCTAGCCCTGTGGATTCTGGGCAGGCAGAGAAGCTTCTGGAGGAGATGTGAGAGCCTGGGACTCTCTGGGATGCATAGGAGTTCAGCTGCGATGTGGGGAGAGAAAGGCAGCATTGGAAGCTGAACATCCGCTTAGGCAAAAGACTTTGGCTTTTCAGTAAATGCGAGGTCTTGAGTAGTCGCGGAGCCAGGTCTACGGGCCAGGCTGGAGGGCCGGACCTGTGGCGATGAAATTCCATTTTGAGTGGTAGCTGAGAAGTTGTGGGGGTGAAAGAGTTGGGAGACTGAGGCACAGAAGACCCAGGGACAGGCTCAAGGTCACAGGCCAGTTGAACCCAGGCATCCTGCCTCCCAGTTCTGAGCTCTCTTCAGTTCAGGCATCATTAGCAATATCACCTGCGACGACCCAGGCTCTGAGGGTCTCAGCCTCCCGCGACCCCAGCGCAAGAAAGACTACATTTCCCAGCGTGCAGCGAGGGGCGCGCCTGCGCGCTGTGGCCAGTGATGGAGAGCTGACTAGGGGCACGGCGGCGGCGGCGGCGAGGGCTCGGCGGGCCATTGGCTACCCGCAGCGGCAAAGGCAGCTTGAGGACTAGAAGAGCGAGTGGGGCCCGCGGGCCGGGCCGGGCCGACCTGGGCTGCAGCATGGAGGACCAGAGAGTGAGACCCGGGCGGGGCAGGGCGCGGTCCGAAGCGGGGGTGGACGAGAGGAGGGGGGCCAGGTGATGCCGCAGCGTCCTCCCAGCTCCCGCCGACCCCAGCTGCTCTGCGGCCGAAGCCCCACCCTCGCCGCAACCACGCCCGGATCTAGCCCCCATTCTGGACTCCGCAGACCCCCACACTAGCCACGACCCACATCATCTTGGCCTGAGTTCAGGCGCATCCCCTTCATGGCCCCCACTCCCCCCAGTATCGGGGAGCCTTGACTCCATCACCCACGCCTTCCATTGGGACTGCGGACCAGGTGTCCCGACCCTGGCCACACCCTGCCTCGGAGGGCGCCCCGCCAGCTCAGCACAGGTGACCCCCACCAATCCCGTGCCCCCAGGAAAGAACCCGTGGGGGGCCTGGGTTCGGGCTGCAGTCCCTAGACGCACCCACCCACGCCGGGCTCCTCTCCCGGCATCCCCTCCCCCAGACCTCCTTACCTTTCTCCACTTACCTGATTCTTTAGCGCATCCCCTTTTCCAGATGAACCCATGTTCTGCGGGCATCCTTTTCCTCTGGGGTCTCTTTCCCGGAGCTAGCTCCTTACCCCGATCATGCCCCCTCCCCCGCCGCCCCCCGAGAAAAAGCTACCTGGTTGAAGGCTTTGCACTCAGGCAGACCTGGCTGGAGCCCAGGGTCTGTGCTTCCTGAGAAGTTCTCTCAGAGTCTCAGTTTCCTCCCCTGTGAAATGGGCGGGCTCAATGTGCCTGATGCCTGCTGTTCCCTGAGGGCTGTAGGGCCAGAGCTCCACCCAGGACCTGCTCTTGGCTGGTGCCCAAGCTTTTTGGCACAGTGGCTCCCACATCCTTTCCCTGGGTCCCTGGAGGACAAGAAGAGGGAGCTTCAAGTTAAGGAGCCCTGGCTAGGCTGAGGGACTTAGTTTGTGCATGCTTCTCTGGGGGCAGGAGGCTCTGAGGAAGATCATCACGACGCTGGCTGTGAAAAATGAAGAGATCCAGAGTTTCATTTACTCCCTCAAGCAGATGCTGCTGAACGTGGAGGTGAGGAAGTCACCCCTGCCCCCAGGGCGGGGGGAAGGGCAGCGATAGAGGTAACTTGCCCTTGGGGACCCTGGGCCTTGCTGCCCTTCTGAGCAGCAGCTTGACCAGTCCTGGCCGCTCTGAACCCACCTTGTCTCTCCAAGGCAAACTCGGCCAAGGTGCAGGAGGACCTGGAAGCCGAGTTCCAGTCCCTCATCTCTCTCCTGGAGGAGCTGAAGGAGGGCATGCTCATGAAGATAAAGCAGGACCGCGCCAGCCGCACGTATGAGCTGCAGGTGTGTGTGATTTGGCGGGGGGGTGTTCTCCCGGACCCTCTCCCAGACGCTATCCCCTGCACACTCCCCAGAGCCCAACTGGCCTCAACATCTTCCTCCGAACCTGCTCCTCCTCTCTTGCCCCTTCCCAGAGGACCCTCCAGTGTCCCTGCTGTCCCGAGCCAGGCTGTCCAGTGGTGTCAGCCACACCTCCTCTTTTCCCTGGGCTCTTCCCAGCCCCCTCCCTGGCCATGACCTATCCATCCCCCCGCCACATGCTCTCCCTCTTAATTCCTTCTCCCTTCCATTGCTGCAGCCCCACCCCTACATCTGGCTGTTCCTCCCCACCTGTCTTCATCTCGCATTTTTTCAGCCCTTCCCACTGGTCCCTCAGATCTGAGGGCATCAATTCTTGCCAAACACCCGCTATGGCTCCTCTGGGGTCTCAGATTCCAAGCTGGGGTCACTAGGGCGACACCAGTACTTCCTGGGCCACCTCCTAGCACCCTGGATGCCCATCCACAAGGAATGTGAGCTCTCAGCTCAGATGTGACCTAGGCATGTCTGTTTCTTTTTTTAAAATATTCACTTATTTTACTTATATGGTTATGCTAGGTCTTTGTTGAAGCATGTGGAATCTAGGTCCCTGACCAGGGATCGAACCAGGCCCCCTGCATTGGGAACATGGAGTCTTAGCCACTGTACCACCAGGGAAGTCCCTGGACATGTCCATTTGTAAGGAAGGGATCCCCAGATGGTTCTGATTGTCCTGCCTGCAGAGAGGTCCAAACTCCCTCTAGCCTCCCTTTCCCACCTGAAGTTGGAGAAGGACATGGTACCCCAGAACCCCTAGGCGATGAGGAGCCCTGGGAGGGTCTGAGGCCATGGAGTAAGATGTCTCTTCTCTTGGTGGCATGGCCCCTGCAGAACCAACTGGCTGCCTGCACACGAGCCTTGGAGAGCTCCGAGGAGCTTCTGGAGACAGCCAACCAGACCCTGCTGGCCACTGACAGCAAGGACTTTCCCCAGGTGGGTGCCTCGGGAGCCAGAGTGGCCACCCAGATACGTTTGCCTTTCAGATCAACTACGAGTAATGTTTTACTCTGATTATGGCCCATGCAGGATTTAGTCTGAGTACATCCTAAACATCATTGGTAGGACATATGCTAAAATAATAATTCTTTGTAGTAGATCTAAAACTCACAGGAAGCCCAGCTTGGTGCTCTGCGATGACCTAGATGGGAAGGAGGTGGGAGAGGAGCCCAAGAGGGATCATGTATATATGTATCCATACAGCTGATTCACTTTGTTGTATAGCAGAAACTAATATAACATTGTAAAGAAATTATACTCCAATTAAAAAAAAAGAATGAATAAAATTTTTAGTATATCTCATGCAAATGTTTACTATAAATATTTCCCAAATGTCGCCTGGGACATATTTATACTAAAATACTTATTCATTATTTGAAATTCAAATTTAACAAGGAATTAATTTTTTAGTAATATGTCACATCCAATATTTAGTGTAAGTATATCTGAAATATTGGATGGGACCTACTTATACTAAAAAGTATATATTTATTCATCTGCAATGCAAGTCTAACTTTGTAGCCTTTATTTTCATTTGCTAAATCAGTCAACTGTATGTACTGGGCACTAGGCGGGAGGTGGGGATAGGAGTGGGAACCTGTCTTTGCCTCTCATCCCATCAGGGTCCGGCTAAGGTTTTCTGCCCCCGTGCTGGGGCACTTTGACACATGGACATCCGGCTGGGCCTCAGTCTTCTTGTCTGTGTAGTGGGTTTCTGATTCAGCCAACGCAATTCTTTGGCTTTTGTTCTGTCCCTCTTTCTAGGCTGCCAAGCAAATCAAAGATGGGTAAGACGCTGGGACCTGGCTCCCACCCAATTGCCCCACCCCCATTGTGAAGGTGGGAACACCCAGGTGAGGGTCCCTTGGCCCAGAGCACCGGACCGCAACAAGGGGGAGGGGGCCCCCTATATACACCTCGGGGGACTAGGCCAGGGCGTCCACCTCCTTCCCTGCAGTGTGCAGGCTGCCTCCACCTCCTTCCCTGCAGTGTGACAATGGCCCCCGCCTTCCGGCTGTCACTGAAAGCCAAGGTCAGCGACAACATGAGTCATCTCATGGTGGACTTTGCACAGGAGCGGAGGATGTTGCAGGCACTCACGTTCCTGCCTGGTGAGAGGGGAACTCACTGGATCATAGGGAAAAAAAATCCCAAAGTCTAGGAGAGGGCCCCGAGACAAGGCATGACAATCAGAATAAGGCTGACAACCATTTGTGGAAACCGCAGAAGGTCCCGCCCTGACTTGCAGCCCTGAGGAGTCCCACCCCCCAGTGGGTGGAGCCACAGGGAAGCCCCACCCTATGGTAGAGTCCTAAAGAATCCCCACCCACTAGGCGTGGAGTCCCATGGAGACCACACCCCAATTGGTAGCATTCTGGAAATTTACTATCTCTAAATGGTGCGATTCAGAGAAACTCGTATTCGTTGGTTGAACCCTAAGAAAGCTCTTCTCTGCCCCACACCCTTTGGTGAAACCCTGAGGAGGCTCCACCCCCAGGCTACGGAACCCAGAGAAGCCCTGCCCCTAATCCTGGTATCCGGAGGACGCCCAGACCCCAAGAAGGTCTAGTGTGTGGGCAGGGTTACAGCCAGGCCTGCCCCTGCAGGCTTTCCTGCCCCAGCCCTCTGACGCACACCCTGACACCCCTCTCTCCTCTGTCCTGGGCAGTGCCTAGCGCCCCCGTGATCGACCTGGCCGAGTCCCTAGTGGCCGACAACTGTGTAACCTTGGTGTGGCGCATGCCAGACGAGGACAACAAGATTGACCACTTCGTGCTGGAATATCGGCGGACCAACTTTGAGGGCCCACCCCGCCTCAAGGAGGATCAGCCCTGGATGGTCATCGAGGGGATCCGGCAAACGGAATACACCCTGACCGGTAAGGGCAGCTCAGCCTTCCCCATCAGTCCACCTGGGGCTCGTGGACCATCCTACATATAACAAGGAAAACGATGCTGGTGACAGCCCTGCACCGTGTAGTGAGGGCTTACTATGTGCTAAGCATTTTAACCACATGTAATGAGTGTGTTATTGTCAGCTTTTTACAGATGAGGGAACTGAGGGAAGCACTCGGAAAGGGTGTGCTCCACCCCTGTCTTATCTCTATGATCCATCCTTCATTCATTCATTTTGACTTAGTCCCTGCAGGGTACCAAGCACTGTTCTTACAGTAGTAAACAAAGTGCCTGAGAATCCCTCCTCTCATAGAGCTGGTGTTCAGGGAACCATCCTCCCAGGATCTGAGGATTTCCTTGGCTGTTATACAAAAGCAGAAAGCCTGAGGGAATCCATCCAGCTGGTAGGGGAGGTTCTGAAGGAGGGTAAAATCAGGGGTCCCTAATGAGTTAAGAAACCATCCTGAGCCAGGGGAAGCCCTCAAGAGTAGGGAGAGTCTCCCTGACAAGATAACTATCACCAGGGCTCTTGGGCTATAATCAGCCTGCTCCCTATCTGTAATTAGCATACAAGCTTAATAATAAGCATGCTAATTGCAGGAAAGAAAAGCCAGCAGCTGAGAAGAGGGCCTGAGAAGCTCTCAGCTTATCCTTTGCATGGAAATCAAAATAAACACATACCATTTTTCCCCCGGTCTTTTTTTTTTTTTTTAATTATTGTGGCAAAATACACATAAGGTAAAATCCGCCACAGTCACCGTTAAGTGTGCAGATCTGCTATTCAGTGCATTCATGTTGTGCTACGATCACCCACACCATCCATCTCCAGAACCTCTCAGCTTGCAAAACTGAAACTGTCCCCATTAGTTTTTGTTATTGTTGCTGTTTGTTTTTAAATTTTAACCTTACCACATGGCTTGCAGGATCCTAGATCCCTGACCAGGGATTGAACCTGTGCCCTTGGCAGTGAAAGCACAGAGTCCTAAGCACTGGACCACCAGGAAATTCCCCTGTCCCCATTAGACACTAACTTCCATTCCTCTCTCACCAGTCCCTGGCACCCAGCATTCTAATTCCCATCCCTGGGAATGTTACTGCTCTAAGTACCTCATATAGATGGAATCATACAGTATGCTTGGCTTGTCACTGAGCATCGTGTCCTCAAGGTTCACCATGTTGTAGCAGGTGTTAGTTTCCTTTAAGGCTGAATAATATTTCATTGTGTATACACACGCACACACGGGGCTTCCTAGGTGATGTGAGTAGTAAAGAATCCACCTGCCAATGCAGAAGACTGAAGAGACGTGGGTTCCATCCCTGGTTGGGAAGATCACCTGGAGAAGGAAATGGCAACCCACTCCTGTATTCTTGTCTGGAAAAATCCCATGGACGGAGGAACCTGACAGGCTACAGTCCATGGGGTCACAAAGAGCTGGGCAGACTGAGCACATATCATATATGTACACACAATGAAATATAGATACATTGTATATATTCGGCTTTCTCCCGTAGTGTCAGCTTACATAACTAGAGTTCAAAACCAGAACCAGGAAGCCGACATGAGTATAGTCTGCAGGGTTGATTTACTTTTCACGTCTTACCAGTTTAGCATGCACTGATTTGCATGTACATGTGTAATCCTGTATGCAATTTTATCCCCTATGTAAATTTGTGTAACTACCACCACAATCAAAGTGTAGAGCTTCTCCATCACAGGCTTCCGGATGCATCCACTTTACCCCTCTGGCCTTTTCCAAAATCCATAGTGAGTGAATTCCTCGGGGGCAGGAAGCTGAATCCCTCACAAGACCTGTGATATCGAAGGTGATGAATTCACTCACCTATGTAAATAACCCATGTGGTTATTTGCAATCCACCTACTATCTTGTTGACTGTTTGGAAGACAGGAGGGTTTTGGTTAAGTTCTTATAACTTAAATTCCTTGGGCCATCTCATCCTTCTGTGAACCCTGCTCAGTGTGGGGAAAATGACTGTTAGGTTGCAGACTAGGAAACAGACACCCACTGTGAAAAGTCGGATAGGTTCATGATTCAGAATCCAAGCCTTCTGGGTGGTAGTCTTAGCTTCCCTGGTGGCTCAGAGGGTAAAGAGTCTGCCTGCGATTCGGGAGACCTGGGTTCGATCCCTGGGTTGGGAAGATCCCCTGGAGAAGGAAATAGCAACCCACTCCAGTATTTTCACCTGGGAAATCCCATGGACAGAGGAGCCTGGCAGGCTACACAGTTCATGGGGTCACAGAGTCAGACACAGTGGAGCGACTAACACTTTCTACTTAGGGCTGGGGCAGTAGGTGGCGCTGCTGAGCAAACTACAGAACTCAGAGAAGGGGATTCAAGAAAGGGTGAGGTAGTCTGGGTGGGCACCTGGAGAAAGTAACAGTCAAGCCGAGGCCCAGAAGAGAAGCCGGGGAGACCGAGTTCCAGGTCAAGGAACCGCCTGGTCAAGGGCTCAGAGGACAGAACACTGAGCCTTTGTGTCTGGAACTAGTTAACTTTGCAGAGGGAACAACATCTGTAGGGAAAGGGGAGAAGAGGAATAGGGACTTTACCCTGAGGGCAAGGGTACCTATGAGAGGTTTCAGAACATGGATTTCTGAGTGTGGTTTGGAATGCCCAGAGAAGGCATCCTGCAGGGAACACCCGGGGCAACTGGACACATGCTCTGAGCTAGAAGTTGAGCTGTGTGTGCCCTGTGGGTAGGCAGATAGTGTCTTAAGGGTGAGCAGGGTGTTAGACTGAGTCACCCAAACATTTGAGAGTACAGAGGAGCCTGCAAAGAAGACCAGGAGGGATCAGTCAGAGGGGACAGTCAGTAGAGGGCAATACCATGACTGCCAAGGAAAAACGTTCCATGAAGGAAGGAGTGGTTAGCCAGGAGAACCTTCTAGATGAGGACTGACAAGTCCAGAAGAGGGAGAGGGAGTGAAGCCACTGAGAGAAGTCTGGACATATCTCCAAAGAGGTTTTGCATGAGGGGGAAGGCAGTTCGATAGTACCTTTCATTTTTTTAAGATTAGAAGAAATTAATAATAACTTTTTAAAAGGATACTATTAGGGAAAATCTTTAAGGCACTGGTCATGGCTAGATCCAGGAGTTCCAGCATATGACTCACTCAGCTCAGTTCTAGACACTTATTGGCTCTGAGAAAGCAGACATTCTCAAGTAGGATTGCCAACATGGTGGCAAATTTTCCCAGGAGTGGCTTCCTCCTAGTTGACTGCTGCTGCTGCTAAGTCGCTTCAGTCGTGTCCAACTCTATGTGACCCCAAAGACGGCAGCCCACCAGGCTCGCCCGTCCCTGAGATTCTCCAGGCAAGAACACTGGAGTGGGTTGCCATTTCCTTCTCCAATGAATAAAAGTGAAAGTGAAGTCGCTCAGTTGTGGCCGACTCTTAGCGACTGCATGGACTGTAGCCTACCAGGCTCTTCCGTCCATGGATTTTCCAGGCAAGAGTACTGGAGTCGGGTGCCATTGCCTTCTCCGCCTAGTTGACTAGTTCAGAGGAAAGAGGGACTCTGCTCACTCCAATGTCAGCCGGAGTCCCAGGGCAGATTCTGATTGGCCAGTTTGGGTCATGTGCCTATCCCTGGACCAATTGCTGTGACTGAGCCTTAAAGCATCCTGATTGGCCAGTCTGGATTAGAGGTGGAGCCCCGCAGGTGAACGAGGACAGGGATGATTTTTCAGGGTTACCATGTGGTCTGCAAGATGCTCCTTAGAATGAGAGGTGGTGGGATGACTGTGGGACACAGGGGCCTCTAATCTGTCACTCAAAGAGTACACAATGTTAAGCCCTCTCTTTTGCCTTGCAGGTCTCAAGTTTGACATGAAATACATGAATTTCCGTGTGAAGGCCTGTAATAAGGCAGTTTCAGGCGAGTTCTCCGAGCCAGTGACCCTGGAGACACCAGGTGACTGACTCCCATACCTCCCCTCGCTGTGACTCCATAACCACTCATCCCAGGGCTCCAGGGACTGGTGTCTAATGAGAATCTTCTAATCAGGATTCTGTGGCCCTTTTTGCCCTGGTGGCCAGGAAGCTCAGTGCTCAATCCATGGTAGATTCCTTAGCCTGAGTGTCTGGTATAAATTTGGTATTGTTATTTGCATTTGCAGTTGATCGCATCATACCTAAATGGTTTTTACACACACACACTCCCCCAATCTCTCTTTCTCTAACTCACTCTTCAAAAAAAAAAAAAGCTAAGTGCTCAATAGAATTGGAAATAGGGTATCAGTACTGAAGATAGATTTCTTAGCACCCCCCCGCCCCCAGTGATATCTTTGCATGTTCGGGTAGGAAGTCCTTTCTGCAATCTAGCTTAGCTCTGTCATGCTATAGCACTGCCCCTTTTCTGGGATTAATCCCCAGTGAAAGCACAGGGCAGCACAGTGGTTTGAAAATGGCTTCAGACATGGGAGACCTTTAGGTAACTAGCCCTTGGCCTTCACTCCTCTGGCTACATGTTCTGCCCTCGCCACCTTCCCTGTCCCGTCTTTCGGTGCCTTTCTGCCTGTTGTCTCTGTATCTCTCCATCTCTGAACCTTTGTCCATTTGTCTCTTTTTCTCTGTCTTGGTCTTAGTCTGTTTCTTTGTTTCTGTCTGTTCTCTGTCCCTGTCATGGTCTGTCTTGGTCACTGTCTGTCTCTTTCTGTCTCTCTCTGTGTCTCTGGGTTTTCCCATCTCTGTGACTCCTGTGTCTGCCTGGCCCCAGCGTTCATGTTCCGCCTGGATGCGTCCACATCCCACCAGAACCTGCGGGTGGATGATCTCTCCGTGGAGTGGGACGCCATGGGCGGGAAGGTGCAGGATATCAAAGCTCGCGAGAAAGATGGCAAGGGGCGGACGGCGTCTCCCGTCAACTCCCCAGCCAGGTAGCCTGCCCCCTCCCCTCCCTGAGTCTCTGGTGGAGGAGATCAAGCTGGACATGGACACACAGAGTCCAGTGTGGTCAAGGCTGGGGTAGAGGGAGGGACATGGAGTGGGGGGAGCCCAAAGAGTGAATGAAGGGAGAGGAATCTTTGAAGTGGGTTTTGATGGTCGAATAGGATTTTTCCAGATGAGAAAGGGTACAGGTATGTTCCAACATGAGAGACCCTGTGTATGAAAAGAACCACACACAGTCCAGGAAAGATGAAAAGTTAATGGTGACTGGGGTGGACCAGGGAAGGCCTCCTATGGGAGAGGTGAGGTCTGAATTGAGACTTCCCCCTCCCTGTCACCCACAGAGGTACTCCATCTCCCAAGAGGATGCCCTCGGGTCGTGGGGGACGGGATCGCTTCACAGCTGAGTCCTACACGGTGCTGGGTAAGGACAAGGAAAGACAGGAGTAGAGAGAAGTCTGAGCAGGGCCCTGATAGGGGTTGGTGGGAAGGAATTCCTTTGGCTGGGGAAACTGAGGCAGGTGTCAAAAAAAGCTTCTGTGGAAACAGTACCAGTGATATGTTATTGTGACCTTGGGGGAATGGGAAGATTTGGGGCTGAGGGATCACTGGGGCAAAGTCAGAACTTACAGATGCTCTAGATTGGGGAGGGCTGGGCAGTAGCTTGAGGGGGAATTTCCTGAGGTCTGTAGAGTAGATGAGACCCAGGGAGTAGCAGAGACTCAGGGAGTAGCTGGAAAGAATAGTTGCCTGTGGCTAGCCAGGTTCGTGAAGGAGCTGAAGCAAGACAGGGGCTCGGGAAGTGGCTTAAGGTGAGTGGAGGAGCCAGAGAGAGTAGCTGAGTCTGAGAAGTGGAGAGAATGACTAGGGTGAGAGGTGTGGTTGGCACCACAGGACTGATTGGATCCTGTGAAGGAGAAGCTGGAGTCTGAGGAGGAACAGGAGATCCTGGAAATCACCACTGTCCTGAAAAAAACCTTGAGCAAGAGGTCAGGATCTATGCAGAAGCCAGTGTGGTCTGTAATACCTGGGAGGCGATGAGGATGGGAGATGAAGTTAGGGAGTTGCTGGTTTATTTTTTTCGCTGCACCGGGTCTCAGTTGCGGCACTCAGGATCTTTAGATGTGGCATGTAAACTCTTGGTTGTAGAATGTGGAATCTAGTTCCCTGACCAGGGGTGGAACCCAGGCCCCTGAATTGGGAGAGTGGAGTCTTAACCACTGGACAACCCTGGAAACCAGGGCTGAATGAGGATCTGAGCTATGGTCTAGTGGGGCAGAAGTGGGTGGAGAAGCTGCAGCGCAGGAATAGCTGGATGGGAATATCGCTGAAGTCACAAGAATCTGATCCAGGATCCTGGGAGGGTGTAGATTAACTGATATCTCGCTGAGGCTTGGAGACCTATCTGGGCTTAGTCAGATATCTAGTATCTTAGTATCTAGGGAGGCATGGGATAGCTGGGGACCGGGCAGTGTCTGGAGGAAAGAGCTGGGGTCTGGCTGCCCATTTTGAAAGGGCACCCAGGAGCCAATTCTACCCAGTCCCCCTGCCCACCCCGTCCCCCAGGGGACACGCTGATTGACGGCGGGGAACATTACTGGGAGGTGCGCTACGAGCCAGACAGCAAGGCGTTTGGCGTGGGGGTGGCCTACCGTAGCCTGGGTCGCTTTGAGCAGCTGGGCAAGACGGCTGCGTCCTGGTGCCTGCACGTCAACAACTGGCTGCAGGTCAGCTTCACTGCCAAACATGCCAACAAGGCCAAGATGCTGGACGCCCCCGTGCCCGACTGCCTGGGCGTGCACTGCGACTTCCATCAAGGTGATCCCCTCCGACCCCTCTCTGGCCACCCTTCTCCACTGTTCTCTCTCTGCCCAAACCTCTCTCACTGATCCCTTTGTCGCTCTTGCCCTCCACTCCAGGCCTCCTGTCCTTCTACAATGGCCGTACCAAACAGCTGCTGCACACCTTCAAGGCCAAGTTCACACAGCCACTGCTCCCGGCTTTCACGGTGAGGCCTTGTCAGGGGCCCAGGGAAGTAAGAGCAGGGTGGCGCGAGGGTTGGCTTTCCTGCTGAGCCTGTCTGTCCCCTTCTCCCTGCCCTGACTGTCCCCCAGGTGTGGTGTGGCAGCTTCCATGTGACGACTGGCCTGCAGGTCCCCAGCTCCGTGCGTTGCCTGCAGAAGCGGGGCAGTGCCACTAGCAGCTCCAACACCAGCCTTACCTAGGCCCCTGGACTGCCCATCAGCGGGCAGATTTCGGGGGCCGCCTCCAGGCCTCTACTGTTTCAGCTGGGCACGTCCTCTCACTTGCTGCTTGGAGCCTTAACTCCTGATGGGGGGTCACTGATGGAGAGCGGACACCCGGGTCGGGCCCTCCTCCGCACCTCACCTCCTAATAAAGGTCAAACACTGGCCAGGCGGTGCTGTTGGCTTTTTGAGGTTGGGTGGCACTGGCAGTGCCTGGTCCTGTCCAGACCTCAGCTTTCTCAGCTGTAAAATGGGAAATTTCTTGGGAATTCCCTGGTAGTCCAATGGTTAGGACTCTGCGCTTTCACTGCAGAGGCCTGGATTCAGTCCCTGGTTGGGGAACTAAGATCTCACAAGCTTGTTGTTTAGTCCCTAAGTCGGGTCCAACTCTTTGAGACCCGACGGACTGTAGCCTGCCAGGCTCCTCTGTCCATGGGATTTCCCAGGCAAGAATACTGGAGTGGGTTGCCATTTCCTACTCCAGGGGATCATTCTGACACAGGGATTGAACCCGTGTCTCCTGTGTTGCAGGTGTATTCTTTACCACTGAGCCACTTAGGGAAGCCCCCCACAAGCCATGAGGCACAGCCATAAAAAAGGTGGGAGCTTTTCTTACAGGGTCAGGAAGCAGGTTTTGCTGAGCTGAGGACCACTGGGACCAGCTGTGGGCAGTCATCTAACAGACCCCACACTGCCCCACCCAGCCAAGCCAAACACAGCTCCTGGGGTCGCTTGAGCTTTAATTCTTGGAGGAGGAATCCGCCTGACTGGTGTGTGGCGCTTGGAGATGGACCTGCTGGTCTGCCACGCGCTCAGCTGCCTGCTCCAGTGCCCGCCTCCTCTGCAATTTCTCTTCCAGTTCTGCTGTCACATCTGCCAGCCCTGAGAATGAGGGTAGGGGTACCTGAGGCTCCAGTGGCACCAGAGACCCCTAGTCTAGGCTTTCCCTGCTTATATCCACCCAGGACCACTGCAGCGTAAGATGAAAATGTGTTTAGTGGCCATGAGGAACTTCAAGATGGAGACAGCAGAGCATTAAATCAAGCATGGAGTGCTCCAGAGTGTGAACACCTGGGTCCCCCTCTTGAGAAGCCCTCTTACATTGACTCCTTACCTGTGGTGGGTGAGAAAGCCTGTGCTGAGCTGGCTGCCAGCTTCCTGGCTGGGCCACTGTTGAGGCCTTTGGGCTCTGCAGGAACAGACAGATGAAGGCTGAGGCCCACCCTCAGCTATATAGGGGAGGGGCTGGGAGGAGGGACTCCCCCCCCATACCTGACATAGGCACAATAGGTGGCTTTGGAAACTTTGCCTGTAGCTTAGCCAACCGCCTGGGCTTTGGAACAACTGGTCGACTGGGGGAAGGCACTGTGGGGACAAAGATGTAGTATGTCACATCCAGTCACCAGCTTGCTACCCATTGCCAGCTCTAGCCACCCCGGTCTCCCACCCACCATCCTCGTTCACGTAGCTGGCAGCTGGGGTGTCTCCAATGGGGATGACATAGTTGTTATCCTGGTCCAGTAGTGGAGGCAGCTTGTCCTGACTGGGCGCCGGAGTGATGGACGTGGGAGGCAGCTGCTTAGGACTACCCTTGCGGGCTGCAGGACCTGGTGGGAAATTGTGGTCACTGTCGGGGCCCATGTGAAACAGAGACACGGGTGGGGATGTGTGTGTGCGCACCTGGATACAGGCCTGTGTCTCCATGCATGTGTATCTGGGCATGGGCCTGTTTATGTCTGTGGATGTGTGTCCCTCGGTAGCAATACATGGACACTGGGTGAATTTCATAAGTTGAATATAAGTAAAGGGTTTTCCTGGTAGCTCAGACTGTAAAGAATCCACCTGCAATGCGGGAGACCTTGGTTCAATCCCTGGGTTGGGAAGATCCCCTGGAAGAAGGCATGGCAACCCACTCCAGTATTCTTGCCTGGAGAATCCCCATGGACAGAGGAGCCTGGTGGGCTACAGTCCATGGGGTCAGAGAGTCAAACATGACTGAGCGACTAAGCACAGCTCAGCAAAGGTTTTATACTCTTGTGCATGCATGACACCTCACGGATGCTAAGGCATATGCTACAGCACATGTCTATTAGTGTGTACACACATGTATCTGTAAAGGTCTGAATTTGTGCTCATGAGTGGAGATGTGTGCAGTTTGTGTGTACACACGTGATTGTGACTTGAAGCATATATGTGTGCTATATGGGACTGTAACTGACACCCGTGTTTATGCATGCGTGGAGCCACTGTCTACATAGGAGCTTCTCATTATGCAGGTGGACACACACAGGTTTATGTTCATGAGTGGCATGTGTGTATGTATGTACATTTGTGTACATTGTACATACATTTGTGTATGTGTCATGCATGTGGGGTCCTCAGCATCTGCCCAGTCTAGGAAAGACCATACTGCTCATCCCACAGACCTTTGTACTTTTCCAGTCTCTTCCTTTTGCTCCATAATCTGGACCACCTCCCAGCCTGATTTCCCATCTCTTCCTAATGAAATCCTTTGAGAACTTTAGGAAACACCCACTCTTCCAAGAAGACTCCCCCCCAACTCTGCCCATCCTCCTTCTCTCCCCAACTCTAGGTTGCACCCCCAACCCCGCACTCCCCCAGCCCTCGCCTTCCAGCCCCAGGTTCAACCCCTCAGGATTGCGAGTGTGTGTGCCCAGCCCTGTCCATTCCCTCCGTAACCTGGAAGCACCTAGAGGACAGGGTCTGGGTACTTTCTGGGTCCCTGCAACTCTGGGTACAAGACTGGGCACAGGTGGAGCCATGAGAGTCCTAGGTCCTTTCCCACTCTGCCCCAGCGGCGGCCTCGGGGAGGGGGCATCACCTGGGCAGGGGGTGGAGGGGGCCGAGGGCGCCACCCACACACTCTCGCCATTCTCTTTATCCGCCTCCACGAAGCCTGGAACAGAGAAGGCGGCCTGGAGGAGGCACGGCAGCTGGGGGCTGACCCAAGGGTGTCCGGGTTGGGGAGGGGGCGGGAGAGGCATGGACTGAGTCCTCCCCCCAACCGGGTTCCCTGAGGTTCTACCAACCTATCACTTTCTCATAGTCTTCATCCAGCAGGAATGGCACCAGCGCCTTATTAGTGTGCGACACGAAATAGTTGACCACTGCTTCGAGCGAGGTGCAGGAGAACTAGGGTCAGAGAGGGGATGCTATCAGGGCCGGCGTGGAAGGGGCGCAGCCCACGCCGTTGCACTTCCCCGGACCCGGCCCAATGCTCACCGGCTCCTCCACGTCGATTACGTACTTGGCGCCCTCGCGCTTCACCTTGTAGTGCCTGACCACCGGCGTCCTGACAGGGTAGGGAGCGAGTGCATGACCTGGCTGAGGACAAGGGGCCGTCCCTCGCCCGGGCCCCGCTCCCAAGAAGGGCCTAACCCTGACCACCCCACATCCTGGCGTGGCTCTCGGCGGGGGACTAGGCCTTCAAAAGACTCCACCTTCAAGAAAGACCCTGCTCCTGGCAATGTCCCCCGGGAGAACCAAGCCCTGAGGGATTCCACTAGGACGCCCCGCCCAGGCCCCACCCACAACGTGACACCGCCCCCGATACCCGGTCACGCCCCTGTATTCGACGCCCCGCCCACCAGGAGTCGCGCATGCGCACCCATTGAGCGTCTGGAGCGTGGTGACCGACACGCCGCCCGCGCCGTCCCCGCTGGGCCGTAGCAGTAGGTTCCCGCACTCCGGGTAGCGCTCCAGGAGCAGCTGCGCCTCCAGCCGGCTCACTTTCAGGAAGCACCTGGGGCGGGCAGCGTCAATCACTGGTGCAGGCCCCGCCCCCAGAGTCACAGCCACGCCCTCCCAAAGTAACCCCGCCCCTGGGCACCCAGCCAAGCTCACCTGTCCGTCACCTGGTTCCTGGAGACCCTGCCTCACCCCCTCACAGACCCAGACTCTGCCTCTGGAAGCCCATGCCTGCCCTCCGGAAACGGAGGCCAAAACCAGACCCGCCACCCCGGCATCTAAACCTGCCCCTGAAGACCCAGATCCGCGGTCAGGAACCTAGAACAGCCCCAAACACCCAATCGGGCTCCCAGCTGTGGGGACCCAATCCCCACCCCTACCCGGATGCACCGTGTACCCGAGACCCAACGCCAGGAGACCCCATTCACTGCCCTCTGCGGCCCCATGTTCCCCAGCGCGCCACCATCCTGGAGACCCTCGGGCGCTTACGACGGCATCGCGAGCGCACGGCGGGCCTCCTCTTTGGCCAGGGCCTCGGACATCATGTACAGGTGTCCTGGCAGCAGCGTCAGGTTGGACGGGACGCGGAGCTGAACGGGGATTGGGTCGATCAGGGAATGGGCGCCTGTGACCGTGTCACAGGGGGCACACTGAGGCCAAGGTGCGGATGTAGCCAGGATGGAACCCAGGTCTGGAGGGGTCTCCCGAGCCGCCTGACACCTCAGGGGCAGAGAAGGCTTAGAGAGGACTTCCGTGATGGGGACGGACAGAGCAAATGCTAGCATGGAGGATCTCAAACTCAACGGT
Source organism: Moschus berezovskii (assembly GCF_049115385.1). Classification (NCBI taxonomy): domain Eukaryota; kingdom Metazoa; phylum Chordata; class Mammalia; order Artiodactyla; family Moschidae; genus Moschus; species Moschus berezovskii. The sequence goes on from NC_142467.1 coordinate 93,518,296, forward strand.
CTGCAGGGCCAGATGGGGAGTAATTGAGTAACAGAAATCAGGACTGTTTTCTAACACTCCTGGTTTTTAAACGACAGCAGCTGACTTTTAAATTTATAGTACTTTGTTGGCAAAACAAAACGCAGATGGTTTACACCTGGTTCCGAGGCCGCCAGTTTGAGACTAATGAGCAGGTTGAGAGGTTTGTTTGGGGAATGGAAATTTTAAAAAGGATTTCTGGGCAGGCCAAGTGGGGAAGGAGAGAGAGAAGGGCCGAGGTTGACCACTCTTACCTCCACTACTGTCAGGATGAAGCCTTTCCACATCTCCCGGGACTCCAGGCTCTCTACCTGGGGAGCAAAAGAAAAAGTATGCCTGGCTGATGAGTCTTGGTCTATCCAACTGTGAAATGGGAGTAAGGAATAAGCATCCCTGTTTCCGAGGGTTGTTAATGAAAATTAAATGTTAGAACAGGTTAATTTAGAATGATGTCTGAATGTAAGTCCTTAGTAACATGGGGGTACTATAATGTTATTACATCAACTATTTTAAATATAATTATTTTTGGCTGTGCTGGGTTTTCATTGCTGCACGCAGGCTTTCTCTAGTTGCAGTTTTGCAGGCTTCTCATTGCAGTGGCTTTTCTTGTCGCAGAGCATGGGCTCTAGGACAAATGGGCTTCAGTAGTTGTGGCACTTGGGCTCCATAGTTGTGGCGCATAACCGTTGTTCCCAGCAGGTGGAATCTTCCTGGACCACGTCGCTTGCATTGGCAGGGGGATTCTGAGCCACTGGAGCACCAGGTCAGTTCACATCCACATTTCAAAAAAACATAGATCATACATCTATGTGTGAAACCCTCCCTTGATTTATACCTCCCTCAGGGTTAAAACCCAGGTCCTTCTTGTGGCCCACAGGTCTTACACAACCTGCCCCATCCCCTCCCTGCCCTCATTCCCTCCCTCTTTCCTCCTCTCTCACTCTGCTCCAGCCACAGGGACTTTCTCACTGTTCCTCCAACATGCTAGGCACAGTTCAGCCTCAGGGCCTTTGCACATGCTGTTTCTATTGCTGAAGTTGTTTCTCAGATCTCTACACTGCTGGCTTCCTCACCTCCTTCAGGTCTTCAATAAGAAGACCTATTCACACTTCTTAATGTTGCAGCCCTGAGTCCCCATCCGCTTTCCCTTGCACTTGTCTCCCTAGCATCTGCCACCTCTAATACTCCATATATTTTATACATTTTTATTTTTTATTGTATGCTTCCACCACAAGACTCAAGACCGTAAACTCTACAAGGGCAGGTATTTCTTTTCTTTTTTTTAAATTGAAGTATAGTTGATTTACAATGTTGTGTTACTTTCAGGTGTATAGAAAAGTGATATATATGTATTTTATATAGGAGATTCTTTTTAAAAATATTTTGGCTGTACCAAATAGCATGTGGGATCTTATTTCCCCAACAAGGGATGGAACTTGCACCTCCTGCATTAGAAGGTGGAGTCTTAACCACTGGACCACAGGGAAGTCCCTATGAGATTCTTTTCCCTTATATATTATTCTAAAATACTGAATATAGTTTTCCCTGTGCTATACAGTAGGTCCTTCTTGCTTATCTATACTATATATAGTAATGTGTATATGTTAATCTCAAACTCCTAATTTATTTTTCCCCTCCTTTTTCCCTTTGGTAACCATAAATTTGTTGTCTATGACTGTAACTATTTCTGTTTGTATGTAAGTTCATTTGTATCATTTTTTTTCTTAGATTCCACAGATAAGCAATATCATGTGGTATTTGTCTTTCTCCTTCTGACTTACTTCACTCAGTATATAATCTCTGGGTCCATCCAGGTTGCTGAAAATGGCATTCTTTTGTTCTTTTTAATGGCTGAGTAATATTCCATTCTGTGTGTGTACCACATCTTCTTTTTCATTTATTCCATTGAAGAACATTTAGGTTGCTTCTGTGTCTTGGCTCTTGTAAATGCTGCTGCTGTGAACATAGTGGGGCTTGCCTTGTGGCTCAGCTGGTATAGTATCTGCCTGCAATGCGGGAGACCTGGGTTTGATCCCTGGGTTGGGAAGATCCCCTGGAGAAGGGACAGGCTACCCACTGCAGTATTCTGGCCTAGAGAATTCCATGGACTGTATAGTCCATGAGATCGCAAAGAGTCAGACACGACTGAGTGACTTTTACTTCACTTCATTTCATGAACATAGGGGTGCATGTATCTTTTTGAATTATTGTTTTCTCCTGATATATGCCGATGAGTGGGATTGCAGGACCATATGGTAGTTCTATATTTAGTTTTTTAAGGAACCTGCATACTGTTCCCCACACTGGCTGCATTAATTTACATTCTCAAAAACAGGGCAGGAGGGTACCATTTCTCCATACTCTCTCTAGCATTTATTATTTGTAGACTTCCTGATGATGGCCATTCTGACCAGTGTCATTGTGGTTTTGATTTGCATTTCTCTAATAGTTAGTGATGTTGAGCATCTTTTCATGTGTCTCTTGGCCATCTGTATGTCTTTGGAGAGATGTCTATTTAGATATCCCATTTTTTGTTTGAGTTGATTGTTTTTTTTGATATTGAGCTGTATGTATATTTGGGAGATCAATTCTTTGTAGGTCATATTGTTTGCAAATATTTTCTCCCATTCTATAGGTGTCTTTTTGGGTTTTTTATAGTTTCTTTTGCTGTGTAAAACCTTTTAAGTTTAATTAGGTCCCATTTGTTTATTTTTGTTTTTATTTCCTTTACTCTAGGAGCTGGATCCAAAAAGATACTGCTGCAATTTATGTCAAAGACTGTTCTATGTTTTCCTCTAGGAGTTTTATAGCACATGGTCTTACATTTAGGTGTTTAATCCATTTTTAGTTTATTTTTGTGTATGGTGTTAGCATATTTAAAAGCAGAGACATCACTATGCTGACAAAAGTCCATATAATCAAAGCTATGATTTTTCTGGTAATCATGTACAGATGTGAGAGTTGGACCATAAAGAAGGCTGAGAGCTGAAAAATTGATGCTTTTGAATTATGATGCTGGAGAAGACTTTTGAGAGTCCCTTGGATTGCAAGGAGATCAAACCAGTTAATCCTAAAGGAAACCAGCCCTGAATATTCACTGAAAGGGCTGATGCTGAAGCTCCAAAACTTTGGCTACCTGATGCGAAGAACTGACTCACTGGAAAAGACCCTGATGCTGGGAAAGACTGTAGGCAGGAGGAGAAGGGGATGACAGAGGATGAGATGGTTGGATGGCATCATTGACTCGATGGACATGAGTTTGAGCAAGCTCTGGGAGTTGGACAGGGAGGCCTGGGGTGCTGCAGTCCATGCGGTTCACAAAGAGTCAGACACAAATTAGTGACTGAACATGGTATTAGAGACTGTTCTAAGCACAGGAATTTTAAACTGTGACTAAGAAGAATGTCTGGAACACAACAGGTGATCAATAATGTTAGCTGAAGATTGAATGATGGCAATTGTGGTCCTTGTGGATCAGATTGTGTTCTGGGCATTTTACACGTATTATCTTATTTTTCATTTGTAGAAACTGAGGTCCAGAGAGGTTAATGATTTGCCCAGTGAAACCAACCCAGTGATAAATTCTGTGTGACTCTGTGCTGGTATGTGTTAATGGTGGGTGTTAAGTGGAGGAAGGGTCTCCCACCAGTCACCCCTTAAGAGACTTACCTTGAACTTGATCTCCTGGTTCCGAAGGACCAAGCAGAAGGGGATGCCAGGGTCGTGGGAGTTCCCCCAGGGAGCCTCATCCGTGAGCTTCACAAAGCCTCCCAGATCTAGTTTCTCCACATGCTGTGAGCACGGAAGACAGAGTCTGAGTGCTTCATCCTCCCCAGCAAGGACATCCTGTCCACACCCTCTGTTAGGTTCTGGGGTCAAGGGCAGGCCAATTCTTGAGGCTTCATTTCCATCCTTACCTTTGTGTCCCGATTGCTGTTGTAGAAATAGAGAGTCAGGCCCTGAAGGCCTGCCCAGAACTTCTTGTAATCCTGTGGACCAGAGGTGGGGAAAGAGAGGGAGGTGAGGTGCCAGATCTGGGCACCTCCATCCTTCTCTACCTAAGGACCTTTGCACCTGCTGGGCTCTTTGCATGAACATGCTTCTCCCAGATCTTTACATGGTTTCCTTCATCACCTGCAGCCACCAGGGCAGCCCACAGAGAAAGCAGAGACACTAAAATCTTCCAGAGGAGAGAAATTAGCACCCTCAGGTAGAGACAGACCCAGGGCCAAGAGATAGCAGAGGAGGAGAGAGGACTTCAAATTGCTAAATCAGGGAAGACTTCCTGAAAGAGGAAGTAAATTAATAACCCCACCAAGGGCTTCCCTGCTGGCTCAGATGGTAAAGAATCTGCCTACAATGCAGGAGACCAATGGGGGCTCGATCCCTGGGTTGGGAAGATCCCCTGGAGAAGGGAATGGCTACCCACTCTAGTATTTGGACAGAGAAGCCTGGTGGGCTACAGTCCATGGGGTCGCAGATAGTTGGACATGACTGAGTGACTAACACTTTCACAATGAGGATAGCTCTTATATTGACAGTGATCATCTGTTCATCGAGCCACCTATTGATCCAGACATCCATCCATTTTTTCATCCACTTATGCACTCACCCATCTATCCACCCACCTGTCTACAGGCATGCTTCATTTTATTGCACTTCACAGATATTGTGGGGTTTTGTTTTTAAACAAATTAAAGATCTGTGGCTATTCTGAGTCAAAGAAGTGTCTACCGGTATCATTTTTCCAAAAGCATTATTTTAAAATTAACTTATGTGCATTGTCTTTTTGGGATACAGTGCTATTCCACATGCCCTAGAGCCCATGCTCTGCCACAAGAGAAGCCACTACAATGAGAAGGCCGTGGACTGCAACTACAGAGAAGCCTTCCCTGCCTTTAACGAGAGAAAGCCCTCAAACATCGACAAAGCCCAGCACAGCCAAAATTAAATAAGTAAATAATTAGTTAAAAAGAAAGCAGATTATTATGAACTAATTTTTTAAAATATATAGTGCTATTACATACAACAGGGTACAGACTAGTGTCAATATAACTTTTATAAAGCACTGGGAAATGAAAAACAATTCATATGGCTCACTTTATCGCAATATTTGCTTTATTGTGGTGATCTAGCACCAAACCTGCAGTGTCTTCCAAGTATATTTGTGTTTATCCATCCTTTCACCTGTCTGTCCTGGAGATGGACATGGCAACCCACTCTAGTACTCTTGCCTGGAAAATCCCATGGATGGAGGAGCCTGGTAGACTGCAGTCCATGGGGTTGTGCAGAGTCGGACACGACTGAGCGACTTCACTTTCACTTTCATGCATTGGAAAAGGAAATGGCAACCCACTCCAGTATTCTTGCCTGGAGCATTCCAGGGACAGAGGAGCCTGGTGGGCTGCTGTCTATGGGGTCGCACAGAGTCGGCCACGACTGAAGTGACTTAGCAGTAGCAGCAGCACCTGTCTGTCCATCCACCCACCCATCTGTCCCTCCATAGATTCATCCTAGATACACACATACATTTAACTATCATTTACTGAAGAACTACTGTGTGCCAGGCACTGAGAAGAAAGCAGTAAGTGAACAGACTCATCTGCTTTGTCATACACCAGCTATGTGTTACCCACTGAATGCTATTTAAGCTCTTTGTGCCTCAGTTTCCCCACCTATAAAATAGCAGATAATTATGGTACCTGCCTAGGGCTTCCCTGGCAGTCCAGTGGTTAAGACTCATGGCTTCCACTGCAGGGGGCATGGGTTTGATCCTGGTTGGGGAACCAAGATCCCCTACATGCTTCAAGGTGTGTTCACAGATAAATAAACCCTCTTTCTTAACCCCTGAGATCTCCTGCCTCTGGTGCTTTCTAGGCTGGGGAGGACTTGAATGCATGAAGGCAGAAGGAAAGGAGGAGGAAACTTCCAGGGCAAAGGCAGGGAAAAGGGTGCTTGGTTTGGGTCCTAGTGGGAGATGAGGGTGTGCCTTAGTGGAATGGAGGAGTTGAGCTTTATTCTGAGAAGGACACACACATACACTCACTGGGCCCCTGACTGGCAACAGCCCCCAGTTACCTCTCACTGTCCCCACCTGCAGTCTATATGGACCTTGACCCCTGTGGCTAAGGTTCACAGAGTTAGCTCAGGGATGGGGGAGGAGGGATGCCAGGGTGGGGAGTGGTGTCAGAAGACACCCCCCTACCACGTTGTTTCCTGGAGGAAGTCCCCAATCCTGTTTATATCTGAGATTCAGAAAGAGACTAATAGAGCCAAGCAGGGAGAGACACAGAAAAAGAGCTCAGATCAGAGTCAGAGAGAGATACAGACAGACAGAACCTTTCCCAGCCCCCAGTCCATGCCTTGCCCCAACAAGCACCCACTCCACCCTCCTTAGCAGGCTGGGGAGGTCTAGGTTCAGAGAGGTGCCGCACCTGCCCAGGGGCCGCCCAGCAGTGCCAGCTCCCCGGCCCGTCTTACCCGATCTCGGGGTCCCTTCTTCCCCAGGAAACTCTCATAGTAGTGCGAGGGCAGGGCACTCTTGGGCTTGGGGACCCGGGGCGGGCTCAGGGCCAAGGCCATGATGGGCCAGGGTCCTTGGCCTGGCCTGGCTTCTCCCTCCAGCGGGTGCTCCAGCTGAGCCAGGAAGCTGAGAAACAGGTTCCAGGGGAATTTCCTCTCTTCTCTCAGCTCCAGAGCTCCCTCCCCTGCCAGCCCTGGGCGGGGGCTGGGCCAGGCAGGTCCAGGGATTCTAGGGAAATCCCGGTCTCTCTGGTGCCTGCAAGAAGTCAGGGAGTCAGGGAGGCCTGGCTGGAGTCAGGGAACAGAGTAGGGAGCTGCTGGGGGGCTGTTGGTGTGGTGTGGGGGCATCAACAGGGGCACTTGCATAAACAAAGACCTGGAAGGGAGAGAAAAGAATCTGATGCCGCAGTTGTGAGGGAATGAGACCAGAGAGTGACACAATGTCCAGGAGGCCTGTTAGGTTGCCTGGACATTAGAAAAATCTGGCTTGTATTTACCCAAAATTCTTGCAGAGATTTTGACAGGACTAGCACTAAATATGTATATCAGTTGGGGGAGACTACGCTTTTTTTAAAATTTTAGGCAGTGCCACAAGTGGGATCTTAGTTCCCTGACCAGGTATGGAACCCACAGCCCTCTGCATTGGAATGCGTAGTCTTAACCACTAGACTGCCAGGGAAGTTCCAGACTTGATAACTTTTGCATACTGTGTTGAGTCTTCCAGCCCACAGACATGGTCTTTCTCTTTTTCCCTTCCTTTCTTCCTCCCTCCTTCCCTTGTTTCTTATTGAAGTATAATAATATTATGTTAGTTTCAGATTCTCTTCATTTATTTAAATCTTTGATTTCTTTCATCAGTGTTGTATAGTTTTCAGTATCCAAGTACTGTATCTGTTTGGTTAGATTTACATCTAAGCATTTCTTTTTTTCATTCTATTTCGAAACATTATAAGTGATATTGTATTTTCAATTCCAGTTTTCATATACTCATTATTAGCATACAAACATGCCATTGATCTTTGTGTGTTGATCTCTTATCCTATAACCTTTCTGAATTAACTCACTCCTTAGTTTTATGGGCATGTTTGGGAGATTTCTTGAAATTTTGTACACAGGTCATGTCATTTGCAAATAGGGTTAATTTTCAATTTATATGCCTTTTATTTCTTTTTCTTGTCTTATTGTAATGGCTAGCACTTTCAGGACTCTGTTGAATAAGAATGGTGAGGGTGAACGCCTTTCCTGTTCCCAGTCTCAATAGGAAAAGTGTTAAGTCTTTTACTGTGAAGTACAATGTTACTTGAAGTTTTGTCGATGTTCTTCATCAAGTTGATGTAGTTTCCCTCTGTTCCTGGTTTGCTGAGAGTTTTTATTATGAGTGGGTGTTGAATTCTATCAAATGCTTTTTTCTTTTTTCATGAATAGATACGCTCTTGTGACATGTCTTCTTTAGCTTGTGTATTAGTTTTCTGTGGTCGCTGTAATAACTTATCATAAATATAGAGATTTAATACAACACAAATGTATTATCTTACAGCTTCGTAAGTTAGGAGTCCTATGTGGTTCTCATGAAACTAAAATCAGGGTGTTGGCAGGACTATGTTCCTTATTCTTTTTTTCTTTTAAATATTTATTTATTTGGCTGTGTTGGGTAGTGCATGAACTCTCTAGTTGTGGCGCTCTGCAGCATGTGGGATCTCAGTTCCCTGACCAGGGATCAAACCCACATCCCCTGCATTGCAAGGTGGATTCTTAACCACTGGACCATCAGGGAGGTCCCTGAGGGCTGTGTTCTTTTCTGAAGCCTCAAAGAATGAATCTATTCCATTGCTTTCTCCAGCTTCTAGCTTTCCCCATTCCTTCCTCCATCTACAAAGCCAGCAATAGTGGGTAGAATCCTCATGTTCCATCAGTCTGAATTTCTACCACAGTCACCTTTCCCTGACTCTCTTTCACATTTAAGGATGCCTGTTACTATACTGGACTTAGTAGGTAATCTGGGATCATCTTCTTATTTTAATGATTATTAATTTTAATGTCTCCTTATTTTGATTAGCAACTGTAATTCCATCTGAAAACTTAAATTCCCTTTGCCATGTAACCTAAATATTCCTAGGCCTTGGGAATTTGGACATTGACATCTTTAGGGAACCATTGTTCCACCTACCACAGTCTCTTTAATACAGTGGAAAACACTGATTGAATTTGGAATATGGAAACAGTCCTGCATCCCTGGAACAAACTCCACTTTCTCGTGATATGAATACTTCTTTTTATATATTGCTGAATTCTATTTATTAATATTTTTTTAAAGATTTTTTTGGTCTGGATTCATGAGGGATGTTCTGTAGTTTTGTTTATTTATACTCTCCTTATCTGGTTTTGGTATCAGGGTGATGCTAGCTTCATAAAATGAATTAGGAAATGTTCCTTCTTCAATTTTCTGGAAGAGATTATGTAATGCATGCATGTACACTAAGTCACTTCAGTGTCTGACTCTCTGCGACTCTATAGACTGTAGCCTGCCAGGCTGCTGGGTCCGTGGGACTCTCCGGGCAAGAATACTGGAGTGGGTTGCCATTTCCTTCTCCGGAAGATTATGTAAAAGTGGTGTTAATTCTTCTTTGAACCTTCGTAGAATTTTTCACCTGGGCCTGGAGATTTCTTCTTTGGGAGTTTAATTTTTTTCAATTATTGTTTTCCCAAACAAATTAATATTTTTATTAGCAAGGTAAAAAAAATATGTTTTTTAAACACAGGAGATTTTTACCTCAAATACTTGTTAGGTCCTGCTACTGAGATGAACTTGTAGCTAAACAACTTATGAACCGTGATGATACCTAGTCCCTTTTGGGGGACTTTTAAAATTACAAATTCAATTTCCTTAATAGTTCTAGGATGGCCTGGACTTTATACACATAGCAAAGATTAGCCTTGGGAATTCACTGAAGAACTGTGTAACTCTTCCTCTCCTGAACTGTCTGGTAATGTTGATTACACTACCTGCCATTTAGGGGTGCCATAAATTATTAATGGTTGATAAGGTCACAGTGGCTAATTTATCAAAGGCAATAGGGATTCATGGAAGGATTGAGAGCAATGCGGAATTATGGAAGGATTTAGAGCAATGGAGGGAGGTGGTCACAGTTGCATTTTAGTAAGATTCCTCTGGGGCTAGGGTGGGAGATGTAAGCGGTGTGTGTGAATATGGAGGACATAACCCTAACCCTAACCCTAACCCAGGAAATGATCCAGGTGAGAGATGCTGGAGATTCAGCCCTGGGTTTTAGAGGAGAGGCAAAGAGAAAGTAGACAAGGCCATGGGCAAATAAACTAAGGCCATTTGAGCTCTGTTGAGTCTAAGCAGCTGTGTGTTGTGTTCAGTTGCTCAGTAGTGTCCAACTCTTTGAATCTCACAGACTATAACCCACCAGGCTCCTCTGTCCATGAAATTTTCCATGCAAGAATACTGGAATGGATTGTCATTTCCTTCGCCAGGGGATATTTGCGACCCAGGGATTGAACCCATAACTCTTGAGTCTCCTGCATTGGCAAGCAGATTGTTTACCACTAGAGGCACTTGGGAAGCCCCTTAAGGGGCTGGGAGATGCCTATTTGATGGCTGGACCCTGGGTGGGTGGTGAGATGACTCCAAAAGGAGTCAGGGACACAAAGTGAGTGTCAGGGAACATTAACTATCAAGTTAAGAAGAGAAAAATGGAATTTTCTTTAAGCCAAACTGAAGATTACAACAGGAAGCAGATTTTCTGAAAGCACTGAGAATGATTCCGCCTGTTAGTAGGCACGGTCATATATATTTCATTTGTGCATGCATGCCTGCTGCGTCACTGATTCCCTGACCAGAGATTGAACCCACGCCCTCTACGGTGGAAGAATGGCTTCTTAACCTCTGGACCTCCTTGAGACAAAGGATCATACATCAAAATGACATACTGATATTTACATAAACTTCACTAAGGATACATAGTCCAGGTAAGCAAGTACAGAGTGAGCAGCAGATCATCATGACCCCTACAGAGCTGGGAAAGAACGCTGTTCTTAAAAGAAGATATATTGTCAACATTAGAAAAACAAACAAACATGGAGAAGGAAATGGTAACCTATTCTTGCCTGGGAAATCCCAGGGACAGAGGAGCCTGGTGGGCTACAGTCCAGGGTGTCACAGAGTCGGTCACAACTGAGCACGCATGCATGGTTGACACTTCGTTGTACAGCAGAAACTAACACAACATTGTAAAGCATTATCTTTCTATTTTAAAAAATGGGGGAAAAAAGAAATAAAATGTTAGAAAGAGAAAAGAGATTTTTACTGTGGAGCAGGAGTTCCTATCTTCGCATCTTTGAGGGTCTCTGGTTAATGTGTTACACAGATTAGTGAGAGGGAGGGAAGAGGTCCAAACAAAGAATTGTTGCTTACTTTTTCTTGTCCTGCCTTAAAATACAAATCTTAATGCATCACGAGTAATAATAATCACTCACATTCCCCAGCTCTTACTATACGTCAAGTCCTCTTCTTTAACAACTCTGAAGTAGGAACTGTTATCCCCAGGAGGAAACAGAGAGGTGGAGACACATGGCCAAAGTCACAGAGCTGGGAAATGGTAGAGCAAGATTTGGAGCTAGGTTCACTCTCATTCCAGACCACTATGGCTGGACAGCCCTGTCCCTAACAGTCTGTCCCCTCTTTCAGACCGGCATCGAGTACATCCATCTGTAGCTCCTGCTGCTGCTAAATCGCTTCAGTCGTGTCCGACTCTGTGCGACCCCATAGACGGCAGCCGACCAGGCTCCGCCGTCCCTGAAATTCTCTAGGCAAGAACAGTGGAGTGGGTTGCCATTTCCTTTTCCAATGTGTGAAAATGAAAAGTGAAAGTGAAGTCACTCAGTCGTGTCCGACTAGTAGCGACCCCATGGACTGCAGCCCACCAGGCTCCTCTGTCCATGCGATTTTCTAGGCAAGAGTACTGGAGTGGCTTGCCATCTGTAGCTAAGTCCAGCCAAAAAATTGCCGTGCAGCTGGAGGGAGCCCTGCCCAGGGCTTTCAGCCCTCCCTGGGGTTGGGGAGTCCCAGCGCTGGGAGGTGGCCCTGCGCCTCGGGGCAAAGGTCCTGGGACAGTGACCAGAGACAAAAGAGCAGCAGCTGTCCCGCGCACTTCTAGCCAGTCTCCGCCCATGTGCACCGCGAGCTGAGGGTTGCGTGGGAGAAGGGGCGGTGGGGGGGGTCTCAAGGGAGGTTTGACCCGCGAACTGATTGGTTGGTTGAAGACCAGACCCTAGAACGGATTGGACGCGTAAGGCCCGGGGACTCCTGCTGACCGGTCGAGGAGGAGCATTTTAACGCTTGATTGGCAGAAGGGATTCCACCCTCTATCTTCTATTGGCTGAAGATGAAATAACCCAGTTATAATTGGCTGGCGGGCTCCGCTGCGATCTAATCAAGGCAGTCAAGGACCGCCGGGGGAGAGTGGAAATTAACCCTTTAGAGAATGCCGCCTGGCTTGGGCACTTTAGAGTCGAAGCGCCGGGCTGTTTCCTCGATTCTGGCCTGCAGCCCCAGGGTAGTGGGGCTCATCCTCCCAGGCCACAGTGTCTTCCTGGTACCAACAGCTGAGGCCTGTGGGCCCCTCAATAGGAGTGGTAGCGGATCTCAATTTCCCCGCTAGTCGTAGCGGGTTGAGCCCCACTACGTCCCCCAGCCCCAGGGCTCAGTCGGTGACCTCGGGTGGAGTCATTGGTTCTCTGAAAGCGGAAGCCCCCGGCCTCGGTGTTCCCAGTGGTGCCCCGAGCTCTCGGTTACCACCTCCCTCCCACGGAAGGTGGCCTCAGGCCTCAGTTTCCCGAACGGTCCCCTAGGGTTGAAACCTCACCTCCCTCTCCCGCGCGAGCAGGCCAGAGTCTGGCTTTCCCCGGCTCGCCTCTGCTGGCCAAGGCCCCAGTCGCCCACCGGCGGCGGCCAATGGCAGGGGTGCTCCCCTCTAGGGGCGGAGCCGCGTCACGTGCCGGGAAGAAAGAGCCCGAGGCGCACCGGGCGCGGGGCGTGGGGCGGAGCGGCCATGGCAGGTACGGCGGGCCTGGCGGGGGGCCGGTGGGGCACTGGGCTGGGTGGCTGCACCGGTTCAGGCCGCGCGGCTCCGCTGCAGCCTGTCGCTGCCCGTAGCTCCGGAGCGGCTGTCCCCCGCGGGCGGCGCGGGCGAGGAGGCGCCGGATGAAGACGAGGACGAGGCGGAGGCCGAGGACCCCGAGCGGCCAGGGATATCGGGAGGAGCGCGCGGCGGCGGCGGCGGCGGCGGGGCGGGACCGGGGAGCTGCGGCGGGCCAGGGGGCGCGCTCACTAGGCGCGCGGTCACGCTGCGGGTGCTCCTCAAAGACGCGCTGCTGGAGCCCGGCGCCGGAGTGCTGTCCATCTACTACCTGGTGAGCACCTCCCAGCCTCATCCCATCCCAGCTCGTGCGAAAAGGGGAAACACGGGTCCAGTGTGCTTTCTTGCCGCAAGCCGAGCCCCTGGTGTGGGGAGGGGAAACTGAGGCACAGAGCATCCTGACCCAGCAGGAGCCTTTCTGGGTGGGAGAACATTGTTCACCAAACTCTCCATTCCACAAAGGAGAATCTTAGGCTCAGAGAGGACACTAGTGCCTTCCTGGCTATGTGACTTCACTCAACCTATACGTATCCTAGTTTCCCCATCCGTAAAATGGGATTTTCTTTCCTCCCATGGGGTTGCATGAGGATGCAATGAATAAACTGCTCAGTAGTGTGCCTGCTGCACAGTAAGTCCTTTATAAGTGTCTGTTGTTATTACCATTATTGTTATTGTTCTCTTTGTGAGTGGGAGCAGTTTGTGAATTGAGCATCTGCTGTGTGCTAGGCTGTGTTGGGTGTTAGGGACACAGTGGAGATCAAGTCAGATGCAGTTCTTGTCCTTTGGGGCTCACAGTCCAGTGAAGGGAGTGGGGATGGGCACATAACTGGACAGTTTCAGTCCAGGCTGATCAGGATGGTACCTAAGCTGGAAGCCTCCTGGAAGGAAGTGGGAGATGGATGGCAAGCCCTGGGAAGCAGCATGGGGTCAGGGAGGACTTCCTGGAGGAAGGAGTCTTGTTGAGTACCAGCTCCTGGATCCAGCCAACCCACTGTCACTGCAGGGGAAGAAGTTCGTGGGAGACCTGCAGCCCGATGGAAGGATTGTGTGGCAGGAAACAGGCCAGGTGTTCAACTCACCCAGCGCCTGGGCCACCCATTGCAAGAAGCTGGTGAACCCGGCCAAGAAGTCTGGCTGTGGCTGGGCCTCTGTCAAATACAAGGGCCAGAAACTGGACAAGTACAAAGCTGCTTGGCTCCGGAGAAACCAATTCCATATGACTGCAGCTGCTGCTGATGAGGTACATCCTTCAGCCTCCCTGACTCACTGCTGGATAAAGAGTGCCCAGAGAGAGACTGCTGGAGCTGGGGCCTTGAGGGATGAATAGGAGTTACTCAGATTGAGATGAAGGGTAAAGAGCTTTCCAGAGGAAGGAATGGTATGGGCACAGCTTTGTAGGCGTGAAGAAACACATGATGCTTAAGGAACCATTGTTAGCTGATGCAGCTGGAGATTCGATGCCTTAGTAGCTGAGGGGGCTGGCAACATTGGCAGGGACCAGATTTTAGAGGGTCTTGAATGCTGTGATAGTAATCACACACACACACACACATACACACAGAGGCTGGAGTTGATGCTGCAGTCTTTTTTAAAAAACGTTTTTATTTATTTGGCTGCATCGGGTCTTAGTTTCGGTTCGCGGGCTCTTTGCTGTAGTGCGTGTGCCTCTCTCTGGTTGTGGCTTGGACTCCCGAGTGCACAGGCTTAGTTCCCCCATAGCATGTGGGATCTTAGTTCCCTGACAAGAGATTGAACCCAGATTCCCTGCATTGGAAGGCAGATTCTCAACCTCCCGACCACCAGGGAAGTCCCCTGATGCTGCGGTCTCGAGGCAGAATTTCTTGTTTTCCAGGAGCCTCAGGTTTTGCTCTTAAGGCTTTTCACCCGATTGGGTGAGGCCCACGGACAGTATCAAGGGTAATCTTCTTTTTTGAAAGTTAACTTATTGTAGATGTCGACCACATCAACCCGATGCCTTCACAGCAACACCTGGACTAGCGTTTGATTCAGTAACTGGGTACTATAGCTTAGCCCAGTTGACTTATAAAACTAACCTTCACACCACAACATAGGGATATTCATTCAGCAAGCATTTAATAAATGCCAGCTGTGTGCCAGGCCCTCTTCTACGTGCTGGAGATAAAGCAGAGAGCCAAATGAGAAACATCCCTGCCTTCATGGAGGGAGATACAAACAAAAGAAATAAGTCCATTTTATCATACTTTGGAAGTAGTGAGCAGGGGCAGGGGATGCAAGTGAGAAAGGAATAGGATGGCCAGGGAAGGCCTCATTGAGAAAGTGACATCTGATCAGTGAACTGAAGGGGTGGAGGCAAGGAGTTATAAAGATTTTTGGGAAACAGCATGTGCAAAGGCCCTGAGGCTGGACGGTCTTGGTGTTTTGGGGGAACAGCAAGCCTCTAATGTGGCTGGAGCAGAGAGTGTCCATAGGGAGAGAGGGAGGAGGGAAGGGCAGGGAGGGGACAGGGGCAAGTCGTGGAGGGCATGGTGGGCTGTGGGGAGGAGTTGGGCTTGTACCCTGAGGGAAGTCGGATCCCTGGAGTACTGTGAGCAGAGTAGGTGTGGGGCCTGAGTCAGGTCTTAGCGGCGCCCTCTGCTGGCCGCTGTTGGGAGGCCAACAGGAGCCAGGGATTCAGGGTGCAGGTGGATGATAATGGGGTGAATCTGGCCTGCCTTTGAGGAGGAAGAGGCTAAGTTCTGGTTAATTCTGAAAGTGGATGTGATGTGATTTGCTGGTGGTTCTGATGTTGGTATTAGGAGATGTTTTGTTCCCCTAAATGTTTTTGCAAGCGTGTGGACAGGATTACCCTCATCGGAGATGTGTGGAGGAGCAAGTTTAGGGGGATGGTCTGGGTGGCCTTGTTGAGTGTGAACACCCCCTTTGGAGATGTCAGGGACTAGCCGGACCTGGGGTCCGGAGGTCAGGGAAGACCTAGCCTGGAGTCAGGACTGTGGGCAGTTGTCCAGGGGGCACACGGGGTTTGAGCCCACCCAGAAGGGGTGTGGGTGGGGGAATAAAGAGGCGGGAGGATCCAGCCCTGGGCCAACGAGTGAGATGGGGGAGAATAAGAGGGTCCAGGAGAGGTGGAAGGTAAGTCGGTCAGTGTGGGGGTGGGGATCCCTGAGGAGTTACCAGGAGAGGCTGCTGAGAGGGGGCGGGGGGCAGAGACTGAGATGTGGCCATTGGGTTTGGACAGAGAGGTCACCTCGTCAAGGGCTCTTTAGGAGAAAGGAGGAGGAGAGATTATTGAGAGAATCTGATCAACTAATCTGTGCAAAGTGTTTACCAGCTGGATGAATGGAGCAGCAGGGCATATGCTTGGCATATGCTAAATGTTTTGCACGCATTATCTAATTTCACCCTTATGCCACCGCTGTGGGGCAGGAAGTCATTGTGCCGTTTTACAGGAGAATAGAGCCTGAAGTCCAGAGAAGGCAATGGCAAGCCACTCCAGTACTCTTCCCTGGAAAATCCCATGGATGGAGGAGCCTGGTGGGCTGCAGTCCATGGGATCCCTAAGAGTCGGACACGACTGAGCGACTTCACTTTCACTTTTCACTTTCATGCATTGGAGAAGGAAATGGCAACCCACTCCAGTGTTCTTGCCTGGAGAATCCCAGGGACGGGGGAGCCTGGTGGGCTGCCCTCTATAGGGTTGCACAGAATCGGACACGACTGAAGTGATTTAGCAGCCCCAGCAGCGGAGCCTGAAGTCAGTTTGTAATAGGCAGAGGCTGGATTCCAGCCTGAGCAACTGGTCCATATCCTAGATTGTCTCTGCTCACTCTCTCCCTCTAATGGGCACCCGGGGCAACGACAGGAATGGCAGGTTCTGGCCTGCCAGAGTTCTTGGTCGAACTTAGGGGGGCGGGTTACGGAGAATCCAGCTAAAAGTCCTGTCGCGTTTCCCCCCAATCCCGACCCCACCCAGAGCCCGGCCAGCGAAGGAGAGGAGGAGGAGCTGCTGATAGAGGAAGAGGAGGAGGAGGTTCTGACAGGAGCCTCAGCGGAGGACAAGAATAGGAGACCGCAAGGGAAGGGCCCCTCGGAGCCCGTCCACTCGGGTAAGAGGCGTGGGGGAGGGGAGGAGGTGGGGACGGTAGGGGTAGGTGGACAGAGCTCAGGCGGGGGAGGAGGCTGGGTGTAGAGCCCGATAGAAGCCTGGCTGACTTCCCAGCCCTCGCTGCCTAATTTCACTCTCAGAGCCTGACTTTTTAAGCTCTAATTCTACATTTCTTGGTCCCACTGCCTAATTTCTTTATCCCTACTCCTCCATAGGATTTCTTTGCCCTGTTGCCTGATTTCTAGCCCTGCTGCCTGATTTCTTTGCCTCCCTGTCTGGTCCTCACCTGATTTCCTGATCCTTTCTTCTGATTTTTTAGTTTCTTATGTCCGGTTTGTTGACTTGCTGCCTTATTTCTTTGTTTTTAAAAACATTGATTGATTGATTGATTTAGCTGCACTGGGTCTCAGTTCCCGCATGCGCGATCTGGTCCCCTTAGCAGGGGTGGAACCCAAGTCTCCTGCATGGAGTCTTAGCCACTGGACCACCAGGGATGTCCTTTCTTGATTTTTTTAGACTGCCCCTGGAGTCTTCTTTCTTTCTTGGACTGCCTGGTCTTGGTTTTCCAGTTCCTGGCTGGGGAGAAACTGATACTGACTTATTTTCTTAACAACCCCTGCCAACTCCCCAGAGGCCACGCCCCCAGGGAAAAGGGTGGAAAACAAGATCCGGGTGCCGGTGCGCTACTGCATGCTGGGAAGTCGTGACTCGGCCAGGTCAGATGCACCCCATGCCCGCTGGAACCCCCACCCTCATCCCCATCTACAGACGCTCTTGCAGCATGGGGTTTGGGGACAAGGGCAGGCAAGGGACGGATGGAGACAAGGCCTTAGATCTTCAGAGCTGGCTGTGGGACCGAGGGAGCCAGTGTGTGGGTGAGGGAAGGGCCTTGGGGTTCTTGAGGCTGTGGAACCTTCCTGGCTCCCACAGGAACCCCCACACCCTGGTGGAAGTAACGTCTTTCGCAGCTATCAACAAGTTCCAGCCGTTCAACGTGGCCGTCTCCAGCAACGTGCTGTTCCTGCTGGTGTGTGCCCAACTCCTACCTTGTCCTTTAGGGCTCAGGGGCTCCCAGGCCTGGGGAGGGGCTGGTCCCTGCCCAGAGGGTCCTTGGAACAGAGACCTTGTTTGCTCTGTTCACTGTTGGTAAATAGTAGGCACTTAATCAGTATCTGAGGAAGGAGGGGGATGGGCTGACCCCCAGGACGGCCTTGGGACGAGGCGCAGTCTGAGCGCGTCTTCCCATGTCCCTCCCCCTCCCCAGGACTTCCACAGCCACCTGACCCGCAGCCAGGTCGTGGGGTACCTGGGGGGCCGCTGGGACATCAACAGTCAGAGTGGGTATTGGGGGCCCGTGGGCAGAGAGGGTGTTTGGGGCCGGGTCGATGTCCATCCCTTTCCCACCTCCGTGCAGTGCTCACGGTGCTCAGAGCCTTCCCCTGTCGGAGCCGGCTGGGGGATGCGGAGACTGCGGCCACCGTGGAGGAGGAGGTGAGGGGCGCATGGCGACGGGGCATTTGTTGGGGGGGGGGGAAGGCTGGCACGCACACAGCTGTCCTGGCTACCGCGTCAGCAAAGGTGCAGATAGGTACGTGTGAGCTCCGGTCCCCGCACCTGTGACCCCCACCATCATTCTTCCTCTGCGCAGATGCCGCCAGCCCCTTCCCCACTCAGCCTGCCTGTCAGCTGGTAAAGGCGGGATAAATATTAAATGCCCCCCTTCGATGTTTTCTTAACAGTGCTTAGTGCACGCCCAGCACTGCGCTAAGCGCTCCACGCCCACCTTTTCCAGCATGGTCAGTTCGGAGGACAGAATAGGTGTGCATTCGGTGCACAGCTTTCTCCACCCACCTCTTCCTTTCTCTTTACGCTTGCGCTTGCCTCTACTTGCGTTCGCACATCTGCCTCTTTATTTAACTGTTTATTGAGCACCTACTGTGTGCCACCTCATGCGAAGAGTTGACTCACTGGAAAAGAGTCTGTTGCTGGGAAAGATTGGGGGCGGGAGGAGAAGGGGACGACAGAGAATGAGATGGCTGGATGGCATCACCGACTCGATGGACATGAGTTTGAGTGAACTCCGGGAGTTGGTGATGGACAGGGAGGCCTGGGGTGCTGTGATTCATGGGGTCGCAAAGAGTCGGACACGACTAAGCGACTGAACTGAACTGTGTGCCAGGAATTGTTCCTTGAGCTGGGGATACAGCAGTGAGCAAAATGATATTTTGTCTTAGATTTACAATAGGAGCATTTATTATTTTATTATTATCTTTTGGGTGCGCCATGGCGGCTTGCAGGATCTTGGTTCCTACACCAGGGATTGAGCCCCACCCCTTGTGGGGCAGTGAAAGGTCCAAGTCCTTAACCACTGGACCACCACTGGAATATAGGAGGCTTTTTAAAAAAATTACTTGTTTGGCTCTGCTGGGTCTTTTTTCTTGTTGTGAGGCATGGGGGCTTCTCTTATTGCGGAGCACGGGCTCTGGAGCATAGGGACGTAGTTGCAGCTCCCAGGCTCCAGAGCACAGGCTCAGTTATTGTGGATGGGCTTATTTACTCCCCAGCGTGTGGAATCCTCCCGGATCTGGGGTTGAACCCTTTATCTCTTGCATTGGCAGGCAAATTCTTTACCACTGAGCCACCGGAGAAGCCTGGAGCATCTTCTTTATGTCTTTGTTGACTGTCCCCCTCACTGGATTCGCTGAGCTCGGGGCAGGGTCTGTCTCGGTTTGTCACTGCTGTATACCCAGGGGCCTGGTACACAGCAGGTGCTCATTAAATGTTGGCCATGTGGGGCTGGATGGGTGCCTGGCGTGCTGGCCGCCGGGAGTTGCCTGAGTGCACCAGGGCTGGTGGAACCCCACGGTCCCGCGCCAACCCCAGCCGTATTTCTGCCCCCAGATCTACCAGAGCCTGCTCCTGCGCAGCCTATCCCTGGTGGGCTGGTACCACAGCCACCCGCACAGCCCGGCGCTACCGTCGCTGCAGGACATCGACGCGCAGATGGACTACCAGCTGCGGCTGCAGGGCTCCAGCAACGGTTTCCAGCCCTGCCTCGCCCTGCTCTGCTGTGAGTCCAGGGAAAGGGGCGGGCGTGGGCCCTGCCGGTCACCGAGATCCCAGGTCCATCCCCTTCTCTGTATCTCCACCTGCAGCCCCTTACTACTCTGGCAACCCCGGCCCAGAGTCCAAGATCTCGCCCTTCTGGGTGATGCCGCCCCCTGAGGTAGGCGGGGCTTCATGGGAGGTGTGGGTGGGGTCAGGAAGTTCCTGGCTCATCTGGGGAGCTGGGGCCTCAGTTTCTCTCATCTGTGAGATAGGAACATAATCACTGCGCTGAGGCAGTAGGTGTGAGTGGTGTTGAAAAGGTTGGGGCTCCAAACTGTAGCAAGCTGCCTTGGCTACCACCTCCGACCTGAGACCTGTCTGGTTTCATTCTCCAAGTCCAGTCTTGGAGTCAGAAATCAGCTTTAGAAAGGAATTTGGGAGCCATGGCCACTCCTGTGTGTGTGTGTGTATGTGTATGTGTGATGGATGCCACCCTGCCTGCCTGGTCACATTGCTGGGTTCTTCTGAGATCCCATGTGGCTCTGAATCTGATCCCAGCCCAGAGCCAGGCCTGCAGTATCGATTCCCTGGCTTCCAGCCCAGGGAACTTCCCACTGTGCCCTGCAGTATTGGGCTGGGGGGCGGGGGTGGGGGGAGCTAGTGGTGACCAGCTTGTGTCTCCACCAGCAAAGGCCCAGTGACTACGGCATCCCCATGGACGTGGAAATGGCCTATGTCCAGGACAACTTCCTGACTAATGACATCCTCCATGAGATGGTAAGCTCACTCTGGGATGGTGTGGGTGGGGGACCCTGGGAGGAGCAGGCGGGGGCTGAGGGTACCCCACTAGTTGGACATGATTCTAGGACTCAGGAAGCTGTGGTTGAAGGTGCCACATCAAGACCCAGATCAGGTCTCTTCTGCTGCTGAAAATCACGGGCTCTCAGGATCAAGTCCTCAGTCCCTTCCTTGGCCCCCACCCCCACTAGGCCTCCTTGCTGTTCTGGAAAGTGCTAGGGATGCTCCTACCTTGGGCTTCTGCATCTGCCACTGATTCTCCCAGTGGAGACATGTGAGGACCTCAGGTATTACTTCTGCCATTCAATAGGCATTTAAACAAATGGAACTAGCATCACACCTGTGACCTCAGAGATGTTCCTGCTCAGACTAAGACTAGGCCAGGAAGCCTTACAGGGCTGCAGGGGTAGAAAGAATCACATTCAGCAATTCTTCTGCTTCTGGGGGAGGCGTCTCCTCCTCCAGGCAGTCCTCCCTCCTGCCAAGCTTCTTCATTTCCCCAGGGTGGCACTGCTCGGAGGTCCCTCTCTTGGGGAACTGGGTAACCCCTACATGCTGCGCTGCGTTAGTCCAGAGGCCCCTTGAGGGGCGGCAGCGGCTGGGGCTCTTGTGTTCCCTGTCCCACTAGATGCTGCTGGTAGAGTTCTACAAGGGCGCCCCTGACCTTGTCAGGTTCCAGGAGCCTTGGAACCAGGAGCACACCTACCTGGACAAGCTGAAGGTGAGGCTCACACCCCGAGTCCCGTGCAAACCCTCCCTTTTGTAAATATCTCAGGGAGCCCCACCAGAATATATCCACAGGCAGCCCGAAGAAAAGTGAGTTAAGTGGGTTTGTACAAAAATATTTTAAGTTAGATATGAGCGCTGCCAAAGAAAAGTCACGTTTGTCACACCAAGGTGGTGACAGTGGAGATCGCTATCAAGTACAGATGAAGGTGTAAAAGCCTGCAGCCCTTGTGGCCCGGGGTCTATCCCGGCTGGAGACGCTGCCCCTGAACAGGAGGGGCTCTGAGTCCGAAGCACAGCAGAGCTGAGCCAGGCAGAGGAGCTGGTGCTGGGAGTAGGCCGATCCAGTCCGCCCTGCCCCCTCACCCCATTAAGTCAGCGGTATGTGTCAGCAAGGGCTTGGCAGCCTTTTGTGTCCTGCCTGGGAGTCATTCTCAGAAGACACATCCCACTCGGCTTTACAGAGAAACAGCATCATGTTTGCTTGTTCTGTTCAGACTGAACAGTGACCCGGGCTTAAAGCTGCCACACTGGTCATCTCCTACCGCGGTGCTGGGTGGGTAGGGTGGGCGTGGCCTTGGCGCACAGGGGGCGTGTGAGGGCCGACTGTGGAAGGTGTGGAGGAATCTTACCGGACGACATTCCTAGACCCAGGATGCACCTGGAGGTGTGGTTTTAGGGACACCATCGGGGTTAGTGGAGCTCTTGGCGGGGCAGCAGCCCTGAGGCGCCGGACCTGCCTGTTTTCAGATCTCCCTGGCCAGCAGGGCGCCCAAGGACCAGGGCCCAGGCCACGTGCTGGAGCAGGTTTACAGCGTCCTCAAGCAAGGGAACTGAGGGCACCAGTCTCCAAAGACAGGAGAAGGCTCTGATCAGACATGGCCCCTGCACCTCCTGGGGAGGGGATGGGTCCAGGGCTTCTGTGCTGTTTGTCCTGTGTGACTGTGACAGCAGGGGCTCAGATCATATAATAAAGGAGAAACAGTCCAGGTGTCTCTCAGGTGCTGTGATTGTGGGGAGGCCCTGAGCTGGTGACTAGGCAAGTGACAGCCACCCCCGCCCCTTGCTGCAGGCTGGTCCCCATGCAGGCCCTGCCCTGGCCAGAGACCCCTTGGGAGGGCTTGTCCTGCACCACCACCAGGCCAGAGGCTGTAGAAAGAGACGTTTAATACTTTTAAAAAAACATCAGGATTACATTTGGATCTTCCCCAGGCTATGACATCTGTGCCTCCTCCAAATGCTGGTTAATCAGGGGGCCTCAGGGACGAGAAGGGGGGCCTGGTGTCCTTGGGGGCTTTATCAGTCACCAGAGGAGAGGAATGTGAGGCAGGCCCAGGGTCCCCTGCTGGCCTGGGCACCTGCCTACCTTGGTGCGGAGGAGATGCCTGAGCCACTGTCCAGAGAGGGTGTGGTGGCTGGCTTGGGACAGGGAGTTGCCTGGGACTCCCCAGGGGTCCCAGCAGCCAGGGCTCAGGAACATTCACTTGTCAAAGCCTTTGTGCTTGACCTTCCACATAGTGGAGGCTGGGCTCCCATGGTCCCGTGTATGTCTGAATATGTGTGTGTCTGTGTACACGCACTGTATGTGTTTGCTGGTCATGGCAGCTTGTGCCAGAAAGATGCTCCCTGTGCTTGGCTGGAGATGGGGTGGTGGGCATGAATGTGTGGGATTCAGTGCCCTGCAGGAGGGAGATGGCCTGTCCTTGGAGGCCCTGGCCTCTGAGACCCCCAGCCTCGTCTCTTCGTGAGCCCCCAGTTAGAGGGAAGGGGCAAGGCCCTTCCAGGAAGGTGGCATCTGTAGGCATTCATGGGCCCAGGGGACTCTGGTGGGGGATTTAAAAGCAGGGTGGTGAGTCTCAGCCAGGGGGTCTTGCCTAGACCACCCCATTGCACCAACATTCAGTCCCATCCTTTTAAGGGCAAGTCTCCGGGTTGCGAGGGATGGAGTGGGAGAGGACGTGTGTACACATGTGAATGCTGGATGGAGACAGGAGAGGATGTGAGTGCGCATGTATGTGAGTGTGCGCACGTGTGTGTGGATGGAGGTGGGAAAGAACACATGTTTGAATCTGTGTGTGTGGGAAAGAGGTGGGGGGAGAGGAGGAGGTCCACCTGGAGTCACCCATCCCTGGAGAGGGGTAGGGGTTAGTGTTTCTGAGAGCACCTTAGTCTGAGCCCCCCGGGGCGAGCGGGTGGGCTGGGGCAGAGTCTAGAGCAGCAGGATGGGGAACGCTGCCCAGCCCCAAGATGGCCACGCGGAGTGGGCAAGGGAGCCCCTTGGCGGTGAGTGCTAGTGTAAATGGGGACCCTGCTGCCCCCGGACCGGCAGGAAGTGGGCCACCCTGCCGGCCACAAGCACTGCCCTGGTCATGTGGAATGCAGAGATCTGGACGGAGGGGTGGTCACTGGGGCAGCGGCACCAGCACCTCCACGTAGCTGAGGGGGAAGAAGCCTGACTGGCCGTCCAGCATGCCCTCGTACCAGTTCTCATCGATCTGGTTGGTCAGTGTGATGATGTCGCCCTCGTGGAAGCCCAGCTCCCCATCATTCTCAGGCTCGAAGTCGTATAGGGCCTTGCAGCTCGGCTGGTCCAGCGGGGCTGGGGGTGGGGGATGGTCCAGGCTATCACTGCCCCAGGCAGTACGCAGGGTGATGCCGCCTCCCCTCCTGCCCAGCTGCCTGGTCCTGCCCACCACAGCTCCCACGGCTGCCCAGAGGAGTAGGCAACGAGGGGAGAAAGGCTCTGGGAGGAACTGGTGATGCCTGGTGGCATCAGGGTGTCAGTGAACAGAAGCACATAGCACTTGGGGCACCACTTCTACTGGAGGAGGCAGGGGAGAAGGACCCTAAACCCCAGGTAGGAGCCCAGGGCAGGGCCTGGGCCCATGTGGGACACTCACGCATGCTCCTGCTGGGGGTCCGGATGGGCTTGTCAGAAGATCGGAAGGATGACGAAGCTGTTTGCAAACAAAGCACAAGGTGGGCCGAAGATGCTGGGGTGGCCTGGCGCCGTCCCAGGGTTGGGGGGGCTCTCACAGGGGACTGGCCCTGTGGCTGGGGGCTACCCCAATAGGGGCCTGGGGCAGAGCAGAAGCCTCTTCCTCCTTACCTGTGATCTTGGGGGCCGCGGCACAGGGGAAGCCCCCGTTGGACTGCTCAGGCTCTCCAATGTCCAGGAGCTCCCGCGGCTTGGGCTTATACTCCCGTTTGGGGCGTGAGGAGGCTTCCCGCATCCTGGAGGGGAGGGAGTGCGTGTCAAGGTCAGCTGCCACCCTGGGACTCAGGGTGCGTGTGTGAGGAGATAACATGCACAGGAACACTGGTGGGGGTCCCCTGGTGTGCCTCCAAGGCTGCCCACAGGCTGGGTCCCACTGAACCCAGAAGCCACCTTGGTGATGGCTGCCCGGGTGCTGCTGCCCCACAGACACCATCCCCGCATCAGGGAACCACCCCCACCAGGACTTCCCTCCTCAAGGTCCTGGGTGCCTCCTGATTATGAGATGGCCCTCAGGAGACAGGGAAGGAGAAGAATGGCCTTCCAGGGGCAGTCGAGCAAACCCTCTCCCCAAAGGACATCCCAAGCCTCTCCTCTGGGACCAGTGGGAGTGTGATGAGGTCTTGCTGTCTCCTGGGATCCCCACCCCATGCAGTCTGGAGGTTCTTTCTAAAAAGGACGTAACCCCCCCGAACCCCTGCTGCTGCTCACAGCAGAGTGGGGTTCCCCAGGGCAGGTCATCCCCCAGGTCCTAAAGGGCTGGCCCAGGTGGCCCCAGCCCCAGGCCATTGGGCCTCCTAGCCGGCAGAGTGGGCCGCTGTTCACAGGGAGAAGCCAGGGGCCAGACTCACCTTCGTTTGAGCTTGTCGGCCAACTCATCTAGGATCTGCACGGCCTGCCGGTGGTAGTCCAGCTGGGCGTCCACCAGGGCAGAGAGCTGGCTCACCTGCTCGATCTGCAAGGGACCAGCCAGGGCTGCAGTACGGCCCTCCTGACCCCCATCTCCAGCTGCCTCCTGGAGGAAGCCTTCACAGATTGTTCCAGACACGGCCCATCCCTGCCTGTCTGCCTGACCCTTGAGCTGCAGCTGGAGGAGGGTGACGGGCCTGAGGAGACTGCCGAAGCCTCAGGCGGCCAGTCGCCCCCTTGGGTCCTCCTGTACCCACTTTCTTTCCTTCACATCCCGAACAGGCACTAAGCCCACCCACTGGCCCTGAGAAGCTGGCACCACCGTTGGGCTCATTTTCTGGGCTCCCCCAGGGTCCGTGAGGAGGGGTGCACAGCCCACGTACGCACATCAGTCTCCAGGAGGTGGTGCATACTGGTCTCCGCCACCTCCTTGGACTCCTCGAACTTCTCCATGGCCTGGCGCAGCTCCTCGTCGGGGATCTTGCCCTGCCGCTTCTTCTTGTAGTCGAAGTCCAGGCGGCGGCCCTCTAGCTTCTTGAGGTGGTGCTGCGGGCCAGGACGGGAGTCATGTCTCGTGCCCGGGGCTTCAGGAGGGCCACCCCGCAGCACCTCCTGCTGGGAATCTGGCCCAGGCGGGGCTGGGCGGGGGCATACCTGGATCTCCTTCAGGTCCTTGTCGCACAGGTTCTGCAGAGGGTCGATGAAGTTCTGCTTGACCTCAATGTCCAGGGAGTCCTTCACCTCAGCCAGGCGCTTCATGGACTCCCCGGCATCCAGCAAGGCGTCGCCTGCGGAGAGCGTGGGGTTGGGGAGGAAGCTGTCACAGGAGGCCTTGGCCTGCGTGGCAAAGACGTCACCCCCACAGCTAAGAACCTGGATGCCATAACTGAGAACAAGGGACCCTGGAGTTTGACCCAGAGCCATAGGGGCTGGTGTGACAGCTATTCATGAGCCACCCTGTCAGCTCTTTGAAGGCAGCCAGGAAACAGGAGCTGACAGACACAGCTCTCCTGTGGCCATGACGCTGTAGACAGTGCTCACGGGAGATGGAGGGAGCTTCCAAAGAAGCCTCGACTGCTCTTCCATGGAGCCAGCCAGCCCTGGAGAAGCTCCAGAGACTGCCCCATGTTCTCAGGCCCCCTCCACCCAGTATCCCCCACCCCATCCAGGCCCCCCGACCTCGGCCTCACCGAAGTTGGACTCGCCGCCCAGCTCCTTCCCATGGCGGATCATGCACTCGCCCAGCAGGCCCTCCGACTGTGGGTAGCCAGGGTTCTTCACCTGCCCTCGGATCTTGGACACTGTGTTGAGCATCGTCAACTTGGCCCGAGAGGCTAGGAGAGGACGGGCCAGGTGGGCATGGATGTGGTCTTGAGGAGCCACCAGGCCTGTGCTTGGCCAGTACCACCGGCTGCCCCTCTCTGCCCATTCACTTCTGAAGTGCTCCCCCAGCCCAGGGAACCAGAACCTCCCAGACTTCTCCTCTCCTGGGAGCACTGACAGTGGGCAGGAGCCGGGGAGAAGCGGGGTATGCTCCTCGAGACCCCAGAGAAGCAGGGTAGACAGGTCTAGGTGTGGACGGGTACAGGCACCCCAACACAGACCTTTTCCAGGGTTTGGGGTGGGGGGACAGGCATGCTTGTACCCCCAGCAGCTCGTCAGTCGTCCCTGGCACAGGCCTCAGGTGGAGGCAGCTGCTGTTGCTGCCTGTCCGGCACCCATATTCACCTTTCACCACAGAACCCAGTAGTCCCTGCCTCCCTCTTGGTCCCGAGACCCCACTGCATGCTCCAGAGGCAGGTACACAGCTGCAGCCTGCCAGCCAACTTGCACTAGTCCAGCGAGTTGACTGGGAGAAAAACATGCTCTTTTCTGCTGGGACCACTAGCTGTAAGGGTAATTTAAGGCTAGGATCAGGAGAAACGGGAGCTGACAGATAAAGCAGTAGGAAACTCGAGACCCTGAGGACATCCTTTGAATGACTGGATCCAGCCATGCTTGAAACCACCCACCCCTGGGTGTTTCAGTTCTTTGGACTCATGCCTTTCTTCTTCATGCTCCAGTAACCAGAGGACTCCTGACTGCCAAAGACCTGAGGAGTTGGGGTGCAGACTACTCGCAGCTGATAGGTGCCCCTACCTGGGTTGGGCTGCAGGTACTCAATGGTTCTGGCCAACACTTCTGTCACAGCCTTGCTGGTGACATCCACCTTCTGTAAAGAGAGTCCAGGTGTGGAGTTTCAAAACCATCAGGGTGCCTGAGGCCAAACCAGGAGCCCCTGGACAGCCCTCAAGCTGTCCAGTCCCCTGCCTGCCTCAGCGTCCACATGGGAAACCCTGCTGCTTCAGGATCTCTCTCCCTCCTTGCTGGTGGTCGCACTGTGTCCCCACCACTACCTGCCCAGAGCTGGGGGAGGCCTGCAACCCACCCAGACCCTCCCCATGAGCCTTGCAAACCCACAGTGCTCAGGGTCAGGCTCTGTCGGGGTTGGTACTGCCAGGCATCAGACAGGTGCGTTCTCCCCTTACCTTCTCCATCTCTTTGAAGTCATCGTCAAGCTTGGTCCCTTCCGCCCCTCCAACCTTCTCACTGACCAGCTGGGGGACAAAAGGAGTGAAAAGAGTGTGAGCCAAGGAGGAGGAAAGCGAGGGCTCAGAACGGCCATGATGGCTTCCCAGGGATGCTGGACATGGCGGCCAATGACGGGGAGGGATCTAAAAGAGGTCCTTGCTCCAATCCCCCATACTCCCGCAAACCCAGGGCCTGGAGCTTGTCCTGGGGGGGAACCCTCTCTGGTCAAGCCGACGCGGTCAGGCTGAGAGTGTCCCCCACCCCTGCAGGGTTGTGCAGACTGTCTGGGTCCCCCTTATAGGCTGTGGTGCCCATGCCTGGACAGTGGTGCTGTGGTTCAGCTCCAGGTGAGGTGCCAAGGCTCACGGAACTGTGACCTCCCTCTCCCACTGAACTGCCATTCAGGAAAGGAATATTGCAGACCACTGCTCTGCATCTCCCCTGCCCCCACCCACCCCCGCCCTGGGGCCAGTAATGAGCAGGTCCCAAGGCTGAATGACGAGCACCAAGCAGAAGGGAAGACCTGTCCTGCATGGGCCAACTGTCACGGGGCCGGAAGTCACTTCTGGTATGGGCATACACACATGCACGCAATTTCCTAATGGCTGGCAGCAGTCTGCCCACCCCTTGGGACAGCTCCAGGGACTCCTGAGGGCAGGAGCCAGCACTATTCAATGACTGACCCACTGCCTTTGGCCTGTGTGGTCTTGGGCTATTAACTTCACTGGGCCTCAGTTCTTGCCTCTGTAAAATGGGGTGACAGCTGTGTACTCACGGGGCTACTGTGTGCAAGCATGTGCTTGGGGGGACTCCCATGATGCCCACACTGCCCATCCCAATGCCCCACTATTTCCCCTGAGCATCTTGTCTCTCCATGATGAGGCAGAGCTGCAGGGCAGGCTCAGCCTTAGGCCTTTATCCCTGCCCTGCCCACCCAGGGTCTGGGGGTGTTGCTCGGGTAGCTACACATCCCAGCCAGTCAGGGTTCTCATGGCAGGTGCACCCTAGAGTCCAGGAGGGCATGGGGCACAGGCAGGAGGCAGGCCTGGCTCAGGGACCTCCTCTGACAGGCAGGGGCTGTGTGCCTGATTCTGACTTTATAAGGGAAGCCCTGTGTCTCTCCTATAAGTGTTTCTGGGGCGTCCCACTTTGTTTCACGGGACGGTTTCACTTTTGATAATGGCAAAACAGGACGTTCTCAAATTCAGTGGTTGCCAAAGGGAAATGAGTGAGATGTCTGATGTGGGACGAGACACTTCTGGTGAACCGGGAGGGCCGCTGAAGCGCCAGGGCTCAAAACCACACCTTCCGGGCCGAGGGCCTGCTTGGTGCAGGGGGCCTGGGCGCCTGCGGGGACCACGTCCTTCCTCTGAGGGGAAAGGGCACGGGCAGACCCCATGGCCTCTTCCAGGCCCCCTGGGAGTGGCAGAGCCTCCTACAATTACCACGTGGGCCCTTCTCATTCTGGCCCCTGGAGGCCCTGCTGGAAACATCTGGGTCCCCACCAGTCTCTTTGTCCCCCCCACCCCCCATGAGGGAGTGCTAAGCTCCAGTCCCTCGGGCTGGCTGGCCTCAAGTCCCTTCTCTCCAAGGCTCACAGTC
This sequence comes from Moschus berezovskii, assembly GCF_049115385.1. NCBI lineage: Eukaryota > Metazoa > Chordata > Mammalia > Artiodactyla > Moschidae > Moschus > Moschus berezovskii. Next base: position 93,547,730 of record NC_142467.1, read on the forward strand.
TGGAACTGATACAAATGGATGAGAGGATGACAAGAGGCCAGGGGCAAGAGAGGGAACGGGCAAGCCACAGACCAACCACAGTGAGAGCATCAGGGGAGCGGGGCGCTGAGGGCAGGGTCCCTGAGGAGGCGCAGACAGCACTCCAGAGGAGCGGCAGGGGGCCCCCAGATCTGCAGGCAGGACCCTGACGCTCAGTCCTGCTCAGGGACCCTGCACACTCCCTCTGAGACGCAACGAGGGCAGCAGCGCCACCATGGAGGTAACACTTTCACCCGCAGCTTCGGCCTCCCACACTCCCCACAACCTGACAATGTCCCCAGCCTGTGGGAGAGGGGCCCGGCAGGTAACGGGCTGTGCCTACTCTCCTCTCTGTCTGTATCCACTGAGACCCCCACCCCACCCACCGTCTCGGTGCAGAGGGACTCACCCCACTAGCTGAGACTTGCATAGCTGTGCACCACCCGGGGCGGGGGACGGCTGAGCAGGTGGGTGACTGCTACCCACTCTCCTGCAGGGCCGTGACGGCAGTGGTGTGGAAACCATGGCCTCCTGGGCCTGCGCAGCCAGGTGGGAGCCTGAGTGACTGGCAGTGGGCCCACACTGGCTGCCACCATGACACCCACGCTGGTGCATCCCAGGGGAATCATGGGGCCAGGCCTGGCGGCAGCTTTTGGAGATGAACTTGCTGCTGCCTGTCGGACAGGCCTCTCGGATTGCAGCCTGGATTCACTTTTGCCCTGGGAGGTGCTCAGGGACTGTGTGTTCCATGAAGGTCCAGAACAGGGTCTTTTCTGTTAGAACAGGAAGGAGCCTGGGCAGCTGCCTGGTAAAAAGGTTCATGAGTGGTTCTGAGGCCAGCCAGCAGGTGTGACTGCTGAGGGAGGGCTGCTCTGTGGCCCTGTGAGCCCAGGCCTTGAGTCTGTCTGGCCCCGTGACAACGGCTCTAAGGGGCACTGCTGACCTGTGCACCCCCACCCAGGCACGCACACCGCTGACCCCATGGGGGCTCCCCTCTGTGGCTGGCTCCTCCAGTGCTGCCTCTCTGGGGAGACTGAACAAGCCAACCCCCGCCACGTGTTTGGTCTGACCTGTTTTGTTGATGTTGTTCAGCTGCTCAGTCATGTCCAACTCTTTGTGACCCCATGGCCTACAGCCCTCCAGGCTCCTCTTACCCATGGGATTCTCCAAGGAAGAATACTGGAGTGGGTTACCATTTCCTTCTTCTGGGGATCTTCCCAACCCAGGGATGGAACACACGTCTCCTGCATTGGCAGGACTCTTTACTGTCTGAGCCACCAGGGAAGCCCAGCCTGTATTATGGCTCCAATATCCTCTGGGAAGAGCGTGCCCTGTCCTCAATTCAGGCTGCAGGCACCTCCAGGGCGGGTTGGGGGCCACAGCTGTGGTGTGAACTGAGGGGCACCTGGAGCTGTGGAAAGGTTACTGCCACTGAGGGGGTGGAAAGACCCCCAACCTGTTCGTTCCCTGAGAGCTGACCCACTCGGGCTGTTCTGCCAGGACAGCCTGGGTTCAGCTGGCACGTGGACCTGAATGGTGGGATTTAGATGACATGCTCAAGAGTGGCTGCAACAGGCAAAGGGTGGCCCAGTTCAGGCTCCCATGCTGAGGAGCAGCAGAGCTGTGTGGTCTGAGGACAACAGTCCCAGGCACTTGGGGAGGGAGTGAGTCTGGAAGAGAGGTGGGTCCTTGCTGCTGAGCACCTGTACGACCTCCACCCATGACAGTGGCCCCGTGGGCACTGATACCAAAGACCAATTGGAGGAGGGGGCTGTTCTCTCAAAAGACAAGTGTTCTTTAGCATTCTAGGTCTTTGGTCACACTTGGAGAGGAGCTAGGAATCTGACACACGGACGAGAAACAGAGAACGCACATTGGAAAAACCCACAAACACAGGATGCCATGTGCCAAGAGCCGACAGAGCCATTGCTCCAGGAGCTGAGTGGAGAACAAGAAGGCAGGAGAACCTTCTGTCCCGGAAGGGGGGCTTGGGGATGGATGGCAGAAGCTCGGATCCTGCCGAGTGGGACACGCCAAGGGGAGGCCTTGTAGTTGAATCATCTTGGCGGGGAATCTTGATCAATACAACATGGAAAATAACCAGCTGATCTATCTGCAGGCTTGGTGACCTGGGTAGCCGATCCACTTTGATGAATTAAAAGTTTAAAAAAAGCAGCGAGAGGAGGCTGACCCAGAGGAGCGGGAAGTGGGGAGAGAAGCAGGGCTGCTCAGGGCCTGCGGTCCAGGATGGATGCTCTGCATATCTGGCTCCGCATTTTCATGCCTTGCGAGCCAATGCGCTGGTCTGGGGGGCCACCACCTCTAGAGTTAACAGTGGAGGTCCCCGTTCTATCCCAGCCCCGCTCCTGCCCTCCACCCAGCTAGCTTTTCCCTGCCTGCCAGTGCCTGCTGGCGAAGCCCCCACTTCTGTCCTCAGAGGGAGAGCCAAGCCCAGTGTCAGGCTAGGGGCCGGGGGCAGCCTCTTGGGCCCTGGCCGGAGAGCTGGAACAAAAGGAATGGGACAGGCGATGAGGGTGAAAGGGCCTTGGGATCCAGCTTCCCCGCCCCATCCCCTGGGTCTGGGCCCGGGAACATCCCGTAGCTGGCACCGGGACCCAAGACTCTCAGGCATGAGCACTCCTGGCTCCAGTCTGCGACCACCACAGGGAGGAGCCCACCACCCTGGGAGAGACTGTGCTGGCTCTAAGGAACACCCCTCTGGTGAGGGAGAGAAGGCAGGGGAGGCTAGGTGAGTCGCAGTGCCCAGTGCGGTCTGGGCTGGAGCTCACAGCACAGGATATCCCCCACTCAGAGATGGCCAGCCCGATGATCCTTGGCAGGGCTGAGAGATGCCTGAACGGGGAGGCCGGCATGGGGACGGGATGGAAGCAACATGGGGATAGACACAATCGCCTCCGCATACCTTCCAACTGCGGTCCCCTCCCTGCTGGCCTCCTAACATCTGGGAGCCGCTCGCCAAACACCTCAGAACAGCCCCTTCTAGTTTCCTTTATGGCCTCTGTCTCGTGACTTGGAGAGCCCATGAGGCGGACAAAGCCAGGCTGGCCTGCTGCCCAGTCGACACACAAAGCCACTGGCCTTCTCGAGTCTTATTTCTACTTGGGCCCTGGGTCCCTGACTAGGGGTGCTGGCAAGGACTCAGAGGGTGAGCTCAGGTAACTGACGCCTTTCTTACGGAGGTGAGCTGAGGGTGCTTCTGAGGAGGTGATGTACCATGCAACACTGCCCCAAAGCCTCCTGTTGGTCCCTGCCTGCAAACCTCCAGTGGCTCTGGGTTGGGATGATCTCCAGAGCATGGGGCCCCATGAGCTGCTTGAGTATGAAATGCCTACCAACAGGGGTGGCGCTTGGATTCTAGGCAGTCTGGCTCCCATGTGGCTCTGAGAGTACAGGCCACGAGGTGTGGGGCTGGCCACAAAAGGCACCCCAAAAGGCAAAGGACAGGTGCCACTGAAGAGAAGACCACAGAAACACCATTCACACCCACAAGAGGCTTCACGTGGGAGGGTAGTGATCAACACCTCAGCCTAGGAGACAGGCAGCAGAAGCCTGAGTACTCTGGCAGCAAGAGAGCCTCCTCTGTCCCAGGCCTCAAGCGCATACTTGTGAGCTGACAGTGCAGAAGTCACACCCCTCTGTGAAGCCCCACAGAGGGAGGTGTCCTGTCAAGTCACAACTTCCTTCAGCAGACTGAGAATTAAGGTCAAGCCTCTGGGCATGCACTTCCTCTCCCCCTAGGAATCAAAGCTAAACAGTTTGTGATGGCAGCTCTGTGAACAGGAGCAGAGAAAACCCTCCAATGAGTACCATGACCACTGGATCTAGCCCCAAGGGGTAGACACAGACCCCCAGACATGGCTCCCCACAGTGTGTCAGGGTGCACGTGGAGCTTGAGCTGTTACTCTCAGCAGAGGGGGTAGCACCTTGGGCCTGGGGCTGACACTGAGATGCAGGCTCAGGAGCAGTACCCCTGGGGTCCCCAAGACTGCAGGGACAAGCCTGCTGCAGGGTCCCTCGCCTGGGGGCCTTGTCAGATCAGCTTCCCGCAGTCTGAAGCCCCCTGGCATCTCTGCCCTATGGTGCTCCCTCCTGCCTCCCTGCACACTCTCCTCTCAGGGCTGGCTTGGTGGGCAGGGAGCTGCATGCCATGTGAGTCCCAGCGGCTGCTCCCCTGCCGGGCACAGGCTGCTGAGATGAGGGGGAGACCGCTGCATGAGAAAACCCCGCTCAAAGTCACGTCTGGCTTAACTCAGAGTCTGATCTTGACGTGGCAGGGCACAGGAGCAAAGCAGGAACCAGCGGTTGGAAAGAATGAACCGGAGGTGGCAGCAGTGATGGGAGGGGACAGTTGCTCAGGGACTGTCCAGGCTGTGAGGAGCTGGAGGACGAGGTCCCAAGACAGAACAGAGTGCAGTCCAACTTCTGCTGCTGCAGGCTTTGGGGGGCCCAGCACCCAAAGCCACCCCCCCATCATGGCAGACACCCAGAGCTGCTCCTCCACCCCCAGGCTGACGACCAAGTCCCTAGACCCCCCAGAGCGATCACACTGCTGTCCTCAGGGGCCTCAGACTGGCTTTACATGCCCTGGATCCACCACGAGGCCCCTGTGGACCCCGGAACCCTCTCCTCCCGCCTGACTCAGGCCTGACTCAGTGAGGAGAGGCTGCCCTGGCTCAGCCTTTCCTCACTCCTCCCAGGGACTCAGCCTCACAGGGCCCCCCACCTTGGCCTTGCCAGGCTTCCTGCCCACGGCAGCTCCCAAGGCTGGGAGGATGCAGGTGGTTGTGACCCCAACTGGCTGGCAGGCTTTCCCCTCACAGCCCATTGGCCTGAAGCCACAGGCCCGAGTGCCCTCTGTGGAGGGGCAGGGGCCTGGGGTCAGGACTCCACAGCACTGAATCCCGCCTCCTCTGGGGACACTCCCCCGCACCCCGAGCACTGACTCCAGCGATGGTTGGTCCTGGGATTGCTGTTAAGGCACCAAGTTCCTCTAGGAGAAAGCAGAAGCACTGGACAAGAACCATTCCCGCTCCCACTTGTGATTAACCAGGTCCCAGCGCATTCGCGGAATCGGGGAGGAAGCAGCCCCCTTGGGCACTGGGACAGCTGTGGGGCAGCTTCCAGGTGAAGCACTTCAGGCTTGTTTTGGGGTGGGGGGGAGGCTGGACTGCTGGAGGGGAGGTGGGTCACATTAGGTGTGCATCTTTTAATGTGTCCACAAAACACAGCAGAGATGCCTAGTTCCTGGGACCTGCGATCTAGCTGGCCCTTCGGTCAACCTTGAGGATCCCAGAAGAAGGGGTGGAGCCACAGAGACCTCCAGCACTCACTGGCCCAGCTGCAGCCACCGGGGAGTCATCTCCACCTCAAGTTAATAAATGGAAAGACTGACAATCCAGGAGGTGACGCACCTTGCCCAGGGCCAGGCAGTGTGGTGTGCACGCACATGTGCGTGTGTGTGAGAGACGGAGCCAGACAGCAGGGGTGACTGGGCCACCTTGCACTGGAGGCTGCCCTGCATCTCCCTGAAGTTGCTTCCTCACTTCAGAGACTGGCTGGGATGTCAGGGTGCCGGGGACACAAGATCCGACTACAATCCCCACCCCTCCCACCTGGCTGGGGAAGCATCCTGGTGAGTATGAGGCCATATCCGGGCCCCTGGGAGCAGGTGGTCAAGAGGACCACAGCTCTTCCTGGACACTTATGGAAACACACTGGGGATGGCCAACCAGGATGATACCCGATCCGTGGTGAGTGCACCGTCTGGAGGCAGAAGGCCCGTGTTGAGGGGACCTGGCAGCCCTGCCCCGCACCTCCTGGAACTCTAGTCTCTCACACTGCACCCACCACTCCAAGGTGGCCTCAGCCCACAGCCCCAGGGACATTACAGAGCTCTCTATGAATACCAAAGGCACATTGGACTGTGAGCTGTTCATGGAGGGGGGACACCAGTCACACGCAGGACCCCTGACCAGGGCATGATGCCACCTACATGGGGGGATCAGATGGGCCTGCCCCCACCCTCACTGAACGACCCTGCCCCAAATGCTATTGGGGGAGGTGACGGACCAAAGCCACAGGGCCCGGCTGAGATATCTGGGGAGCAGAGAAGGGTAGGGGCTCAGGATTCTGTCTCCTTGGGAGAAGGGGAGAGGTGGGCCTGATCCAAATTGGCACCCCAGGCTGTGCCAAGGGTTTTTACCCCACAATTGCCTGTGATCGAGGCTCATCTCTCAGGAATGAATTCCACCTGGAACTCTTGCCAGTGCTGAAAAGCCCAGATATAAATTGGCCTTGTGCATTTTCATTTCTCATCTCAGGGATGAGGCAGGAAGGCTGTGTGTCACACAGCGGGAAAATCAATTTCAGATGAAAACTTATAAAAAGAAACACCCAACCCACAAACAAATGAGGTCATAAATCCCCCGAGTCCTGTGAGCGAGGCCACACCCGCCCTGCACTGCTGCCCCTGAGCCGGGGTGCACCGTGGGGGAGCTGCCGCCTGCAGACCCACCAGGGGGTGTCCAGGCACACAGCAAACTTCTGTCCAGCGTGTTTCAGTAAACAAGGTGTTTCGCAAACTCATCTTTTTGTCAATGGCAGAGCTGACGCAGGAGCAACCCTTCAGGAAAGAGACAGGAAACAGGGCTTGGAAATCCTGTGAGGCGCACGCACAGCTGTTCGGCCTCTGAAGGCACTGGAGTAAATCCTGCATCCAACGTCATCGCCACAGCCGACCACAAAAGAGGCTGTGCACACAAGAGCACACGTCTCGAGGAGCGCCACGTGCACCCCAATGAAGACAAGCTCTGGTGACGGAAGCCCAGGGCCCTGCCTCCCGGAACGCTGTCTCCCCATCTCTAACCACTTCCATTCTGAAAGGCCTATCTAATGTAACGCTACCTCTTCCAGGAAGCCCCCCTGATTCTCCATCACCCACCTCCGAAGGATCCAGGTAGGAGGAAACTGACCACTGGCTACCCTCTCCCATTACCAGTCCTGGCACCTCCTCTCTGAAGACCAACCCCACACTGGACCAGGCTCTGTTCCAAAGGTATTCACTCACCCCGCGTCAGAGTCTCTGCTGTGCTGTTCCTTCTGCTCCAAAACTTCCCAGGTGGATCCTGTCCATCTGGTCCTCCTTAAGAGTTCCTTCCTCAGAGGGGCTGTCCCTGACCCACCTATCACTCTCATTCTCTCAAGTCCCCTGGGCTCTGAGTGAGTGACCCTGGCACTTCTATACTGTCCATGCTCGGAACCGTGTCCAAGACTAGAAGTGCTTCCTTGATACTTACTGACCATGGGAGGAAGGAAGGCCCTCACAGGGGTCTGACCTCGTGGCACCACTCCACATGGCTAAGCACCGGGGCTTGAGGACTTGGGAGATGACCAGATGACAGCATCCCGAACCCCCGTACCTCCCACTTTCCTTTGTGTTGCTTATGGGAAGTTCAAGTTAGGCGGAACTCTGCCTGGGGAGACTGCCTGTCTACATCCCCACTCTCCACGCGAGGTCTGCCCACAGCTGGCCCCCTCACCAGAGAGCAAAGGGAAAGTCTGAGCAAGATGGGCCCAGGCTGGGGACTCCTTGGTGGCTCAGTGGTAAAGAATCCACCTGCCAATGCAGGAGACATGGGTTCGATCCCTGGTCCGGGAAGATTCCACATGCCGCAGAGCAACCGAACCCGTGCACCACGACCACGGAGCCTGTGCCCTAGAGCCTGGGAGCTGCAGCTGCTGAGCCCAAGTGCCGGAGAGCTGTGCTCGCAGGAGAAGCCGCCACAGTGAGAAGCCCTCCCAGCACGACTAGAGCGCGGCCCCCGCTCACCCCAACCAGAGAAAGCCTGCGCAGCAACAGAGACCCAGCACAGCCAAAAGTAAAACAAAATGCTGGGCCCAGGCTGACTTGGATCCAGGGCACTCTGGTCCCGAAGTGGGGTGGTCTCCTAATGACAGAAGCCCCCGTGAAAGGGGTACACCTGCAGTTTGGGAGGACAGGACATGAAAAAGGCAGGCTGACAGGCAAACAGGCTTGAAGGCCAAAGGGAAACAGCCCCCAAACTGGTCAGGCTGTGGCCGGAGAGGCCACCCGGGTTCACGGATCATCGAGGGTAGGCTCAAGGGGAGGACAGAAGCTCTGAGTGGGTGCTGAGGCATGCACCCTTATCTGGCACACTAGCTGGGCGGTGACAGCAGGTGACTCAAGGCCACTGAGACCAGTTTCTTCAGGTGTGGCTACCAGAAGCAACGACTGGGTGGGTCACAATCCCAGGACAGCACATGGCAAGCCAGGGCGGCTGACCAGTCCCTCCTGGGCCACGAGTCAGATGCCAGCACCCTGTCACCCTGCATGGCTGCTCCTCTCTCTGTCCCCCACCCTATTTGTCCAGACGTACCTTCCCTTCTGACCTGCAAAGTCAGTCCTGAAAACCTGGATCAGGAAGGAAGGAATCTTGGCACAAGATGAGGAGACCAAGAGGGGCTGCCAGGGCCAGGTGGGCCCCAGACCCTGCTGCTCCTGTCCCCTGGGCGCCATCCCCTTTGGTGGCAGCACTGGGGAGGGAGCTCCCCCTTCTCAGGAGGCACAGCAGGACTGGCCCACACACTCCCTGACGTTACTGTCTGTGCCCCAGTGGTGGGTGGGCACCCCACCCTAGGCCACAGAGGAAGGCAGTTTTCAGGGCCCATCTCCTCTGTCACCTTTATTCCAGCCAACAGCACCCGGGATAGCCTCCCCTCCCCACCTACACACGCCCTGTCCCCAGTCGCTAACTTCCTACCAGCTGCCCGATGTTGACAGGGCGAGTAGCGCCCAGCAGGCGATGGGAGATCAGTATTTGCTGAGATAACAGACCCCCGCCCTCAGGATCTCTGGGGAGAACACCCCCAACCAGGTGTGTCAGCAACAAGTCAAAACAAGGGTGTAACCGTGAGCTCCCAGGGCAGGGCTGAGACACAGGGAGCAGCGGGGGTGTGAATCGCAGACAGCCTTGCGTCTTAAGAACATCAACTCCTCTGAGCCTCAGTTTCCTCGACTGTAAAATGGGGAGCTGAGGACGACATGCTGTGGGGTCTGGCTAGGAACATGCTTCAAGAACCACAAGCTGCTCTGCAAAGACGAGTCTGCTGTTCCCCATGTGATGCAAAGCCCAGGGAAAGAACAAGGCCAGGAGGGCAGGGAGCTGGAGGCAGGTCCCCACACAGGCACGGCTCAGGCAGGACGTGCAGGGCTACTGGACGACTGGGATGTCGAGATGCCCGTGTCTCTGGAGTGAAGGCCCTCTGCACACACCAGGACACGTGTGAACTCTGCGTGAACTGTGTCGCCAGCAGGCTGAGGTCCCAGCTGTCCCTGTTTACCCAAAGCCCCCAGACACCACAGCCCACACTCCAGAGGGCTCACGGTACCACATGTACTGCTGATGGGCGGCCGTGACACACATTCTAGAGCTCTACTTCGAAGCAAAGCAACAGGGTCTTCTGCTGGCCAACCCCTCAACACCCTGCGGGGCTTCCTGCCCTGACTCCCAAGATGTCCCACCACCCCACCATGGCACATCAAGAGCTTCAGCAGCTGCAGCTCCCATGTCTTTCAAGATGATGCCAGTACACACCCCAAGAAGCCATGCTTACACTCTGTGTAGGAGACCATGCCCTCCTAAACTGGGGTGTCTTGACACATTTGCCAAGATGGCTGGGCAATGCCTTTATAGTTTGACTTTCGCAGGAGAAAAGCTGCCCTTCCCTGGTCCCCAGATCTTCCTCCTCTGTTGTCACCTTGAGACACATGTCTGGTGTTGCCACTTCCTGAGCTAGGAGCAGGAAGAATATTCCAATCCCTCGTCACCTGATGACGATGGTCTAGGGGCTGGGGCCTCTTCCCCTCCCCCTCATACCGGGATAGCCTCTGCTCCCCTGGCAGGGCTGAGCCCATAGACAGGCAGTGTCTGGGCTCCTGGACCACCGCAGGGCAGCCAGTGACCCGGAGGCCCCAGTGCCCAGGGCCTCCCAGGGAAACCTGCATGCTGCTCTCCCTTTTTCTTCCTGTGTCCACATTCAAGGCCAAGGCCTGGGTCATCTCCTCGTGAGTCACTCTTGGTTTCTCCGTACTGGGCATGTGTGTCACAGGACCCTGCGTCACCACATCTGCCCTAGTTCAGTTGCTAAGTCGCCGTGCGTGTCTGGGACACCCTCCTGCCCTACTCTGACTCTGTGTCATGCCAACTGAAGACGTGGTGGTTTTTTTCCAGGTTGGGCCTGCTTAAAATCTACATGGGCACGTTAAAAGAGCAGCAGTCTAGGACTTGCCTGGTGGTCCAGTGGCTAAGACTCCGTGCTCCCAATGCAGGGAACCTGGGTTTGATCCCTGGTCAGGGAGCTAGATCCCAGCTGCAGCAACTAAAAGATTCTGCATGCCACAACTAAGACCCCTTGCAGTCAAATAAATAGATAAATAAAATTAAAAACAAAACAAAAACACAGCAGGAGTCTAGAGGAACTCTCGGACCCCACCTGGGGCACACCCACGTGACTGCTCACAGCCATGCTGAGAGCAGAAGCACAGCAATGGCCTCAGTGCCCGCTGCCAGGGGAGGGACACATTGTGGTCAACACATAAAGGACCACAGGGAGCTGTGGAAGTGAACTTGAGTCACAGGCTTCGGGTGGACGAAGGGCACCAGCAGTGTGAACGGAAAGAGCAGGACGATAAAGCTGCCCTGGACACTGTGTTCAGGCGGTGTGAACTTGCAAAACAAAGCTGTGGACTTTTTAGTGGTGAGTTCATGTATGGTGACGTATCAGGGAGGGCCTCTGACACTTAACTACGCTGCGCGTGTCTACTCAAGCTCTCCTGGGTGCCTGGCTATCGGCAGGTCACTCTTTACCTCTCGCTCGACATCCAAGACAGTTCAGCACCAGCTCAAGTGCCTGGAAAGGGACGTGCCCTTTATGGTGCACCAGCGCTGCCTAGCGTGGGGGAGTAGCTGAGCACATACTGCCTGGACAGCAGTCAGCTCCCCTCTAGGCAAGGCTGGGAGCTCAGCGGCCTCCTGGACTCAGACCAGGCAGAAAGCCCTCCACCCTAGTCCCCTGGAACAACATCCTTGCGTCCTGGGTCCCCGACGTACCCCGTCTCCACAACTTCCCATGGAGGGCTCCCAAACCCACAGTGCCTCCTACCTACCACCGGCCAAGGCCAAGGGCACAAGGTGTTCTGGGGTGAAGTGGACAGAGCACTTGGCCGCCCTTGAGGCAACTGGCAGGAAAGGCATGGTGATGAGGAAGCCACAGAGGTATGAAGTAAATGCATCAAGGCTGGGGGAGAAGGAGGAACCTCAGAGAAGTCTCTGGGGCATCACCCACACCGAGCCGTAGCAGGACAATGGGTGGGGAGCTGCAGTTGCTCCAAGGCTCCTCGAGGCTGAGATGCTGACTGTGTGGGACAGCAAGACTTCCCCAGCTTGGAGGAAATGTCCCAGGAGAGGACATAAAAGTAAATCTGAGGTTAGGGGTAGGGGACACAGAAATCCCTAACCAGCAGTTAGGGGTAGGGGACACAGAAATCCTTGACCCCATTCCCTCGGCTGGCCTCTTCTGGACAAAGGGTGGCCTTCACAGGCCAGGGCTGCCCACCGGACTTCAGACAATTAAGGCTGTGATGACCTGAGGCCATCACGTTGATGGACACCCGCTGGGGTCAACCAAGGGGCCTCAGAGTAGGGAGGCAGGTGGCAGGGGACGGGGAGGGAGTGGCACCTGAAAGTGAGAGAGTTCCTGGTTTCCTTCCCTAAGCCTCTGCTAACTCTTGGGGCCGAGACCCAAAATGACCAGAGAAAAACCATCAGTCAACTGCTCCCGCTTCAGAGAACGTGGGACTGGCTTGAGCTGCGCTGGCCAGCGTGGTGTCGGGGGACTAAGCACACAGTCTGAACAGGGACACAGACTGTCAGGCCTCCTCCTCCCCTGATGCTTGGGAAATCCACCCTCATCCCAGAACTCTCTCTTCTGAGACTTAATTCAAGCCTGCAGGAGTTCCTGGTTCCACGTGAAGACTGTAAGGGGCAGGGGAGGGGTGCCAAGAGAAGAGAGAACACAAGGGACAAGTGAGAAAGTTAGTCCTGCCACGATCCCCTGCCAGTAGCCTTCGTTTTGGCTAGGAGAAACTTCCTGGTGGACACTTGTTTTTTAAAATAAATTATTTTTAGGCTTTTTTTTTTTTTTGGCTGTGCCACATGCCATGTGGGATCTCAGTTCCCCAACTAGGGATCGAACCCGTGCCCATTGCAGTGGAAGCGCAGTCTTAACCACTGGAGTGCCAGGCAAAGTCCCGGTGGGGAACCTGTGGTTTCACAATTCTTTTCACAAGAGAGAGCAGACCCCAGCTTCAGAGGTCAGGAATCCAGGAAGAACTGATTACAGTGCTTTGTTTCTGCTGTATATGGTGATCCTGTTACTATGATTTATTACAAGAAATAACATCAAGATCCCTTTTAAAAACAAACTTAAAAAATGAGTCTATTTGAAGGTCAAATTAACGAATTAATTTAGGCCCCAGGCTAAGAGGTTGGTGCTCAGTATTTACTGCAGGCTCAGATGCAGATAGATACAGCAGGCTCCCAGGTCCTCGGGGCAAGGACAGGGAAGGTCAGGGCTGGGCCTCAGGTGCACTGGGCCTAGGAGCCTGTTGCATTGCTTGTACCAGCCAGCAGGTTTGGGACCACCATCTAGAGGGCGATGGGTATGTTGTGACTGGAGATGAAGATCTGGAGGGGTGAGGGGCGCCAGGGAGGGAACTCAGGTCCAGGAAGGAGAAGGCCCAGAGGCAGGGTAGCAAGTCCACAGAGGGTACCAAAGGAGCCAAGCAGAGGACAGGGAGAAAGCTGGCTGCCTGTTGGAGGAAACAGGAGAAGAGGCAGAAGGCGGCCAAGGGTGGAAGCCACACAGGGGCTGCACATAGGACCCGGTCAAGTCCAAGAGCTCAGAGGTCCAGGAGCCTAGAGAGCGGGCTTCTGAGGCCAGAGTGGTTGGGCCCAGGGATCTCCTTTCCCCAGGAAGCTGGGCACCTCCTGTTAAGTTTGGATCTGGCTGTGGGCTTGGAACAACAGAGACTGCCTATGACAAAGTCAAATGCAGGTTCCTCTGGGCCTGGAGCCTTCAAAGCAAATTCCAAGCAAAGGGGAACCTCTGAGCAACCTCTGAGCTCTGATGACTTATTTTTTAAACCAGTCGAACCTGTTCCTGACTGAGGGCTCACTGGCCACCCTGCCTCACACAGGTACCATCATGGCACCGGACTGCCCGACACCTGCTCTGGGGAGGTGTCCACCGTTCCTGACAATTTGGTCAGTGAGCCATGGCCTGTGGGGACCTGGGCCTTTCACCAGCCACCAGGCAGCCCCCTCCCTCAGGAGCTCACACCCAATAAGAGGAAAGCGTACTGGGTGTGAGGATGAGCTCAATGTGCAGCACGGGGCAAGAGACCCCTGGGCCAGAGGCTGGGAGGGAGGAGAAGTACTTCCGGAGAGTGGACCCGAGAGGTGGCAGGATGAAGGCAGACACGCAGGGTCTGAGGGCAAACAGGAAGTGGACAGGAGAGCCGGACAAGGGTGGGGAAGGAGGGACGCTACAAGGCCAAGCAGACCTGCTGGACTGGAGTGTGCTGTCCATGCTCGCGGGAGGGTGGGGAAGGTGCTGAATGACAGCTGGAGCTGACAAGGCACCCCAGGTGACCAGGGATGCTCCCCTCAGCAGTCCCCAGCTCTGCCTTCTCTCTCATGCCCAGATGGACACCCCACTTTTGCACTCTCACAACCCACAATTTGGGGCAAATGTCCCTTGGCCCACCTGATATTCACTGAGTTCCTCAATGGCCCCTGGAGGGGCTGTCTCACACCCGGGACAGGGCACAGTGCCTCTGGACGACTGTAATACCCAGGTGTGGAAGTCTGAGCCGCCGGGCAGCAGCTCTTCCCAGGGAGGCAGCAACTGATGCTGAGTCAGGTCCTTTGGAGGAAATCGCACGTCTGTTTTCCTGCTGTGGCTGGGAGTCTCCGCGTGACGCCCCCTCAGGCCCAGTCAGCAGGTTTTTCTAGGAGCTGAGTGGAAAAGGAAGATGAGGCCATCCTCTGGGAGCCTGGGGGACCGCTCAACAGGAAATGAGCAGAATGTACCCAAAGTGCAGCGCTCAGGAGAAGTGGCTGTAGATTCAGCCCTGGGGAGGGAGGGGGCAGGGAGAGCAGAGGGGGCATGGGCAGGAGGAAGAGGGGGATGAGAAAGGAGCGGGGCAGGGAGCAGTGAGCAAGCAGCTGCTGCTAGTCTGACACATTCCTCCACCCGGCTTTCCAGGGACGGCTTGGGAAAACGGCCAGAAAGATCACCCGTAATGTTTCCCAGGGGAAGGGTCTGGGCAGGGCTGGCGGGTAAAGATGCCTCCACAGGCCTGCGAGCTCCCAAACCCTCCTGTGGCTGGGAGGCTCCTGCATCAAACCCTCCTTAAACCTCAGAAACCTCCCCCTGCCCCTCCCCCGACCTCAGAAACCAGAAACAGAAGACAATTGGGCTTTCCTCCCCCACTCCCCTGGCCAGTGGCCTGACGCCTCTGAAACCCTATGGAGGAAGCTGGCCTGTGCACCCCAAATGAAAAATTAACTTTCCCTAGATCGGGTCAGTCTCAAGATACTGGCAACAAAGAGGAGAGGGCGGAGATGAGGCCAGGGCAGCACTAACTGCGGCCCCTGACCCAGGGTCAAAGGCCACGGGACATGCAGGCCAGAAGCAAATGGCGGGCCCAAAGGGCCCAGTCGCGGCCTATCAGTTTGTCCTCTGAGGGGTGACACAGAGGGCTGCACAGAGGGGCACTGGGAGGGCCGGCGGAGCACTCAGGGCCCTGAAGGATGCTGGCTCTGGAAGGACGCTGGGTGGACCACACTGTTTTCTGGGTTCAGTTGCTAAGTCTGCGACAGTTCTGGGGTCTCAAAACTGTGATAGCCTCCAATTCCTGAAGCTGAGCAGGGAGATACTGAGAAACCTCTCACCTCACAGGCTGTTATTAAGTGGCACACGGAGTATAATTAAGTATCCTACAGCCTGACCTCAAAACACACCCAGATAGGCAGGTCGATCAGCTCCCACTGAGTTCTGTGATAAACTGGACTTTACTACACCCAGGATCCTGAGTCACAGTGAACTTCAGGGGAGTTACAGGCAGTGCATTCAGAACATGATGAGCCCCTGGTCCTGGCATGTTAATAACGAAGAGTTGCAGGATGCTGCCTGATTCTGGGGTACCTCCCTGATGGTGAACAGTGGTTCCTGCCCAGGAGGTCAGGTTAACCTGGTTTTATGGACAGGCCTGGGAAGTGGTGGAGATGAGAGGCCCCTGCCTCCTTCGGCGAAGGGCAGTTTTGGATTGCTTCTGAAGCTCCACAGCCCAGCCTACGACACAGGGCTAGTCACTGCACCCAGCTAGCTTGTGAGGCAGGATGGGATCATCTCCGCCCGGGGTCCTGCAGGGACACTTCGAGGTCAAGGGTCTTCCTACGGATGAGTCAGCAAAATGGTTTCCTGTAAGAGTGGACTTAACCCAGTTCCCGCCACACGTGGACAAGGCCATGGCCAAAAGTCTGCTGCCCCGAGGCAGAAGGTTTTCCGGGGGTGAGTGCCTGCAGCTGCTGGGCTCAAGGTCCTGGGCCAGAGACCACTCCCGCCCCCACCCCTAGACTTTGCCTGACACCTGTCGCTCCCAGACTCTATACTTTGATTCGTGCTGACACTTAAGTGGTTATAAGTTCCAGATTTTTGTGTCCTAAGATCACCCATGTCTGTTACTCAGCAAGCCAAGTACTTTGCTGGGAAATCAAGAGTGTGATTCCACAAAATGAAGTTTAAAAAATAGGTTGGAGCAGGCAGTATCTGGGAGACCCCTGACATTTCCCCAACTACTGCTTACTCCTACAAGTTGGGGTCTGGGTCCCCTAGTCCTTCCCCCACCCCCACGCCTCTTCCAGGAAGCTCAATCTTTCCTCCTAGACACCAACGCGGGGCCTAGAGAGAATCGAACAAACTTCAAAGTTACGGGATACGGTGGTCATGAGTTCCCCTCCTAGCTTGGATGGAACCAATCTTTTAGTTCAAACTCTCTCCCTCCTTTCAGGCAAAGAAAAAAAAAATCAGGCCAACATTCCAGGCAGCTGCCAGATCTACCCCTAGTTACACTCTCAGATCTCCACACAGCGTAGCCACAAGAATGATCAGGAAACCAGTTAGCAGCTTAGGTGGAAATTAATGTCACCCACACACACCACAATGACAAGTGAGCTTCTGAGACTGGAGCTCGCTAGTGGGTTCCTCGACCCACCTCTATTCCCCAGAAAGACTCATAAAGGCATCTCCCCCCAGTTTAGATGTGCATAAAGACCAGACAATATTGACTGGCATTATTACACGGGGAGGCGGGAGAGGACCACACCATGGGCCCGGGACAGATGCCTACTTCTTTTTCTGTTTACTCTGTGGATTCCTCAGTGTTCTCCAGCTCAGCCTGTCAGTGACCAGAAGTAAAAACTCACAAACTTCCCACTCAAGCTCAGATTGATTCTGTTTAAGACCTGAAAGCTTTCACCTGAGAGGAACTGGCGCGGAACTGGCCAGTCTCGTGCCAGCTACTGGAAGCTGGTTTGTCACTGATGTCATCGATGAGGCAGACCTGCCGGAAACCAAGCTTCTCTACTCCCGGCTCCCTGTCATGCGTCCACCTTTCTCAATTTAGAGACAACGCTGTTACAAGCCTTTGAAATCAAGAACCTGTTTCAGAGCAGGGTTTCTCAACGTTGGCGCTTCTGTCATTCGGGCAAGATAACTCTTGGTGGTAGAGAAGGCTGTTCTGTGTGTTACAGGGTGTTCAGCAACCATCCCTGGTCGCTACCTACTCAGTGCCACTAGCGTCTGCTCCCCAAGGCCTGACAAAGCCTCTGATGCCGCCAAATGTCCCTGGGGTGCTGCACGGAGAGGAAAGGGGAGAGGGAAGGGTTAGTCACCCCGAAGAGAAGAGGTGCCGATGCAAGCTTGCCAGATGCCAACAGATACTCCGGGGTTCTCCTGAGGACTTGGGCAGGGGAGATGTGGTGTCCGGGTGCTGAGTTTCACATACGTGTCCATCCACGTATATCTGGTTATCCCTTGATTCGAGAATTAGAAAAAGCAGGCAGTTGCCACAAGAATGCCCAGGAGGGATTTCTGTTGTTGTTGTTTGGTTTGGGTAAAATTATCCTCACTTTTCTCAAACTGTAAAACAGGGTTTCCCAACCTCAGCACTGCCAACATCTGGGGCCCAGTACACTGTAATACAATTACCTCCAAGTTTTGACAGCCAAACATGCCTCCAGATATTGCCAATGTCCTCCAGAGAGTGGAATTGGCCCTCGCTGAGAACCGCTGTCCTACTGGAAGACAGATGCCTCCCAATCCTTTGGAGTAGAAAGGGGAGTATGCTGACCCCTGGGCCAGATAAAGTGAGAGTGAGACAGAGACTGACTGGTTTAAAACACGTTCACCTGGTGAACCCTCAATATATATTAAGACTTAACAGGAATGTTACCTGGCCCAGACGATCCTAGCCTGAGGACACAGAAAGAGGATGAAGGAGGTATTCCTAAAATCAAGACAAGAAATACACAGAGAGGTGCACACGTCCAGATCCACAGTGGAGGTCTATGGAAACTATTGCAGAGGGAATGGAACACAGCCAGGGTGATTCTTGAGAGCACAACTCAACACAGACTTGGTCACGAGGCCAAGACGGCGGCTCTCAGAGGAGGATGTGGCCATAGCGGCGATTCTTTGGGATTGGGTCCCAGAATGTTGAGATAATAAACTGATCCAAACCACCAGCTTATGCTGCACTGAGCTTTCCAGGTTTCTAAGCGTTCCCCCTAAGGGCTACATTCAGGTCTGAATGTAGGCCATTCTTCCTTCCCTGAGAGGAAAGACTCAGGTGGATACCCTGAGAGGCCCAGCTAGTTCCTCCAGCACAGCGGGTCTGCTGGGGGCAGGACGGGCTACCAGCACGGGCCCTCATGCCTGAGGGTGGGGAGGGGAGGGCTTCCAGAGACCCATCCACAGGAAGGAACAAGGTGGCCCAGGAGTTCTTCCAAGACCTGTAGTTCTTATAGCAGGGGCTACGTCAGGGTCAAGATGGTGAGCAGCACTGCAAGGTGCTCTGGTCAAGTGTGCGGCGGGGTGGGTCGGAGGGGGAGGTAGAGGCTTGCTGGGCCAGGTCACTCATTCCATCCTGCTGGGGCACAGAGCTGTACTCTCAGCAACAACCCTAGAGTCCATCTAGATTAAGTTTCTCTTCCTCCAGTGTTTAGCCTGGAGTCGAGAGACAGACCCCAAATATCTTTAGCCCTGTCTAGGATCATTACTTTTCCCAAGGGGCCAAAGGTCCCGGCTGTGGATCACTGGAGACACACTTCTTTTCCCTCCCACTGGACCTCTCCAAGTCATGTGTTAAAGTCTGGCTTGCCAGCGCTGCCTAAAGGATTCCTATGACCATTGCTCGTTCCTTCCTGGAGTCTATCCACACAAACTCCAAACCTAAGATTCTTATGGGATGGAGAAATCTGGGAACTTTTTGGATCTGAGCCTATAAGCTTAATTTTGCATTTGCCTAGTTTTCTGAACAGTGGATCCACTCAGCTTTCACCAGATTTGTGAACAACGGGGCCTGGAATTTCCAAAACGCCTATCCTATTCTGTCCATCACAAGCAGAACACTTAAACATTCTTGGATTCCATGTTTCACTTCTGGGAACTTAACCTGTAAAGCCAATCCTACCTGTGAGCAGAGATACTCACTGGCTATTCATGACAGTACTGTTCGTGGCAAAAAACTACTTGAAACAATTCAAACATCCATCAATAGACAACTAGTTAAAAAAAGTCGTGGTAGCCTTCATGGAACAGGATATCACGTACCTGTTAAAAAGATCCAGGAGGAGGGAGAGGAAAAGCAAAGAAGGAAAATGAAATACATGACATCTTAGCTCTTCAAAAGAACAAAACAAAACAACAGAATTGAGCTGCTGCTGCTGCTGCTGCTGCTGCTGCTAAGTCACTTCAGTCGTGTCCAACTCTGTGTGACCCCACAGACAGAAGCCCACCAGGCTCCCCCTTCCCTGGGATTCTCCAGGCAAGAACACCGGAGTGGGTTGCCATGAGCAGTAGGCTGTAAAGCTGTGGCTCAAGGGGGACGGGGGGAAAGAAGAGGGGGTTCCCCTAAAGACATTTGGCAGCATGGGGAGACATCAGTGGTTGTCACAACTGGGGGAGCTCCTAAATCGACTGGGAGGGGGCCAGGGGTGCTGCTCAATGCCCCACAGTGCCAAGGATGGCTACCAGGACAGAGAAAGACCCGAGGTGGAGAATTCTGACTCTAGCGTGATCTCCGAGACACACTTAACGAAAACCAGCAAGTACATGGCTCTATGTAGACCATGCTACCACTACGTGGGGTTTTTAAAGAAGAGGTGTACACTTCTCTTTGGCAACTGGTGACAGTCTTGTTTCTGGGGAGAGGGACTGGATGTCTGAGGAACTGAAGTGGGAAATTGACTTTTCACTCAACCCTTTCAATTTTGCACCCAGCCCACTGAGAAGGCTGTTTGTCATCTTTGGGAAAAAAAAGAATTGCTCTAGACATAAAATTTCCCTGCCCCTGGGCTCTCTGTGTCGACAGCCTCCGGACGGCTTCTTCCTCTTCTCTCTCTCCGCTCCCCTCCTGACCTTTTAGAGGGAAGGACAGGAGGCGAGGGATCCACGTCGGCGAACAACCTCTGGGTGCATCTCTGCTCCTCTCCACCGTCTGCCCACCCTCCTCGAGGAGACTGGAGCCCACATGGTGGACAGAGCCTGGGCGCCCTCGCACGCAGACCCTGTCCCTCCTAGGCTCTACCCACCTTGGGAGGGACGCGTGCCAAGATCACCCCCTCACTACCTCCGGTTCCCTCCCGAGTCAGGGCCAGGCCTGGCATAGCCGGGCCCCCCTCCGAGCAGTCTGAGCCCGGGGCTCGCCGCACACCACCCCACCCCGCCCCGCCTCGGCCTCCGCTCACCTGGCTCGCCTTGTAGAACTGCTTCTTCAGCCCCGCCACCGACATGCTGCCTCCCGCCGTCGGGCCTGCCGCCTGGACCCAGCAAACCGGAGGGACCGCGCAAGCGGCAGGTTTCCGGGCGCCACCAACCCCCAGCGCGCCTCAGCGGGCTCCTACGGCACCGCCTCCACCGCCCTCAAGCCAGCTCCGCCCGCCCCGGGGCCGCCTCAGACCCTCGCGAGCCCGCGCTGCCAGGATATTACATGGCAACCGCACACTTCCGGTGCCGGCCCCCGCGCGCGCACGCGCGCCCTGGGCCCCGTCTGCTCACACGCGCCCCCTGCCGGCTGGGGAGTGCACGCACATCCCGCCTGCTAACCGAGAGGCCGCCTCGGCCTATGAGTGGACCGGAGCGAGCCTAGAGGGGCTGTGGCGGGTGCAGCGACCCCTGGAGTCCCGGAGGTGGCCCTGACATCTCAGGAAAAGCGCTTACACCTTTCTGCAGAGGCTGGGGAGACCAAGGGGCAGGTAGAACTCCAGAGGCTGAGTTTACAAATCTTCGCTAATCTCAGCTATATACAGTTCTTCTGATGTCTTCCACCACCTTCCCTTCCAGTCCCGTGTTCATCCATTCAGTTGCCCAAATCAGACATCAGGTAATGACTTGTACCTCCTTTCCGCTACCCAGCTGTCTCTCTGCCCTGATCAGACCATTCCACCAGTCTTCTCTCTGGTGTGCCCAGCTTCAGGTTCTCCCCTCCAGTTGATCCCTTACAAGGCTGCCAGAAAGATGCTTCTATAACATAATTCAGATGATATCATTCCCCTGGCCTATTCTAAGGCCAGTAGTTTTGGCCTTAGAAAACTTCTAAGGACTTCTTGACATGGCCTACAAAGCTTGTAAAATTTGGCCCGATCACCTTTTCTGACTTCTATAACCCATGATCCTTTTTGCCTATGGGCTTTGCTAACATTATTCCTCTCTTGCTCATTTCCCCCCAGTCTTTCCTCCCATCCCTTGTACATAAAAGAACTCTATTTGTAATGTCACCTCCTCCAGGAAGGCTTCTCAGATTCATACATGCTTACTGCTATTGATTTTTTTTTCATCAGCTGTTTTTTGTTGAATGAATCGAAAGTTAAGAATGAATCAAAATGAGTAAATGAATCCAAAAAGAAGAACAGGGTTGGGGCCAGTTGCACAATGGATAACAAGTCTGACTACAAATTGTAAGAACAATAAAGTGAAAGGAGCTAAAGTGCTTGCAACTTCAGTGTTGAAATCTCTGACAGAGTTGAGCGATTTTGTATAGCAGAGGATTGCTGAAAGTTTACAAGTGCCTCTACAGAAGGTACTGGACTAGATCAGATGATTGCTTTAAAATATGCATGTCCCAACCTCTTTCCCTAAGATCCTGATGGGGCTATTATGAATAGTGTGAAAAACCTCCCATGTGATTTTGATGGGTGCCCTGAATGGTGATCCACCAGCCTAAATAATTTCAGGTGACAAAATCTCAGAGCAAGAAAGGAAAATATCCTAAAGGTTTAGACAAGGAAACTGAGACCTTGAGTAAGACATGACTTGCCCAAAGAGATGTCCTATTTTTCTACATTATTTTCAACTAACCCTACTGATGTAATTATCCAATCTACAAGATAAATAGAATTCTGAAATTGGACTAAATTAATTATTTGCTTCTCACTTTGCTTTGCTTGAGAGAGTAAATTGGTGCTGAAGAAAACCTGTTCTAAGGCTCGAAGACTGACTCTGAAGGTATCTGTTCCACGTGAAGCTTTTAACTGACGTGATCACACAGTTCAATCAAATGATATTTGTGTATTCACTCAAGTATTTATTGGGTACCTACTAATGAATAAGTCACCAGTAGGTCCTGCAGATACTGTGATAAATGATTCCTGTCCTCATGGAGCTGACGATAAAAACAGAAATGAATTCACTAGCCAAGAACATGCTAATAAGCAAACACAAGCTGTAACTGTTCCAAGAAAAAGAACAGTGTTGTAGCAACTTCATCTTGGGGGCTGGGGAAGAAAGGCTCCCCTGGGATTTCAATCTAAGACCTGAAACTTAGGTATAAATCAACTAGGGAAGGAGCTATGGAAAGTGTTTCAGGCGAAGAAACAGCATGTGCAAAACCCTGAGGATTAAACAAGAAATATCTATTTCATTCATTTCCTCTGAATATATATATCGCATCTCAAATACTTTTGAAGCGATGCCCAAAGTTTATTTTGCTTTTATTGCTTATATAAATTATAATTTTAATTACTGTGGCTATATCCAACCTATGTGCAATTAGGATAAAAAAATTAGTCTTCAGCAAAATCGCAGTTTCAGGCTGTCACCTGCGCACTGCGTAACGCGTTTCGTCGTGACGTAGGAGCCTGGCCGTCCCGCCTCCCACAGACAGATCGCACGGGTCCAGCCAATCATTGTGTCGAACACTCAACTTGACATCACCCATCACCAATCGCAGGACACCCACTGCCCGTCAATGACAGGCCACCGTGAGGAAGCTCCGCCCTCCGCTGGAATATCAATAGGGGAGCCAAGGAAGGAATGGAAGCCTCGTTTCTCGCGATGATGCTCCCGGCGCTCCCCTCTTCCCGAGTAGGACCGTCACGTGACGCGGCATCACCCAATCGCCGTGTGGGCCGCGGGGGTCGCCGCGGTTCCCGCCAAATACGAGCGCGGCGGCCGCGGCAGCAGCGGCGCGGGCGGGAGGGCGAGCAGCAGCGGCCGCCTGAGCGGAGCCCGCTCCTCCGCCGCCTGAGGGGAACTCGAGACGTCGCCCGCGCAATGCTGGAGGAGCCGGAGTGTGGGGCGCCGGGCGCCCGGGGAGAGGCTGCAGGTCGGTTCCAGCCCGCGCTGAGGGACTGGGGGGTCGCGGCGCGCGGCCTGTGTGGGCCGAAGCGGCGGTTGGGGGCGGACTGACCTCCTGGCCTGGGCCCACTGCTCTGCATCTGGCGTTCGGTCCCTGGGGCCGTTAGAACCCCGGGGAAGGGCCTTGCGACCCGAAGGGCATCCCTTTGACGTTATTGTTGCAGCCGCGACCATTTTTTTTCCGGCGCTTTTACGTCAGTTCGACCTTCCAGAGCGCTTTGCGGTGACGGGTGTGTGTGTAGCCCGGAGGGGAAACTGAGACCCAAAGAGGCGAAAGGGCCGGAATTGTTGGTTACCGAGTGCGTTTGTGTCCCCCGGACAAGTTGGACCCTGCAGCGGCGCTATGGCCGGATGGGGAAACTGAGATCCGGGGTCGGGGTACCGGAACAGCTCCGTCTAAGGGTCAGGGCCAACCCAGGTAAGAGGCCCGGGTGGTAGGGTTCCCGGGTTCTTGATGCTGCGGGATATGCAGGAATACCTATCTTTTTCCTTCCTGTGTCTTGTGAGGAGGCTTTCTGGCGCCTGGCAGGCCCCTTACATGGGATGGCGAACTGAGGAGGACCAGACGGCTTGTCTCCCCTGCTCCACTCCCATTTTGCCGCCAGGACTTGGCGCAGTGCTTGACACATAGTAGGTGCCCAGTAATTAAGTGTCGGTAGGGACATCCGCTAATCTAGTTCAGCATTTCTCAGCCTCAGCACTGTTGACACTGGGGGCCATCCTGTGCACTGTAGCAGCACCTCTGTCCTCCATCCATAAGATCTCAGTAGCAAGCCCTTCTTCTCATCTGGGACAACCAAAAATGTATCCACTGTCAAGGTGCCCCCTAGTTGAGAAGCACTGCTAATTGTTTCCAGACTTTGGGATTTCAAAGAGACAGAGAATTCATATAAAGTTGGGGCTGATTGTCATGGATAGTCATTGGACCCAGTATGGATGTTTAAGAAATTTACAAAGCACCTTCTGTTATTATGACCAGGCTATCCTAAAAGGGGAGGATGTTTTAGTGCCAGATAAAATTAGGAGGGATATACTCTCAGAATAAAAAGAAGTGGTAAGTTTGTACAGAAATGTTTGTTAATTGCACATATACCTTTGAATAGAATGAGTCCCTTGATGGGATCCCTCTGTTCTGCTTGCATCAAAGCTGGTGACTCAGGGCCATGCCAATAAATCCTTGTGATTGTCTGAAAATTAAGTGGCTAAAGATTGTGTATCCTTCAACGGGGGTGGGGGGTCGGGGAGGAGTTCATGATTTTAATAGCTGAAAACTTGGGAATAGTACTATCTTGAAATGGGAAGAAAGGAAATGTCTTCTGGGTACCTTTCTTGAATTTCTAGTTTGGAAGCGGGTAGAGTAGGTTCATCTATAGGCAGTTGAGTTTTTTTAGAAAGCCAGGATCTGATTTTTTAAAATATTCACTCGTAGGTATCTTAAAAAGAGAATGCAGATTAGACAAAATAACTAGACTTTTCCAAGCCAGATCTAGCAGATGTCAGCTTCTCAACTTACTCTAGCCATTTGAAGATATTTATTCAAGGACTTAGTTCTTTTTATGGTCATTTCTGTACCAGTTTTGATACTGTTATGCCTTTTATTTTTTGCGTATTTCTTTCCCCGCTGTGCAGGAAAATATCCTTCCTTATAATTTCTTGACTGTGCTTCAGCTCCAACTTGGCAGGCTTGAGATGCTTTAAATTGTATCACCTTTTATAAACCCTATTTTAAGAGAAAATAAGCCCTATACCAATTGTACAGAAGTGTTGGTGGGGAGGGGTTGGATTGGAGAAGAATGTTTGGGCTCCTATTATGGTAAAATCAGCTGATACAATGTTTTCTCTCATCTCTAGTTTCCTTACTTGATTTCCTACTACCTGCCAGGCCCTGAGCCCATGTGTGGAACAAGTCTGTGTACTGTCACAAAGCTGGTGTTCTGATGGGGGGAGAGACAGAAACACAAAAGTCTCAGGTGTGCTAAGTGCTCAAGGGAAATAAAACAAGATGTGACAGCATTCAGGGTAGAATTTCTCAGCCTGCTGATAGTTGAGGTCAGATGATTCTCTGTGGTGGGGAGCTGTCCTGCACAATGTGAGGTATTTAGCAGTGTTCCTGTCCCTTTTACCCACTTGATGCTGGTAACACCCTCTCTCCAGTCATGACAACCAAAAATGTCTTTTGTTGTTGTTCAGTTGTGTCTGACTCTTTGTGACCCCATGGACTGTAGCCTGCCAGGCTCCTCTGTCCATGGAATTTCCCGGGCAAAAATACTGGAGTAGGTTGTCATTTCCTTCTCCAGGGGATCTTCCTGACCCAGGGATCGAACCTGTGTCCCCTGCTTTGGCAGGCAAATTCTTTACCACTGAGCCACCAGGGAAGCCCAAGGATGGGGGTGGGAGTACCCAAATCAGCCCCACTGGACAACCACTTTGTATAGTAGGTACTGTATTTTCTGCTCTGTTGTTTCCAGCACTTAATAACATATCCTTTGACGTTCATTCACAGCCATGGATTGCAAAGACAGGCCAGCTTTTCCAGTCAAGAAGTTAATACAAGGTAACTCTGGGAATGGGTTAAATATTTGTTCCTAGTTTGTGTCTTTCATTGTTTTCTCAATTATTATATTTTTCATTTCCCTTGAGCAGAGGCAGGCCATCTCCTGGGGTCCTCATCAGAAACATCAAGGGGGTGGAGGGGAGAAGACAGTTGCATCTTACATTTGGAATCTGGGAAACCCATTTCACTGCCTGCCGTTCCCAGGACCAAATGCAGAGATTACTGCTTTTACAGCAGGATTCCAGCATATTGACTTTGTAATATTTTTTCTCATGGAGGAAAAATATACTGTATCTTCTATATACTGTAGAGCAGGGGTACCCAACCCCTGGGATCTAGTGCCTGATGATCTGAGATGGAACTGATGTAATAATGATAAAGTGCATAATAAATGTAACTGTCCCCCCCACCCTCACTCCTTGGCAAAACTATCTTCCACGCAACCTGGCCCTGGTGCCAAAAAGGCTGGGGACCACGGCTGGAGAGAGTTTCACAGGCATCCTAGCCTCTGCTCCCAAGTTGTCAAAGCCAGTAGCATCTCTTGATGTTGCCAGATGTCCCCTGGCAGGCACAGCTGTCCCTGGTTGAACACCTTTTTACAGGAAGTGTCTCAAAATCCTTTCATGCAAAAGGGAGGAATGAATTTACCCTTAGGTCAGATTAGTGGCTGGACTATATAAAAAGGATGGCTTTTGGTTTTCAAACCTTGGTTATCTGGTTCCCCGGTAGCAGCTGGCCTTCTGTCATGACTGACAGCAAGATTGGTGTTGGTAGGAGTTGTATGAAGGACAGCCGCCTTCCAAGGTTAAAGGATTAGGGGCAAACCGTAGAATCTAAGGGCATGATCATCTTATAAACTAAGCCAGAACAGGTTTATGTATTTGGTCTACATTAGAAAGTAGTTAATAAGATGTTTGGGTGTTTGAGTACAGGCAGACTCTGTAGGAAAGTTTTTCCATTTGTTTTTTTGTTTTTGTGTTTTTGTTCATTTGTTTTTGCTTTAAATTAGGTTGTTGGAAAAGTCCATAATGAAAAGACTTGTTTAGTCACTAAATCGTGTCCAGCTCTTTGCAACCCTATGGACTGCAGCATGCCTGGCTTCCCTGTCCTTCATTGTCTCCTGGAGTTTGCTCAAATTCATATCCAGTGAAAAGATAATCCCTTTTTAAACTTTAGATATCCTCCCCACCCCCAAGTACATCAAGGTTGTTCATTTTTTGAGAACATGGAATGTTAAAATATTGATTGTCACTCTCACACTATCACTTAAAAGAGGTCCTCCTTCTCTTCTGGTTTCAGCCCGACTGCCATTCAAGCGCCTGAATCTTGTCCCCAAGGAGAAAATTGACGATGGCTTGGACGACACAGGGGGCTCTCGGGGTGGCCCTGTGCAGACTCAAATCCATGACTTAGAAACCTCTTTGGACCACTTGGAGAACTGTCACATGGGTTCTGACATAGATTTTAGGCCAAAACTTGTCAATGGGAAGGGACCCTTAGATAACTTTTTAAGAAGTCAAGTTGAAACCAGTATTGGCCAGGCTGTGGTCATAATCGATTTGACAGAGGACTCGAGCGACCCCCCGGACAACATGGTGGGCCACAGTAAACTGAATTCTGCAGCCTCCCCCACTCAGAAGAGCATAAATGGAGTCCCAGACAAAGCTGGAGACGAACGGGGGCTGCCAAAGGCCGGTCAGAAGGACGAGCTGGCGAGTCCCGAAGAGGCCCTTTCAGAAGTTCCGTGCAAGACAGAGGCAGGGGGTGCTGACTCAGGGGGTGCAGACAGGAGGGGACTCGCACAGAGGGGCTCACCCCAAAACTGTCCCGAGCTGACTGGTGGCCTGAGCATGTGCTCTGAGAAGGACTGGGAAGGCTGGAGCAAAGCTGGGGGCATCCTGTTCAAGGGGAAGATGCCCGTGGTCATCTTGCAGGATATCCTGGCCCCCAGACTGCCAGCCAGTTCTCCTCCCGCCACTCCTCCCGGCCAGGCTGTGCCTTCTGAGAGCGAGACACCGGAGTCCAGCCCAGAAGAGGACTTGGCACTGAGCCACTCGTCCTTGAGCTCGTCCTCTCCCACCAGCTCCCCCGAGGGGCAGTCTGTGCCCACAAAGCTGCATACAAGCCCCAACCCCAGCCCCGCCTCCATACCCATCTGCAGAGTGAGTACCTCCCCCAAGTCAGTGCTGCCTGAACCTAGAGGCTTCCATCCATTCCCTCACTCTTCACCCAGGGATCCTGTGTTGCCCAGCTGGCTAGTGGCTGAGTGAGTGCGGCCACAGATGATCTCCTGTGACCTGGGCAGGTCCAGTGCAGAATTCTTTCTGATATCGAGAGCCACTGGATTGTTCATTTTTGTGCATACTGTGATGTGTACCAGTGTGTGTGTCCGTGCCTTCCTGGTAGTCTTGTTCACACTTAAATAATGGTGCTGGTCACCTTAGCTACAGTGGTGACTAATGGCTGTGGTCCTCAAGTTAGCCTTTATATATATATAGATATATTTTTTAGATGTTTATTTGGTTGCACTGGGTTTTAGTTGCAGCATGTAGGGTCTTTGATCTTTGTTGTGGCATGCAGGATCTGTAGTTGCAGCACGTGAACTCTTAGTTGCGGGATGTGGGATCTAGTTCCCTGACCAGAGATCAAACCCGGGTCCTCATGCATTGGGAGCGCAGAGTCTCGGCCCCTGGACCACCAGGGAAGTTCTTCAAGTCAGCCTTTAGCTTCAGCTCCAGGCACTCCTCCTATTCCAGCACAAGAGTCATACAGTCATTGCTGGTAATCACTCTTATCTCTCAAGGAGATTGGAGAATGGGGCTTCCTCTTTAGGTTCACAAAATATCAATCAAGTCCAGGGTCATCTTTTTTTCTTCTGAGTTTCTAGATGTGTCAGACTGAAATACTTGGCTTTTAAACTCCCATCTGAGCCATCATCCAGACTCTCAGAACCTGAGTCTGGGTCCCATGCCATCAGCCATCTTGTTCTATTTTGACCCTCCAGTCTCACAGAATCCTTGCTGCTTCTGCTTTGTAGAACTACTTTGTCACATGACTGGTGACAGCCAGTGAGCCTGGAGAACAGGACATGTACACATTTTCATTTTCCTTCATAACTTTGTTTTTTAAGTTTGTTTTTATGCCCATAGTCAGGTCCCAGAACTGGGAGGCCATGCTGCTGGGGCTTGTCGCAAAGCAACGGTACTTCCTGTGCATCAGCCTAAATGCTGAGTACATGAACCAGGTGTGCTGAGTTTACCAAATCCTGCCTCTGAGACCCCGATCTGACTCCATACACAGGCTTGGGGTTTTAGATGTTCTAGAAGACAGTGTTATCACTCAGCTTTGCAAACAGTTCACGCTGCACGCGGTGAGGCCTTCAACCCTCCCTGCCAGCCTGTGGCACAGAATTACCCCAGTCACCCACAGCATGGGGTAGAGCCCCCTGATACTGGGTGACACCACAAGCGTGAGAGTGAAATGGAGTGAGCACCAGGAGATGCCCAATGGCCTCATACACTCAGTTTCTGGTTTATCTCCTCACTTTCAGGAATGCTGGATTTCCTGAGTGGTTGATTTTTGTGGTTGGTACCTAACATTAACAGCTTTCCCTGCTGTGGACCCAGGTTCTTCCTGACCCCTGTTACTGTGGGGAATTATTTTCTTTTTCCATTTTCTCTCTGCCTTCTCTTCTCCAGATTGTAGGCAGAAGCTCGCTGAAGGCTTGCCGATTATTTCTTATTCCCGTGTCATGTGTGTGGTTTTTATTTGGCTCAGTTTATCCTGGAATTGTTTATCATAAATCTGCATTGGGAACCCCCAAACATTAGCTGGTGCATGCATGTCTGGCTGAGGGGGAGATCCAGCTCGTTTAAATGCAGATCATGCCGTCCCTTCATCTAGAGAGCCTGACTTTGAAAAAACACTTAGGAACAACTTTTCTAGATAACACCAGGTCTCTTGACTAGCCAAAGCGTGGCTGTTTGGCCTCAGAGCTTTTACCACCTGGGATAGAGCTGTTTCTCCAGTTTGTTTGCAGAGACATGTGTGATTAGTCCAGGTTATTGATGACTCAGATGTTTGTTCCCTCGAGGACTGTGGATACAGTGGTGTTACTGGAATCTATGCCTTGCCTCTGTACAGTTGCTGGAACCCTTTAAATTATATTAAACTATGGTAATTTAAATTATACAAGCATTAAATGCTCTGTTTTTGAAACAGTATCCGTGCGCCGTCACAGCCCCTTTTGGCGTGTTCCTGCCCCCGGGCTGCCGCTCTAGTGCCTCACACTGCTCTGTGGTGTGTGTGCGCATCCCTGGGAACAGACAGTATCAGTTTGTTACCTTACGTGAGCCACGGACTGTCAGTATGTTTCTTTTTTATTCCAGGGTATGTTTAACTGTATTTTACACCGGGATGGGAAGATGTATATCTTTTTAACTGCTATACTGTATGCAGATGGTGTGATGGTGTGGATAAACTGCAGTTTCCACAGTCATTCTCGTTGACATATTTTTTTTTTTTAAAGTATTTACCTGACCACACTGGGTCTTAGTTGCAGCCCGATGGATTTTCCAGTTATCTTCATTGTGGCATGTGGGATCTTTAGTTGTGGCATGAGAATGCTTAGTTTGCACCATGCGGGATCTGACCAGGGATCAAATCCCAGGCTCCCTATACTTGGAGCCCTGAGTCTTAGCCACTGGACCAGCAGGGGAGTCCCAACAGATATTTCTATCGTCTCTTGACTCTCAGCCTTGATGGATGATAATTGTCCTGAGCTTCCCTGGGTGGTTGTTCAGCAGAAGTACAGGCTCACAGCACTGGTCATATCAGTGTCTGCATGCTGACAGTCCCCAACGCCTGGGGCACTTAGAGTTATGTCTCCCCTCCGCTTGCTCTCCCTCCTTTGCTGTCACGGTACTAGCTGCTGTGAGGCCTCCCTCTCCTCACCTTGCTGCTCCTCCCACCTGCTCTGGGCTTAGAAGTTAGACCTCCTTCTGTATCACACCAGACCGAGGGGGCTCTGGAGTTCTCCCAAATAAAGTGCAGGAATTTTACTGTACAGATGTGGTTATATATGTCTTGACTCTTGGGTAGTTGATGTATCTGTTTTAACCTCATACTAGAATCCTGGGTCTTATTTTTGGTAGCTGAGTTCTGATAGGGCTTCCCTGGTGTCTCAAGGAGGTAAAAGAACCCACCTGCCAATGCAGGAGACACAGGTTCAATACCTGGGTCGGAAAGATCCCCTGGAGAAGGGAATGGCTACCCACTCCAGTATTCTTGCCTGGAGAATTCCATGGATGGAGGAGCCTGGCGGGCTACAGTCCATGGGCTTGCAAAGATTTGGACATGACCGAGTTGCTAAACAGTAACACTTTTCAGGTAAGTAAATGTGTGGCCTGTATTTTGAAAGAGTTCTATAAATACTTAGGCCAAATGTCAAGAAGATAAAATTACAGCTGTTCAGTAAGCATATTAAAAAGCAGAGATATTACTTTGCCAACCAAGGTCTGTCTAGTCAAGGCTATGGTTTTTCCCGTGGTCATGTATGGATGTGAGAGTTGGACTGTGAAGAAAGCTGATCACCGAAGAATTGATGCTTTTGAACTGTGGTGCTGGAGAAGACTCTTGAGAGTCCCTTGGACTGCAAGGAGATCCAACCAGTCCAATCTAAAGGAGATCAATCCTGGGTGTTCATTGGAAGGACTGATGCTAAAGCTGAAACTGCAATACTTTGGCCACCTCATGCTACGAGTTGACTCACTGGAAAAGACTCTGATGCTAGGAAGGATTGGGGGCGGGAAGAGAAGGGGACGACAGAGAATGAGATAGCTGGATGGCATCACTGACTCGATGGGCATGAGTTTGATTGAACTCCGGGAGTTGGTGATGGACAGGGAGGCCTGGTGTGCTGTGATTCATGGGGTCGCAAAGAGTCGGACACGACTGAGCAACTGAACTGAACTGAAGGTTTATCTAAATGTCTGGTAAGCAGAAGAGATAATAGTTTTAAGTTAAATTGCAGTAGCTGTGATTGTTGGGTATCATGATGCCAGCTCCTGGTAGTCATGTGAACTCTTTTATTCCTGGACTCACAACACAGGGTAAGATTTGGAAGGGGCCTGATTCTGCAGCTGAATCTCAGCAAGTATGGGCGAGACCAAACACGTCTTCCTCCACAAACACCCTGGTACAGCAGGGTGTGTCGGTCACATTTGGTACTGTATTCTTTGAATACAAAGGACAGTGACAGATAAAGCACCTTCCAAACCCTGCTACCTAGTCCTTTGTTGTGGGGGTGAAGTCCGCAGGTTTGATAGGCAGAGTGGATGCTGGAGAAGTGGATGCTTTTTCTTAAGCACTTGGTTAGACAGCTTTCGTGTTTCTGTGGGCACCTGGCTTAGAGACACAGGGTTGAGCACTCTGCCAGTCACATGGCTTTCACATGACCAGGCTCAGCCCTCTCCTGAGGGAAGTCTTGGTCCAGAAAAGACTCAGTGTGTCCCGAGTAAGAAAGGTGACTTATCTGTATGTGTTAATCTGTAGGAAGTCTTAGGGCCAGGCTTTCCTGCCCTAAGAGAGAAAGCACTGTTTTCATGTAGTTTTGTCAGTATGTCAGACAGTTTTGAGAGAGATGGGGCCATTTTGCCAGTATGGTGAGGAAGCCCAGCCATGAGTCTTGGTCTGTCCTTGCAGCCCAGGCACAGTATGCAGCAGGGCAATTGAGAACCCTGTGCTCTAGAACATAGGGGCTCTGGACCGGATCACCACTTCTGGCCAGCTGACTCTATCCTGGACGTTCACGCTATGTTCTAAGAGGCAAAGCCTCACTGGGCAAGGAGTACAAGTTTGTGGCCCACAGGAATCCAAGCCCACACACGTCTTCCTTGAGTCACATGGTATTGATTTGTAAATGACAGGCAAACCTCTGAGCTAGTGCAGATCTGGTTCCAGATTCCCCTGCAATAAAGTGCGTGTCACAGTAAAGCAAGTCACGTGGCTCTGTTGGTTGCCCAGTGCATGTAAAAGTTACGTTCACACTATGCTGTGTGCAGTAGCATTATATCTTTAAAAAGTACATACCTTAATTAAAAAAATATTTAATTGTGAAACTTCCCTGATGATGCAGTGGTGAAGACTCTGCTCTCCCACTGCAGCGGAAGTGGGTTCAATCCCTGGTCAGGGAACCAGAATCCCACATGCAGCTGCACAGCATGGCCGAAAAAAGAAAAACTTGACTGCAAAAACTGCCATTGTCTGAGCCCTCAGCAAGTCATGGTCTTTGCAATAGTAACATCGAGGATCACTGACCACTGATCAGCATACCACGTATAAGAATGAAAACTTTTGAAACTTGAGGATTACCAACACGTGACGCAGAGACACAAAGGGAGCAAATGCTGTTGGGAATATGGTGAATGGTGTTGATAAGACTTGCCCAATGCAGAGTTGCCACAAACCTTCAATTTTTTTTTTTAAACATGTTATCTTAGAAGCGAAAGCAAGCAAGGTGTGCCTGGAGTCATAGAAAACCTCCACTGTCAGCCTTCTTGGGGAAGAGTAGAAGGGGCAGCCGTGCAGGGCTGCGTGTCTGCAGGACTCAGGATTCGGCTTCCACAGTTGCTTATAGGCCTGCTGCTCTGTGTCTCCCCAGTGCCAAAGCCCCGCCTGTGGCTCTTGATACCAAACTTGGCCTCCATTTTTGGTCATTTGCCTTCCGGCCTCCCTTAATATCTCCATGTGCTTTCATTGGAGCTTATGACCCAGCCAAGACCTTCTGGTTCTGTTTGCTGGAACTGTCACCCAGAAAGGTTTTCATTGTTGTTTTGCAAAGTGTTGCCCCCCACCCCCAGACCTTCCCCCAAGGACAGTTGAGTGTGTTAAACATGTTAAAGTGATTGAAACAGCCCGTGTTCTCATTTCAGTGTCTTTCCTTTCAGATAACTAAGAAACTGGTCAGAGGCTCTGCAGAGAAGAACAAGATGAAACTGCAAAGGGTAAGGTTTGTCCCCTGAAGTAGCAAGTTCCCCAGCTGCACTCTGCACAGTAAATGGGCAGCAAAGCCCTTTGCATGGCTCTGACCCAGTTTTCACTTTCCCCTGCTCGTCCTGGGCAGCATTTTGGTTCTTGCTTCATTTTACATAACTGGGCCTCATGTTTGTAGCTTGCATCACTCTGAGCTTTGCTGAATCCTGAGGTTTCGCCTGTGGTCTTTTTTTAAGCTTTTATTTGAATCAGTATTGTCATAGTAGTTAGGCATCCCCATTGTAGGGTTTTCTTTGTCTTTTTTTCTGTTTTTTGGCTGAGCCACTTGGCATGTGGGATCTTAGTTGCTTGAACGGGGATTGAATCCA
Organism: Moschus berezovskii; assembly: GCF_049115385.1. Classification (NCBI taxonomy): domain Eukaryota; kingdom Metazoa; phylum Chordata; class Mammalia; order Artiodactyla; family Moschidae; genus Moschus; species Moschus berezovskii. The sequence goes on from NC_142467.1 coordinate 93,581,681, forward strand.
TGCCCCCTGCAGTGGAAGCTTGGAGTCTTAGCCATTGGACCACCAGGGAAGTCCCCCCCATTGTAATTTAAAATTGCCTTAAAAAGAACCCAATTCCTCTTCCTGCACCCCATTCTCCTACAGGTAGATCGAAGTCACACCCCTTCTGAGGGCCCTTAAACCAGATGGGTGATTACTGTAAAGGGGTTCCCTGCTGAGTCTTCTTTTATCTGGGGGGTCACGTTGTTTCACACAGCAGTGCAGGGGGCCTTCTTTCTTACCAAGTGAATTGCAAAGGTCATGTACTCCTCCCCTGTCAGCACCAGCTCAGGGAAGGGGCACCCGTGATGGTGGACTGTGTGCTCATCAGGTGCTTCTTGTGCTGTCTGCCTTATGGCCGCATTCAATTTTTGTGTTTCAGGTTTGATGGCTTTAATGTTTTTTAAGTCTTTATTGAATTTGTTACAGTATTGGTTTTATGTTTCGGGGTTTGTTTTTTTTTCTGGCCGCAGAGGCATGTGGGATCTTAGCTCCCCAACCAGGGATTGAACCTTCACCCCCTTGGATTGGAAGCAAAGTCTTAACCACTGGACCACCAGGGAAGTGCTCCTGATGTCTTTTTGAAAGTTTATCTCATTCTTTGTTGGAATTTCAGAACTAGGCACCTGCTTGGCAGGTGTGGCTGAAGAGGTCTGATTTATCCCTGATTCCAGAAGCCTCCTATCCTCGCAGTTAGCAGGGAGGAGACCCCGCCCTCCTCACCACTCTACAATTGCTGCTGGTTTCCTCACCCTGTTACTTGATCAGTTACTCAAGCCCCTGCTCCAAGTGTCCCATGAGGACATTTGGCAAGGACATTCTCAGGTCTCTGTCAGCGTGCCTCCAAGGCTTTTGTGTAGGGAGCAAAGGTTGATCAGGGCAGGGTGTTCTCTAGGGACAAAGGCACAATCATAGACCCAGATGGAGAGCTGAGCTGTTGGGCTTCTGCCAAAGGTGGGAAGCCTATGATGGTTCTTGTCCTGGAGAATTACCCAGTGCTGTGAGAAGGTAGGGCTTCCTCAGTGGCTTAGTGGACAAAGAATCTGCCTGCAGTGCAGGAGGAGACACAGGAGTTGCGTGCTTAATCCTTGGATTGGGAAGATCCCTTGGAGAAAGGAGTGGCAACCCACTCCAGTATTCTTGCCTGGAGAATCCCATGGTCGAAGGAACCTGGTGGCCTACCGTCCAGAGGGTCGCAAAGCCTCCAACATGACTGACCATGTTAGAGGTACCACCCCTTCTGTCTGAGAGCTGAAACTTGTTCAGTGTGAATGCCACGCTATATAATAACTCAGTACTCCAGGCCACATACAAATTCTTGGGAATGAGGAACTGATAAAATGAGATGTTCATGCTTCAGAAAAACCACTGGTTTCCTCCTGCTGGTGATGAGGCCCAGGCCTTGTCATGGATATCATAATGTCTTTTCTTACCTTCTGACCTTCTTCTCAGATCCTGAAAAATGTTTATTTGGTTTTTTGAGAAATGGTTTTTAAAAAAAAGGTTTTCTTTTGAGAAATGGCTTTACGGATTGAAAAGGTTTTTTTGCTTATGTTTTTTAATGTGTTCTTATCTGTTTCCCACTGTTTTAAAACTTGTCAGCTTTCCCAGCCTTGCCTCATCCTGCTCTCCCATTTCAAGAGAAATAAAATAAACCCTGTTGTCTAGAAGAGTTTTAGAGGGAATGGAAAGAAAATGTCTTTTGGCTGTGGCATGCCAGGTCTTAGTTCCTTGACCAGGGATGGAACCTGTGCCCCCTGCAGTGAAAGTGCAGAGTACTAACCACTGAGCCGCCAGGGAAGCCCCAGGAAAATGTTTTTGTTTTGAGGGCAGGGAGGCAAAACCTACAGGTGTTTTAAATGTGTTTTTATTTTACCACGCTTTTCTGAGCAAATAAATGTTACTCTGACCCAACAGCGGGTATTGCATGTAGGCATCCGAGAAGGGCTTCATTTTTTTTAATTAAGTAAAAGTTGACCCTCATTCCACACTTGAAAATGGTGTCTTAAACACATCTTATTGTTAATCGCTCAGGAGGCCCTGTGGCAGCTGGCCAATCCTCGTGGCCTTTCTCAGGGCGGAAGGAGATGTGGTGGACCAGATATTCCCTTCTCTGTGCGTGTGCTGGCCAGCGGGCCTCTCACCTCCCCGTCCACCTGCACACAGCCTGCCCTCCCCGGCGTCCACCCGCGGGGCTGAGCTGTGTGCCGTCTCTGTGCAGGATAAGGAGCGTCTGTGGAGGCAGCTGAAGCTCCGGGCTGAGAAGGAGGAGAAGGAGAAGCTGAGGGAGGAGGCCAAGAGGGCCAAGGAGGAGGCCAGGAAGAAGAGGGAGGAGGAGAAGGAGCTGAAGGAGAAGGAGCGGCGGGAGAAGCGAGAGAAGGATGAGAAGGAGAAGGCGGAGAAGCAGCGGCTCAAGGAGGAGAGACGCAAGGAGCGCCAGGAGGCTTTGGAGTGAGTGCCCTGCCCCCTCCATCTGGGGTCCCACACCCTCTGCCCAGTCCCACTGTCACCTTATCCCACCCCCCTCCACGGGCGTCAGCTCAGACCTGGGCTAGTAGGTGTCACTGAGTGTCATGTCTCATAGGGCGAAGCTGGAGGAGAAGCGGAAAAAGGAAGAGGAGAAACGGTTGAGAGAAGAAGAAAAGGTAGAATGTGTTTCTAGATCGCGCACCTTCCTGTGTGTTTGAGAAGCAGGGCTTCTGCCTGATTGCTGCTGGATATTGCATGTCCTCCCTGAGGTGGTGGGGGGGGGTGGGCAGGACTGACACTCCTGTAACTAGGCCGGTTTGGGTGCTGGCCCAGCCCTGTCCAGCTGGCTGTCTCCTCCTCTGGTCCCTCTGCCTACAGGAGCAGCTCTAACCTTCAGAGTTGCCTGGTACCCATTTGTGGGTTTGGCTAACTCGCATTAATTAATGCTTTCATCGTAAAAATGCTTGGAATTCAGTTACGGGACCTTTGCATGCTTAAAGTTCTCTATTTCTTTCTCACCCTCATCTTCTCTTGCATTGCAGCGCATTAAAGCTGAGAAGGCGGAAATCACCAGGTTCTTTCAGAAACCAAAGACCCCACAGGCCCCCAAGGTGAGCAACCCGCTTCCTCTGGCTTTAATTTTGGTCCCTGTCAGGCTGTTACTGTTTGAAAAATAAAGAGGCATCTTCTGACCCGCTGGCTCTGCTTTCATTGAGAGGGACGTCCGCTGGCCTTGGGAGCTTTGATTTCCAATAGAATCTGGAGGTTCAGTTCTTAGCATCCACTGTGCGCTCAGAAAGGCAAAAAGTGGCACGTTTGCTCAAACTACCGAGTGTTTATACAGGTTGTGCTGGGATCCAGTCTTCATCCTCAGGGGATGTCTGCTCAAGATAAGATTTACGCAGAATTGAGCGTAAAACAACCCATGGGGTTCATTCAGCACAGGATTCTGCTTCCTGTCACCTTCTAGATCAGGCTCTGCCTGTGAAAACCACAAACCTGTCCCCACACTCCTCCATGCTCCAGAGGTGCAAGCGTGTCCTTCCAAGTCTTTCACTGAGCATTTCCCTCCCTCCTATTATTATGTATTCATGTCGCTAACAAATTATGAATTTATTGTCTACTGTTTTGCTGAGTTGTATCTTGGATTCTTGCCACATTGGCCCTTGGTCATTCTTTTTCATTGCTGCAGTACCGTGTCATGATGTGGGTGCATCATACTTTGTACCCCCTTGCCATTGATTTCCACCGCCACCTCCCAACAGTGCTTGGGTGTCTCACACTTCTCTGGACCTGACTGATGGGTGAAGAAAAACTGTGTTATTTCTCTTTATGTTTCTCCATGATTCTTGGTGCAGTTGAACATCTCTTTGTGTTTATCATTTTATTTCTTTTTCTGCCAATTCCTGTTTTTTGTCAGGTTATTGCAGGATTGACTTTCTTCTGATCTCTGGTTCTTTATATTATCTTGGTTTTTGTTCTTGGTGAGGTGTCTCCTTTGACACTGGGTCCCATGTCCACTGGCTCCTCTTTAATCATCTGCTATGCAGGTCCGTCACATGGTAGGCACAGTGGTGCCATCACATCCCTTCTGCGTTTCAGACCCTGGCCGGTTCCTGTGGGAAGTTTGCCCCTTTCGAAATCAAAGAGCACATGGTCCTCGCCCCTCAGTGCCGGGCTGCCTTTGATCAAGACCTCTGTGACCAGCTTGACCAGCTCCTCCAGCAGCAGAGCAGCGAGCTCTCCTTCCTGCAAGATCTGAAAAGCCGGCGGCCACTCAAGTCTGGGCCCACTGTGGTATCTAACCGGAACACAGACCTCTCTAACAGGTTAGTTCCAAGGGAAGCTGCTGATTGCCCTTGGTGAAGTCAGAGAGTCCTGAGTGGCCAAGCAGAGCCCTGGTCATTGCTGAGTCCCTTGGCCTTGACCGGTCAGCTCCCTCCCTGGCCTCAGGCCCCAGATTCCACTGCTCCATCAGCTCTCTCCTAGCTTCACCTCCTAAGTCGTTCAGGTGAGGTGGCCTTGCAGAAAGTCCAGGCTCTGGAGTGCAGGCTGCCTCTCCTGGGTCCCCAGACTCACCCCCCAGGATGGAGCTGACGTCTAGACCACTTGCCTGGAGGGCTGCTCCCCAGCTCTTGCCAGTGTACTTGTTTTCACATGCCCACTTCTGTACATGCTGTGGCGCAGCAGCTTCTGTCTGGTTCCTCTCTGGTTCCTCTCTCCTTCTCACGCTGTGTCCCTGGAGTAAACATCGGCCTGCTTTAGGGCTGCCCGTCTCTAGTGCCCACGGCCTGCCACCCCGGGAGGAAGGATGTTGTGGTGGGTGAGCGCACCATGGAGGGGCCTTCTAAGCCACGCTTTGTCTCCAGCGATGTGGTGATTGTGGAGAGCAGCAAAGTGGACAGCGTTTCTGAGCGGAGAAAGTTTGGCAGGATGAAGCTCCTGCAGTTCTCTGAGAACCACCGGCCAGCATACTGGGGCACGTGGAACAAGAAGACGACAGTCATCCGCCCAAGGGACCCCTGGGCCCAGGACAGGGTGAGTGTGTGGGCACTGCTCCGACCCCTGCGTATCCTTCTCAGTGTGGCCTTCTCCCATGACCCTGGGGCTCCACAGAGTTCTAGCTTTTTAGCTCTGCCATTCCGTCGCGACCCTGGAGACGACAGTGACTGCTGTGTGTGTGCCTTCAGGACCTCCTTGACTACGAGGTGGACAGTGACGAGGAGTGGGAAGAGGAGGAGCCGGGAGAGTCCCTCTCCCACAGCGAAGGGGTGAGCATGGCAGGGGCCTACAGGTTCTGGCTGAGGGCTCCCTCAGACAGCATTTCAACACCAGATTTGTAGCTATTTGTGGAAAACCTTGTTTGGTGACACCTGCCTGGTAGTGGACAGGCAGCGCCCAGATAATTCTGGGTGGGCCTGCCTGTCTCCTGCCACACCCGCTGCCTTACTCTGGGCCCCACTTATCTGTGTTCTGCCTGGCCCTCCACCCCCACCAGAGTATAGTGGGCTAGTTAATGGGATCCTGGCTGATCCTCAGGGTGTCCGTAGGAATGACACTTGAAGCACTGGAAGGCTGTTTCCTTTTTACGTGTTCACAGGTGAATTGTAAGTAAAGCACATACTGTTTCCACACGCAATCACTGTGCTTTCTTCTCTTGAGGACGATGACGATGACATGGGAGAGGATGAGGACGAGGACGATGGTTTCTTCGTGCCCCACGGGTACCTGTCTGAGGATGAAGGAGTGACCGAGGTGAGGGGTGAATGGGAGGTGATCGGGCCAGACCTTGGTGGCTGCTGACCTGAGGGCGGTTGCGTAGGTCCTGGCCCACCGTGCAGCCTATTCCTTGTGGACTTAGCTCCTCAGAGGCTCAGCCTCACCCCCCAGCTTTCTCAGTTCTGCTGGATGGTGGGACACTTGAGGGAGCCATTTCCAGAGCTCTGAAGGCCTGCCGGGTCGTGGGGAGACTGGCAGGTGTGACCCGATTCAGAGTCACACTTGGGGACCTTTTGTCCTTCATATATTTCCAACCAGCAAGGCAGATGGGTCTTGTCAGGCCCACAGCGTATCTGGCTTAGACAGTGGCATCATTCTGAGGTGGGAGAGGTCCGGCATGGTGATTTCAGCTTCAGGATCACATGTTTAGCAGAAAATACAGAGTGGTGCTAAGAGGTCTGCTGAAGAGGTAATAAAAATAAGTACGTGTGTCTCTCCAGTGAGGGCTGGAAAGGCCAGTGCACCTGAGATACTCGAGGGTGAAGTTGCCAGTTATTCAGTCTAAAAACACTCGCCTGTGTTATCACCAATCAGATGCCATCCACACCCAGTCAGGTGCCATCCACAGGCCTGAGTCTGTGAAAAGCTCTGCCCTCCTCCCATATGCTCTCTCACCCTCCCAGAGGAGGGAGCAGGGTACTGGGGAGCAGGGCTCCTGAGCGAGCGTCTGCTCTCTAACTTGCCAGGAGTGTGCTGACCCAGAAAATCACAAGGTGCGCCAGAAACTGAAGGCCAAGGAGTGGGATGAGTTTCTGGCCAAGGGAAAGAGGTTCCGCATTCTCCAGCCCGTGAAGATCGGCTGCATCTGGGCGGCCGACAAGGACAGCGGTGCTGACCTGAAGGTGCTGCAACAGTTCACAGCCTGCCTGCTGGAGACTGTGCCCCCCGAGGAGGAGCAGACACCCAAGGCCTCAAAGAGAGAGAAGAGGGACCAGCAGAGTGAGCACCAGCTCTGGGCGGGGGTGGAGCGGGAGACTCCCTCTGAGGGTGGCCAGGTAACTCACAAGTTCTTCAAAGAAACAGCCAGAGCCAGTGCTTGCTGAGGAGGTGTCCTTTCTGTGACACTCATGAGAGCCACAGGGTGGCTGCTTCAGTCCTCCTGTTTCACTGATGGTCATACACATTCTTAGCTCTTCAGAGCAGGGAGGGCCATTCAGAATGGGTGCATGAGGGCAGTTACTACGGAAGCAGATGCAGGAGGTGAGGACTGACAGTTTATTCCAACCAGTCCCGCCTTGTGAAGTGTGGGCCTCCCAGAGTCTCTCCTGGAGCAGTTCCTGTGTTTAAATCCACCCCTAAGCAGCCACCTGCGCTAAACCTGTGGTTGTGGTGGTGATTTTGCGATGTAAGTCAAATCACTGCTGTGTGTCAGTTACCTCTCAGTAAGCCAGGAGGAAGACAAGGCCACCCAAAGCAGACTGTGTCTCAGCCTCCCGGGGGCCATGTTCATTCCATCTCCCCCTGCCCCCTCTCCCCGCCAGTCCTGGCCCAGCTGCTCCCGCTGCTGCACGGGAATGTGAATGGGAGCAAGGTGATCATTCGGGAGTTCCAGGAGTGCTGCCGCCGAGGACTGCTCAGCAGGGACGCCGGCAGCCCAGAGCACAGTGCCGCCAGCCCCCCGAGCCCCGGCCCTGCCCGCCCGCAGACCCCTACCGCCGGCGAGGACACGGCCGTGCCCTCCAAGGCCAGGCTCAAGCGGATTATTTCTGAGAACTCGGTGTATGAGAAGAGGCCCGACTTCAGGATGTGCTGGTACGTCCACCCACAGGTGCTGAAGAGCTTCGCCCAGGAGCACCTGCCTGTGCCCTGCCAGTGGAGTTATGTCACCACGGTGCCCTCGGCCACCAGGGAGGACAGTGGCAGCATCCCCGCCCCAGGGCCTGGCCAAGGTTTGCCCATCTCGCTCAAGAGGAAGTCGGCGGGCAGTATGTGCATCACTCAGTACATGAAAAAGCGCCGGCACGACGGGCAGGTGAGACCCCACGCGGCTTGTAGTTTGTAGCAACCTTCCTTTTAGGGTGTGTTTAGATTTATAACAAAACTGACGTGACAGAACTGACCAAAATAGAGGCGTGGGTTTAGAGGTTTCCCCAGCACAGCAAAGCCTGCGTGGCTGTCACAGCTGATGAACCTATGTGTATGCACCCCTTTCACCCAGACTGCAAGGTTTACTGAGTGCACTCTTGCTGCTGTGCGTCCTGTGGGTTTGAACAGACGTATGATGACGTGTGTGGTGTCACAGTGTCACACAGAGCTATGTCACTGCCGTCACACCCATGGGCTGCCTGTTGGTCCTTCCCTCCCTCTACCCTGGGCCACCACTGGGCCTACTGCTTTCACTGGATTTTTTCAGTTAATTGTGTGCCTTTACGCTTTCTTCCTGTCTTTTCATGGTTTGACAGCTCATTTCTTTTCAGTGCTGAATAATGTTCCGTGCAGCAGCTTCTGTTTAGTTAGTTTTCGTGTTCATTTAACACAGCTACTAAGCGCTTACTCCATGACAGGTACCCTGCTAGGCCTTGTAGACAGTGGTGAGCAAAACGCCATCAAAGGGGAGACAGACTGGAGTCCATGGTGGAAGCAGCCATGTAACTGGATCCTGACGGCACATGGAGGAGGAAGCGTGTGGACCCATATAGATAGGCCACCTATAGGGAGGGCCTCGCCTGTCCTGGAGGCAGGTGGGCTTCCTGAGAGTCGCTGGTCCCCAGAACGAAGGCTCCTGCGCTGCCTGGACACACGGAGGCTGGGTCCCCGCCGCAGCCTTGGTCCGTGTTTGATGTTTGTTTCTGTTACTGGCATGGGAAGGTGATGTGTTTATTGTCTCCTGGCTACTCTCACCGGAAGCCTGGTCTTGATTGTGGGCACCAGTCCTCACTGAGGCCAGTGTCTCATGTGGCTGAAGATCTCGGAGACTCGAGTTTATGAGGGTGGGATGGGTGTGGTGAGAGCTGGTCTCTCACTCACATCTGGGCTCTCCTAGGGTGCTGTCACTCCAGGAGGTACTGCTAGAGGCTGGGGGTGAGGGAGAAAAAAGGGAGCCCGCGTGTGCTCCCCATCCCCCACCCCTGCTCCTGCCACATGTGTGGGGGAGGATGGGCAGGGGTTTGGCTCCTGGAGTGACACCTGCACACAGATGAGGTCTTGAGTGCGACGGAAGTCTTCTTCCTGAATTATCACAGCAAGAGGGAGCCTAGGATAGTCCTGTGCAGTCATGGCTGCTGTTCCTGCCACTCCCCACCCCATCCCTGTCAGCCGTGGACACGGCTCGATACAGTAGCGCCCACCTGGTTAGGAGTCAGGGACCCAGCCCCACAGACAGTTCCCTCCTTGGGCCTGGACCCAGAACAGGCGCTCATGTGTTCAAGCTGTGCTGAGTTGCAGAACTCCTTATGGTCAACGTCATCGTTAGCCAGACGGTCTCAGAAGACTGCACCTGTGGGTGCTCAGGTTGAAACCAGCTGGGGAGCCAGTGTGAATGTGGCCAGGACTGGAAGGACCCTTTCGTGTCCTAATCCAGGCAGGGTTTGCGGGCTGCTGCCCTCATCAGCCCTCCACAGCCCCTTGCTGAGTCCCCTCTGCTCTTCTTCCCCTCCGACGGCATCCACTCAAGTGCTCACAGTCTTCGTTTCTATGTGGAGAAGATGGGTTAACCCTTATCACCTGTTTCCTCTTGCACTTGATGTGGGTCTCTGCCCTTGGTGCTTTGTTGTTTACTGAGAAAAAGTGCTCCCCGATAAACTGGGGGCCCCTCTCCCCAGGTAAGAGGGGTTGGTCTGTGAGAGTCAGTGACATGGGGCATTTCACCTGATGACACCCATGAATAGCAGTCAGTGTTATTCAGCTTCTCCCCGTTCACGGCCTCAAAGGGGCTCTGAGGTGTGGCAGGATCTCACAGAGGGCCACACATACGGTGGTTCTGGGCGTGCTGGCCCCAGTGGTCCTGATTCAGTGGGTCTGAGAGTAGCTGCTAATGTTTGTACTTTAAAAGCCCTGTTTTGGAGCTTCCCTGGCAGTCCAGTAGCTAAGACTCCAAGCTTCCAATGCAGGAGGCGAGGGTTCAGTCCCTAGTCAGGAACTAGATCCCATATCCTCGCTTGTAACAGCACTTGGTCCCCTGGGACCATGTAGGCCTCAGGGACCGTAAACACATGGAAGTTTGTCTGCAGCAACAGGATGTCCTGAGCTGGTGAGCACTGTGGTCTAGGGCCAGGCTCCTCCTGTCTCCTGCTGCTCGTGCCTGTTTGTGGCCTTGTCTTTGTGGTCACAGAACAGCTGCTGCACTGCCAGCCAGTGATGAGGATGGCCAAGTCTACCTGGGGAGGAGTCCCGTTTACCTGGAAGGAGGAGCAGACTCCACCTGTGTCTTTCTGACTGGAATGCTCTGACCCAGCCACCCAGCTGAAAAGAGAGGCTGGGGCTGTGAGACCTTGACCACCTCCAGCAGAATCCTGGTGGTTTGGGACCGGCAGGCTGGAAGAGAGCTCTGGGCATGCACTGAGCAGGGCCTGCAAGGCAGAACACGGGAGCTGGGGAGACTTCCTGAAGGCCGGGTTGGTGGCCTGGGAAAATGTGGATAGTGTGTATGAATATTTTAGATCGGGTTGGGATTTTTAATTTATGAAAATTTTAGAAGCTTTTCATTTTGAGTTCCAACTAGTATTATACTTTATGGGTTTACACAGTACCGTGATCAAGTGACATGAGCCGGCTGTTAGGGGCCACTTCTGCCCCAAAGTGTGAGTGAGTGAGTGGGTCTATGTGTCCATCCCCCCGGCAACTCAGCTCTTCTGCCTTGTTCTGTTTTTGCATGGACAGGGGCTCCGTCTGTCCTTCCCAGCCTCAGTGCTTGGTGGTGGTGACATGTCTTCCTAACTCCCAAGGCTGCATGGCCGGCTGTGTGCCCTCTGCGATAGTGACAGCAGCATGTCGGGCTGTCCCCTGGCTGCAGGTGCCAACAACCCTCGGCCCAGCACGTGGGACCCCATCCTGGAGCCTCACCTTGGAGGCTTGAGACCCGTCATGTGCCTGTGGGGCTGTGGGCTGCTGTTCCTCCCATGGAGGGCTTGTGGGCCCAGAGCAGTCCTCATCCGTCTACACTTGGCTCCCTGTGTGGAGGCCCAGAACTGAGGAGGCTAGAAGGAGACCCGCCTGTCCCCTTGCTCACCAGACCCAAGCCTGCGTGGCTGGGGGGTGGAGAGTGCACTGTCTGTGCTTCTGAAGCAGGTGCCTGGAAGCTGCCCTGCACCTACCAGCAGCGCCCATGCCCATGGAGCCCTCCTGGAGCTTCTGTACTAGAACTGAGGGGTCTGTGAACATAAGCTGTCTACCAGCCAGGCTGGGACCGCGGGCACAGCGGACGGCCTCGCTGTACTGTCGTCCCTTTTCCAGGCAGACTCACAGAGTAGAAGGGCTCTAGGAGGGTGTTGAGCCCCTTGGAAGGGAGCCCAGCTCCACTGCCTCTGCCAGCTCTTGTGCATGTGGTGTTTCGGATCGGTCCTGTTGCTTCTCGTTCTGTGTCTCTGTCCCCTCTGGTGGAAGGCAGTGAGAACAGCCCACCCCTCCTGACCCCCATTCTCGGGGCGCTGGTGGCATCCACGTGGGCAGAACTGGGCACAGTGGGCAGTGGAGGAAAGAGTTCACAAGTGTTGGGCGGAGGGACCAAGCTATTGGGCAGAGAAGAAAACACTGACCAACTAACTTCTTAGCCACCTACTTATTCCAGCAGGTAATAATTCAGAGAAAGCATGTGCTTTGTCCATCTCCTTTTCAAATCAAAGCAGAGGACCCCCCCCAAATTCTAATTTGCAAACAATAATGCATTATTTTTATAAGAAGGTAAATAATTAGTTCATTTGAGAGTACTCCTAAGGTTTTCTTTGATCGTAACTCTTGAAACACTAAGACTTCCCTGACTCAGACCTTAAAGAGTCTGTCTGCAATGCAGGACACCTGCGTTCAATCCCTTTGTGGGAAAGACACCCTGGAGGAGGGCATGACTGCCCACTCTAGTATTCTTCCCTAGAGAATCCCATGGACAAAGGAGCCTGGTGGGCTCCAGTCCATAGGGTCTCAAAGAGTCGGACACTACTGAGCAACTAACACTTTGACTTTCATCAGACTCTTCAGATAGTGTCTCCTGGATGGGCAGAGAGGGATCAGGTATGCAGCAGTGGGTGGCAGGGGGGTCACACCAACCCTGTCTGCTGCTGCTGACACAGTGTGCCTTGTCTGTTCAGGTTGGCACTGGAGACCTGGATGGCTTCCAGGCGGACACAGAGGAGGAGGACGACGAGGAAGGCGACTGTGTGATCATGGACATCTCTGATGTTGGGGGTGAGCAGAGTACCACACCCTCTTTTCCTTCAAACCAGCCGGGAAAGGAAGGGGCAGTTAGTCACCCCCCAGCTCGCATCCTGTGAGTGATGGGGACTGAGGAAGAGGTCCTGAAAGGCGCCAGGCAGGCTGGTGTGATGGCGGTGTGGGTCTCGGGTCTCCTGCCCTAGTTTGAAAGCTACATTCAGGAAACCAGAGACCCGAGGGTTGGTGAGGAGCTGTGTCAGGGAGCGGGGGTGTAGGGCCTCTGAACCAGACTTCCCCAGGGCAGGGAGCCAGAGGCCAGCCAGCCTGAGGCCAGCCACTGAGCCTTGCTGTCCACTTTCCTCATCTTTACCACGGGAGGGTCAAGTGCAAAGCCTGCTGGACAGGGCTGCAGAAGCACACAGGCTCAGGATGAACACAGCCAAAGCCCCAGTGAGAAGGCGATGGCTTGCCTGCCCTCCCCCAGAGTGGACCCAAGGCTGAAGCCCCTCCTTCTCTTGCCTTGCAGACATCCAGGCCCCATGCGGAACCACTTCTGGAGCTAGGGGTTCAGTGGGGATGGACACCAGTGAGAGCCTCGTGGCCCCCAGCTCACTTGGCCTGTCCTGAGTGCCCAAGTGGCCCGTGTATGTATGTAGAATGGTTAGGGTATTCTCGACGCCTCTCAGATACTTGAAAGTCCTGACTCCTGTGTAAAGAGCACTTTGTCCTGCTTGGCAGACCTCCCTGGAGGTTTGGAAAGTTTTATATAGGATACTTGGTTAGTTCTTTTTGATATTTGTAAAAAAATTTCCCCCCAAAGCTGCATATTAATCTGCCATTTAATAAAGCATTATTGTGATGTGACGACCTGCATGGGGAGGGCCTAGTCGTGCCCCATGGACCCTGGGCAGGCGCAGTAACGAGATGCTTGTGAATGAATTGAAGCCCCTCGGATGCGGCGCGGCACCCGGACCTGACATGGACCTGTATAAACTATCGTCCAGCCCGACCTGGCGTGTCTGTCGTCTCTTCCAACACATGGTGTCTATGCCTGGTGTGTCCACTGCCCTGGGTCCGAGGCCAGCGCTCTGCTGTCCAATGTCCGTCCTGCAGTTCCCCATGCGTGGACCTGTGGCCTTTGTTTAAAGTTCAACGCTTCATACAAGCTGTGTCCCATCTCTTTGTTGGGAGGTCCTTGGCCTCCCTGCTTACCTCATTCAGGGCTGGGGATCCTCGGCAGGTGCTTGTGCTGGTTAACCCCTCCTGCCCCTTGGCAGGTGGGCAGAGGGTGTTCCCAACCTCGGGAGTGCTGAAGCTAGGAATTGTGGAGCCAGGCGCTGCACCTACTGGACCCTGGAGCGGCCCTAGGACAGGGCTGTGACGGGCCCAGCAGAGGCATCTGAGCATGTACCGATGGCCTGGGGCAGCGAGGTTCTGGCAGAATTCCGACTGTTGGAACCAGGCTGCAGTCCTGCTGGCCCTTCACAGCACGTTGTTTTGTTGGAAGAAGAGTCAGCTGGCATCTCAGCGTGAGCACCTGTTCAGACTGTGGATGCCTCACTCCTGAAGTGGGGCAACATGACCCTGCCCTTGGGGGCCACACCATCTGCTGGCTAAGACCCTCCCAGGCCCGCCTCTCCTGGCAGCACCCTGATCCTCCTGGAGGGGGTCTCTCCTCAGCTTCGCGGGGGTGGGGTGCGGACCCTGGCCCCACTGGGAATAAGTGCTACAGGTTGCTGGCACAGGGGTGAGGCGTGGGTGCAGCTCCCATCTGTGGGTGTGGCCACCAGCCACAATCATGGTTACGTGTCTTTAACCTTGCTAGTTGCCACGTGACGATTTACTGTCTACCCACTAGCAGGTTCTGGGGATCAGGCAGCCAAGGAGGGTGGGCCCAGGTCCTGCCCCCATGTGAGGACAGCTGCAGGCTGCCTAAGTGTGAGGCACAGCTTGTGTGGGAGCTACTCAGTGGCTCTGGGTTACAGGAAATTTTTGTGTCTAATCACAATCAGGGGTCTGGAAGCTCTCACCTCACAGTGGCCAGACAGTCAGTCACCACTGGCCTCCATGAAGGTGGGGTCCAGACAGGGCAGGTACTGTACCCTTCAGACCTCTGTTTCCCTGTCTCTGTTAGATCCCCGTGGCTGCTGTGACAAAGTGCCCCACGTTGTTCTTAACAGTTCTAGGGGCAGAAGCCTCATGAGGGCCTCGCTGGGTTTAATTGAGGGGTGGGATGGTTTCTTCTGGAATGGGAGAACCCCATTTCATTCTTCCAGAAGAACCCCATTCTTTTGGAAAGGGGAACCCCATTTCTGTGCTTTTTCCAGCTGTTAGAAGCCCCTCCTCCATCTTCAAGACCTGCAGCGTCACATCTCCCGTCTTTACTTCCTTCCACATGTTAGAGCTCCCGTGGGGACACTTGGGCTTACTGCATAACCTAGGACAGTCCTCTAGTTCGTCCTTACCCACACCCCAAACCCCTCTGGCACATAATGTCATGTGTTCATGGGCTCTGGCCCCAGGAGCCCTCAGCAGGGCTGGCTCGTAGGCAGTGGGGACAACACAGGAAAGCATGGGAAGTGAAGAGCTTGCCTCGGACACAAGGGGCTCCTGGGACCCCAGGTACCACCCCAGAGCAGGTGTCCACCTGACCCTGCTTCACCAGGAGCCACAGCCAGCCTTGCTCACTGGTGGTTCCACAGCTGCTAATCAACCCTGCCCCCCACAGCTTGAACTCACCACCAGGAAACTAGTCAACATCCTGTTTATTCAGGTTTATAACTTTACAGAACTTGTCCTGACAGGCCCAGGCCTCCCTTGGCCAGTCACCCTGGGGCCACTGCACACGGCCCTGGCCGGGGCTGCAGGCTGCTCTGCCTGGGAGGCACCCAGGGCTGCTGTTAAACAGATTCCTAGTGACGCCCTCTCCTGGCGGTGATGTGCCCGGCCAGCCAGTGCCCCTCCTCATGCCCGCAGTGCCCCATGGGCAGGGTGAGCAGTTCTGGAGGTGGTGGGGGGACCAGGATGGGAGAATGTGGAGGAGAGCATAAGACAGACCCATAGTGGGACTGAGCCAACCCTGATTTATTTCACTAGAGCTTCTCAATGGCCGACAGGAGCTCGGGTTTCAGGATAGAAATGTCTGGCTGGGTGCCTGCAGCCCTGATGTCCTCAAGCACAGCCGCATCCCACGAGAAGGTCAGGAGGGCGGAGGGCACCTGCAGCAGAGAGGTGCAGAGCTCCAGCTTCACATTCAAATCTCCCTGCTGGAGCCCACGCCATGCTCGCCCAGGGCTGCTACCCACAGGTGATAGCACCACTGTGCTGTCAAGGGCTCATCAGATGAGGACGCGCCCCTGGCCTGGCTGAGGCCCACCCAGCCTGGGGCAGCAGTTGGTACTTTCTCTCGAGGCCTCCTTCCCAGTCTCCCTGAATCAGGGTCTGACCGCAATCCAGCCCCCTCCTTCATCCTTTCAAGGAATTCCTGCATTTTGAATGCCTTCTGGTCTCTCCTTTGCAGAGGACTCTCAACACACTTGGCACATTTCCATTTTGCAGACAGAAATTACTCAAGGCCACACCACAAATGGGAAGGTGGGTCTTAAGCCCAGGGACACGCTCCCCAGTACCATCCCATCCCCTCTTGGGGGCTTGTGCTGATTTAGCAACAGTCCAGAGAGTCGGGCTAAGGTGCGGGGAGCCGTCACTTACCAGCCCACACTCGTTGAAGGCCAGGTTCTCATCTTCTGACAGCTTCTGCCCGCCCGAGGCCAGCAGCTCAAAGGGTAGCCAGTCGTTCTGCAAGGCCTCCCGGACAAACCCATACAGCGCCGCCACCCGCTCCCGGGCGTAGAAGGTCCCTGGGGGTGGGACAGTCGAGTGGCGCTGGAGCTCGCGGGAGCCCCTCTGTGCCAGCCGGCCGCGAGCCCTCAGCCTCCTCCCCGGGGACTAACGCAGCCCAGAGAGGCCGCGCGGGCGCCCAGCACGCACCCTGCACCCTGCAGCAGGCAGCCGTCGGGGACGCGCACGCATACCTCCCTGGGGAGGAACAGAGCCCGGAGGGACCGCACAGGTAGGTACCCAGAACGCACCCTGCAGCAGGCAGCCGTCGGGGAGGCGCACTCGCAGCAGCGTGTAAGTGTACTTGCGCATCTCCCGCTGCTCCTCCCGCTCACGCATGGCCTTGGTCCGCAGCACGCTCAGCCGCTCCACGGCCTCCGACCGCAGCCGCTGCTCCCGCTTGATCTCCTCGGCCGTGAGGTTGA
The DNA here is from genome assembly GCF_049115385.1 of Moschus berezovskii. Lineage (NCBI taxonomy): Eukaryota > Metazoa > Chordata > Mammalia > Artiodactyla > Moschidae > Moschus > Moschus berezovskii. The sequence continues at coordinate 93,598,015 of NC_142467.1, forward strand.
AGAAGTCCGCGGGCAGGTCAAACTGCGAGGCCAGGGGCGAGGGCCGGAAGACACGGCGCTGGCGGGCCAGAGTGGCGCGCACAGGCTCGGCGCTCAGCAGCTGCTCCTTGTGCCTTTCCAGACTCTCAGGCTGGGCCAGAGCGGCCTCACTCAGCACGTAGAACTCCTCGGGGCCCTCTGGAACACACAGAAACGTCACTGCCGAGTCAGGGAGACCCCTCACCCGACCCTCCCGCCCCAACTCTGGGCTCTTACCCTGGTCAGGGATTGGAAGCAGCACCTTCTGGAAGCCGATGGCCTCAAAGAACTCGTGGGTCCCTTCCAGGCAGTGAATGCGCTCCTGAGAGCAGAGGCAGAGGTCACACAGGACCCTTGGGGCCTCCCTGTGCCCCACAAGACTGCCCACCCTGGCCCTCCTGGCCCAGAGTCAGCTGCTATCCCTGGACAGGCTGAACCCCTGAAGCCATCTGAGGGGCTGAGCTCACAGAGGGCCCGGGACCCTGAAAGGTCAACACCAGGGTGAAGGAGGCTGAAGAGCCAAAGGACGTGAGGAGGGAGTGCCAAAGGTGGGGCAGGCCAGCTGTGTGATGCTGGACTCAGGTGGGGGCCACCAGAAGAAAGTAGGGCCCTGCTGGCTGCAGGGACAGGTACCATGGGCCAGGGTGGTGGGCCCTGCAATTTCTCCACAGACACCAGAAGCCTGCCTTTGTGTGGAAAACCTCCCCAGTGCTGATGTTCTCTCAACTAACTCAAAGAGAACTCACACTACACTGTGGGTGGTGGGCAGGGCAGAGGGTGTATGGTGCTCAGCCCACCCACCACCTCAGCCGGCCTGGACTGCTACCCACCACCCACCCCCAACGCGCCCACCAAGCAAGGGCCCTTCTGCAGCCAGCTCTAGCCCCCATCCCACGCTGCCTGAAGCCAGCTGCTCCCTGTGATGGCTTGGGTCCTGGGGGCCTCATGGGCCCAGTCACAGCAGGCCAAGTCGCTCCACCAGCATCCCTCACCTGGAACACCTTGTTCTGCACCTTGATCTTTCGGTACTTCTCCTCCTGTGGGTGCAGGTGGATGTTGTCCAGGTACCTAGGGTGGACAGGGGCCGACAGCTCAGAGCCATGCCACCTCACTAAGGGTGACCCCAAGCAAGGCGCCATCACTCCTGGACACCCCACAGAGCCCGACCCCTGGGGCCCAAGACACCAGGCCTCCCCCTCAGTCCTGCCTCCCGAGGGCACCAATGACCCGCCACGGTGGCTGGAGCGGGGCAGGGCCAGAGTAACGGTTTCTGGAGCTGATGAGTCCCTAGAGGCCCCCAGCTTGGGGGCTCCTGAGCAGCACAAACTGCTAGGCACCCCTACCCAGACCTGCTCAATAAGAGGAACAGGGTGACCCTGCCTCTTCACTCTCTTCTGATGATCCCGACAGGAAGCCAGGGTTGGGAACCCCTGATGCAAGGTCCATCTAGTCAAAGCTATGGTTTATCCAGTAGTCATGTATGGATGTGAGAGTTGGATTATAAAGAAGCTAAGAGTCAAATAATTGATTCTTTTGAACTGTGGTGCTGGAGAAGACTTTTGAGAGTCCCTTGGATTGCAAGGAGATCCAACCAGTCCATCCTGAAGGAAATCAGTCCTGAATATTCACTGGAAGGACTAATGCTGAAGCTAAACTCCAATCCTTTGGCCACCTGATGCAAAGAACTGACTCACTAGAAAAGACCCTGATGCTGGGAAAGATTGAAGGCAGGAGGAGAAGGGGATGACAGAGGCTGAGATGACTGGAGGGCATCACTGACTCAATGGATGTGAGTCTGAGTAAGCTCTGGGAGTTGCTGACGGACAGGGAGGTCTGGTGTGCTGCAGCCCATGGGGTTGCAGAGTTGGACACGACTGAGCGACTGAACTGATGCAGTAAACCTCTTCATTTTAAAGGCTGATAAATGGCCCCAAAGAGGCCAGACCCCTTCCCTGAGGCCAGGGAGAGGGCTGCCACGCACTTGGCGATGGTGTCCACGCCCAGCTTCACCCGGTCCCGGTCCTTGTTGAACGTGTGGATCTTCATGATGGAGGCAGCCACTGGGTCAGTGGAGAAGTGCTGGGGGAGTGAAGCAAGCAAAGGGTCAGGAAGCACCCTCCTGGGCGCCTGGGGGCCACACTGGCTGAGTGGCCGGCTCTCAGCACGCACTGGCAGCATGTCTGAAACCCGCCAGCCACTGCAGATGCACTGCCTCTCCTAATCCCCCAGCCCTGCAAGGGACGTTCTAGAAACAGACTGAGGCGGCAGAAACAGGATGCAAGAAAGGTCTGTGACCTGCAGCTGCCCAGTGCACAGCCAGGGAGGCAAAACAGTAGCGATGCCACTGACCCGTCCCCCTGCCTTGGGGGTGCCACCTGCTTCCCTGGGGAGTGGAGGGGCCATGTTTGATCCCTCAGCTGGCCCAGCCTCTGGGTGCCCCCAGGTACCCAGCAAACAGAATCCCAGTAGGGAGAGACTGAGAACAGGTCACTGAGGCGAGGAGCAAGGTCAGGCAGCAGGTGTGCTCGCACTCTGGACAGCCAGGCACGTGACCGCACCATGGGGTCTTGGTTTTCTGCAGCCCCAGAAAGTCAGCAGTTACATGGCCAGCGGGGCTGGTACCTGCAGCAGCCCCAAACACATCTGCTCTGCCTGAACAGTGGTGGGGGTGAACAGCGGGGTCACTAGAGGTGATGGATCAGAGCAGAGACCACCTGGCCACTCAGATCTACCTGTGCATCCCCGTAGAAGCCCAGCCAGAGCTCCTGGAAGGCAGGTGTGGAGCCTCTGCCTGCCCCAGCCCGCCTCTCTGAACTACAGTGGGGGTGAGCCTTCAGCAGCCACATATGTGTCACTTGACGTCTGATGTGAACTGGATCAACTCTCCTGGGGTCAACTCTTCAAATCTGGACCCCGTCCAGCCTGCCGGTTAAGTTACCAGCATAAGACAAAAAGGCTCAGATGGGCCAAGAAAGCGGGTCTGCAAAGAAGCAGCTGTGAGATGGAGGCGGGAGGGCGTCCTCAGGACATGGCTGAGCCAAGCTGATGGCCCCCACTCCAGCTGCCTCGGGACAAGCACACCCACCCCCCAGCGAAGAGCTGCAGCTCCCAATGCTGTTCTCAGAAGTATCCAGGCAGCCCTCAGCTTCATTTAAATTAGGACCAGGGCATATGAACAGACAAGGGACAAAGGAACACAACGTCCATGTAGGTATTCATGTTGTGATGGGGGTGGACGTCACAGTGGCCAGAGACAGGTATTTCAACAAATAAGGACTGGGGAAAATTGGGTAACTATCTGGGAAAAAAATACACACATACAATACTGTAAATTAACTATACTCCAATAAAAATTTTTTGAAAATGAAAATAACCCTAGCTGCATGCATCGTATTCTACACAAGAATAAATTCTAGTTGGAGCAAACCTTTAAACATTAAAAAGCAAAACAGAGTAGCACTAGAAAAACCATGGAAGAACTGTTTTAATTCTTTAGTGGGGAAGGCTTTTCTAAGTATGCCACAAAACCTGGAAGCCATAAATTAAAATTGATGCATTGAATTACACAGAAAAAATTTCTGCATGGTTATGTGACCATAAGCAGAATATAAAAATAAGCTGGAGAAAAAAAAATAAACTGGGGTAAAATATCCCCAGAACATAGACAAAAACCTCATTTCCCTAATATGTAAAGAGTGCCTATAAATCAATAATAAAAAAAATAGCCAATACAAAAATGGACAAAAGATGCATTCTCATATGAAAATATAGGCAACCTAACCCTAAAAAGGAAGATGAAAACTAAAAACTTCTGAGATGTTATTTTTACCTATCAATTCGGGTAGAGACAGTGAACATTTGGTCACCCACAGTGACAGTCAGAGGACAGGACAAATGGGAACTTTCTCTCACCATGCTGGTGAGAGAGTGAATCAGGACAAACTCTATGGAGGATCACCTGGTGACAACTATCCAAAGCCTGACGCAGATGTTCTTTGTTCCAGCAACTCAGCTTCTGGAATGGAACCTACAGCTCGAAGTGCTGTACAGACCAGGTTTTCATCATAAATATTGTCCTCTCTAGTGAAAGATTGGAAACTTCCTACATGCTCATCAACACAGGGCTGGTTAGTCAAGGAACCATTTACAGGAGTCACCGTGCAGTCACTATGGAGAAAGCAGACTTTCAAACAGCTCAGAAAAAAATAGAGAGACTTCCATGATGGTCCAGTGGTTAAGACTCTGTGCTTTCCAATGCAAAGTGTGTGGGTTTGATCCCTAGTGGGGGACCTAAGATCCCACATGAGGCGTGGCAAAAAAAACTCAGAGGGGGTGATACAGCAAATGAGGTTTTTACGTTAACAACTGGCAGATTTGGGTAAGGTGGGGAGAATGACATAGGTATTTGTAATCTGATCCCTGGAACCTGGGAGAATGTAGGTTAAGGGGCAAGGGTTGTGCAGATGGAATTAAGGATGCTGATTAGCAGACCTTAAAATAAGGAGATTAGCTGGGATTACCAGGTGAGCCTGATGGAGCTGGAGTCATAACGGCCCTAAAGAGGGGGAAGAGAGAGAAAGAAGCAGAGAGAGGGCAGCTGGGAAAGGCCTGGCCTGGCTCAGCTGGCCGTGAAGGCGGAGAAGGAACAACAGCAGACAAACAGCCTGAATCCCCAGAGCTCCCAGAAGGCACACAGCCCTGTGGCCATCTTGACTTCAGCCCACTCGTAACTTCCAGAACTGTGAAAGCAGAGACGTGCTGTCTGGGGGCACCGCATTTGTAATAATCTGGAGATCAATCCAGGGTGTTCATTGGAAGGACTGATGCTAAAGCTGAAACTCCAATACTTTGGCCACCTCATGCGTCGAGTTGACTCACTGGAAGAGTCTGATGCTAGGAGGGATTGGGGGTGGGAGGAGAAAGGGACGACAGAGAATGAGATGGCTGGATGGCATCACCGACTCGATGGACATGAGTTTGAGTGAACTCCAGGAGTTGGTGATGGACAGGGAGGCCTGGTATGCTGTGATTCATGGGGTCGCAAAGAGTCGGACACGACTGAGCGACTGAACTGAACTGAACTGAACTGGAACAGAAATAGGTCACTCCCACCCTAGGTGAAGGAGATTCAGGTGTTCTTTCTGTTCTTGTAGTTTTTCTTTAGGTTTGGAATTATTTCCAAATACAGAATTTTAAGGAAAAAAAAAAAATAATATGGAAGTTCTTCCTGTACTGATAAACGTTGCAGTTCCATGTCAGATGTGAATGGCAGATTGATTTTTATGTAAAACAAAAATGCAGCCCATGTAGTAGATACAGATGCTTCGGTAGTTTGTATTTGGAGCATCTCTGAAAACGGATATAACATGCTCAAAGCTGGTGCCCCAGGGAGGGTGGAGGCGGCTTTTTCCATCTACCCTCCCGGACTGTGAATTCTGTCCCACAGGTGAGGGAGGTTAGCATAGAACCGGAGCACACCTAGGTGGTGACGCTGCAGGGGCTGCCGGGCCTTCCAGACTTCCAGGGGTGGCTCAGGCATCGGGGCAGGCACTCACCATGAGAATGGCCTCTCTGATGCGGGCGTCCCGCTGGTCCTTCCTTAGAATGGCCCCCGTGAGGGGGCAGGTGAAGTACACTCCAGGCACCACCAGGTGGGCAGAGCCTTCCTCTTTGGGTTCTGGTGCCTGGGAAGATGGGGGAAGGTGTCTGAGCCTGGACTGTGGACAAAGGCCACAGTGCCACAGTCCTGAGAGCATGGCCCTGGGAGCCAGACATCCCCAGGCCTAACGCTGTCACCTCTGCCTATTGTGGAACACTGTGGGCCAGTAGCCAAGCCCCTCAGACCCCATCTTTGGGGCTGTAAGATGTCCTCGAGGGACCAACTCAGAATTCAACAAGGTAAGGAACAGAGAGCATTTAGTGGCTCTGGACACAGAGCAAGTTTTCAACTGAAGGCTCCTGCTCTTTCTGTTCCCCCTGACTGAGGGGTGAGAGGCTTTGGAAAGGGAGTCAGGGGGTCAACGGCGCCCTGGGTGAGTCCCGGCCTTGGTCTGGAACTCAATTCCTAGGTCATCTTCAAGGTTCCTTCTTTACTAAGACTCAGTCAGGCCTTATGGGTGGTGCTGCTTAGAACACCCTTTCTGCCAAGCTCTCCGTTAAGGCCTGCCTCCTCCAGGAAGGCCTCCCAGATTACACCAGTCTGTGTGCCCCACCACCAAGGAAAACAGCAGAGGGCAGCGCTAAGGGAAAGGGCTTTGAAGTCAGACAGCCTGGGAATTCCAGTCCTGTCCCTGCTGGTTTCCAGGTGCAAACTGAGGACAGTGGGCTCTCTGAACCTCCGTTTTCTCTTCTGAAAAGTGGGAACTGTAACAGCTCCTCCCGGTGTGCGGTTACAGGGGATGGGGTGGGGGAATGACTGAATGGACATGCAGCCCCTCGCCCGGCACTTGGGTTTGGTTTCTTTATGCACCATGCATGCAGGTCCCTCCACCACGGGGTTCTCTAACCTGCCTCAGTGCCCTGAGGCCAGAGGTGACCTCAATCCACCCTGACAGCGGTGTCTCCCTCCCCTCCCCAGCAGCAGATGCTTATAGCCTAGGACTGGGCACCAATCAGACCAGAGCAGGGAAGCAGCCAAGCGGGCCCTCCAGGTCCCCCTCCCCAGGCCCCACTTTGGGGGCCCCACTGCTGCTGCCACAATGTCTTTACCGTGTTGCTCCCCAGGGCCTCTGGGTTCCCACTGACCGTTGCTTCAGCTCGAAGTTCCTTTCTCACTGTGGGAGAGGCAGGGAGACGGAGAACAGGTTGGTGTGTGGAGTGAGCCTGCACGCCCCGTCCAGGCCTGAATCCTCACATGGGTCACACTCTAGTCCTTCCAGCTCAAGGTCCTCCTGGCCCCTGCACCTTTCCACGCCCCCAGGCTCAGGCTGCACCAGACCATGCCCTCCTCCTGCTCCAAGTCTGGGTTCTGTCTCCCTCCACCTTCCCAGACATCCCTGCCCCAGATCACAAACAGACCCCTCCTCAGCCTTTTCACCAGCACTTCCCCTTTGTGGTAAAAGTGTTAGTTGCTCAGTCATGTATGACTCTGTGCGACCCCATGGATGGTAGCCTGCCAGGCTCCTCTGTCCATGGAATTCTCCAGGCAAGAATACTGGAGTGGGGTGCTATTTCCTTCTCCAGGGGATCTTCCTCACAACTGTGATTTAAACCTCCTCCGACCTCAAAGTGTGGGAGCCCGAAGGCTCCAGGACCCGTGAGAAGCAGAGGATCTGCCTAGAGGACAGTGGGGAGAGACCTGCTCCACCTGCCCCATGTCCCCCTGCCGTGGCTGGAGGACAGTCAAGGCTCACCCTGGTTCCGGATAGATTCCTGCGATGTGGGCCCCCGTGCCCGGGGCTGCTTCTGCTCCAGCCGGGCCAGGGCCGCCGCTGCCGCCATCTGCGCCTCATTGGTGGGTCCCTGGCGGGGCTGTCGGACTGTCGGCTGGCTCGGCTTCTCTTTGGGGGCCTTCTCCCTGAGGAGACGCAGGGGGAGGGCAAGGTGACATGGGGTTGGCAGGAGAGTTTCTGTCCCCTCCCCCTCCTGCTCCAGGAGACACAGCCGTGCCTCTTCCCTGGGGGCCACCAGACCATGGTTCTAACGCTGACAGAGGAGCCCCTGGAGGCAGATGGTGGTTCTGTTCCCTGCTTGGTCCCTCTGCGCAAATCCTGCCCTGGTCTGGGCCTCAGAGTTGTCACCTGTCAGGTGGGGGGAGAGCACACCCACCATCTGCCCTCTTCCCCATGGGACAGTCTCCACCCGTACTGTCTGCAAGGGTGCGACCCATCCAGACTTCGTCTACTGAGCACCAACTGTGTGCCAGGTAGCCGGTATGCCAGGAGCTAAGGCTCGGCATGTCTATTCCTCAGGGCAATATTCCTCCCTGCGAGGGCTCCAGCCGCCCTCTCACAAGCCCCAGAGGCTCATGGAAGCTGGGGCAGTGTGCCAGGCTGCACACAGGCCCTGTGTGAGACAGGCTACAGAGATCTGGTTTGATATTGCCTCCACCCTGGGAAGCAGGGTGATCGCCCAGTAGGATGGGCACCCTCCAGCCCTGACCCAGCTAGAAAATGACCTGGCCTCCTCCTCATTCCAGCAGAGTCCTGCCTCCCACCCAGGTCTGACTCTGCCTTGCTCTCCTTCCCTCAGGACTCTCTCTCTTTGGGAGCTGGAATCATCTGTGCTATATCTCAAGAGGGAGCCAAGGCTCTGCGTTCATGGCCTTGCTGCGCCCCCCGCCCCCAGTCCCCCTCTCTGCTCAGACACCCAGGGCAGCCCTCTTTTCCGATCCCTGCTCCTCTTGTCCACCCTGTCCACAGCTGAAAGCTTCAGGGTGAAGAACGGACAAGTTATGTATGGATAGCTCCGCCCAAGCCCCACCATTCCATAAAAGCATCATTTTCCAAACCTTTCACTCTCCCCTCCTCCTTTCATGGCTCATCCTGGAAGCCAGCGGGGTCCTTCTAAAACCCAGTCACTCCTCTGTATACACAGCCCCCTGACCCCAAGAACGACAAAACCCTGCAGCAAACACTGGCCCCGCATGAGCTGCCCCTTTCCCTCATTTGCTCCCATCTTTGCTCTGCGCTGCTCTGCACACCTGTTCCTCTACCACAGGACCTTTGCACTCTGTGCTTTCTGGGGGAGTATTCTTCCTGGGATGGACAGGGGCCACTTCAACAGTGCATGTATGTGTGTGGTATGGGTTGATTTCCACCCGGCTAAATCTGAGCTCAAACTTCCCCTTCTTAGACATTCTCAGACCACCTAACAGTCCCCAGCATCGCTGGCAATCTCAACCCTGTTTTTTTTCCCTTCACAGCCAACCTTCCATCATTTACGTATTGGCTTACTTGTCCAACTCCCCTCACAGGAAGGGGAGCCCTGAGAGGGCAAGGATTCTCATGCCATGGCAGTTAGCTGGACACACATCCTGCATCTCCACCCTGGCTCCAGGCGCATCACAGAAGCCCAAATTTCCACGTGACTTCCCTCCCCTCTCCTTCCAGGCTTCCAGTCTGACACAACCATCAGCCCTCACCTCCTTACAGTCACACAGTCCCAGCTGCTCCAGCTCCCACCTTCACTCACTACTTGATGGACAAATGAATGGACTCCCTTGTTTGGCCCAAGACTCTCCCTGGGCCCCTTTAAAGGGGTCCTTCTCTCCCCCCTACCTCCAGGCTCCCGGGACCTGCACTTTCCTCCCTGACTCACAGATCTGGCCCTCACAGGCCTCCTTCACCCCACTCAGTGATCCCTTCCCAAGAACCCCAGGGAACCCCCAAGCCTGACGACAGATGCCCGGATGTCCTTACCATGCACCGACTCTCCCTCACCCACACACCCTCTCTCTCCCTCACCCACCCCCACTGCCTCAGGATTCCCTCACCAACCCTTACTGCCGGCCACCCAGTCTCTCCTCCCAGCCCCCACCTCTTCAGAATCCCTTCCATTATGCCTCACAGACCCCTCCCCAGGCTGACAACTTTCTTTAGTCACTCCCCATCCTAAACCCCCTCGGGCCCCCAAGCCCTCTCTGTAGCTCCCTGTAGGAATCCCAGCCCCTTCTAGACTCCTGCTCATCCCTCCCCACAGTGGAGCCTTCTCAGCCCATCCACCTTGCCTCTCCAGCTCATCACTATCCTCTGCTCAGCACTGGCCCCTCACACTTCCCCATTGAGTCTCCAGTGTGGCCCCAGGCCCCTCTCCTCAAGTTCTCCCCAGACAAGTTACAGAGGCCTGGAAGTGCAGGCCACCTTCCCTCCCCTCCCAGGTCTCCCTCCAGGGCCTTCAGGCCACTCAGCGATCACCCACGAGGAGGACCCCCATCTCCTTCTAGTCCGAGTCCCCCCAGTCCTTCTCACCTCCCACCTGCCTCCCTTCTCCTCCCAGACCTTCCTGAGCCCCTCCCAGGGCCACTCAGCGATCACCCACGGGGAGGACCCCCATGTCCTTCTAGTCCGAGTCCCCCAGTCCTTCTCACCTCCTCTCACCTGCCTCCCTTCTCCTCCCAGACCTTCCTCAGCCCCTCATAGGGCCACTCAACCCGCCTTTCCCCGCAGTTCGCCCGCACCTCCCAAGTCTCTGGCCACACCTCCAACAACGCCTAAGCCCTCCGGATCCTCACCTCCCGTCCACCCTCCTGCTCCACAACCAAGGCCGAGTTCTCTATCGCCACGGAGCTTAAGCTTCACGACTTTTTGCGACCCCAGCTCTTCTTGTTTCTCCAGGATCAATCCCCAAGCTCTGATCACCGAGATGCCCTCAGATCTCAGGCGATGACTTTTCAGGGGCCGTTCTCCGCATCCCTGCCTCTCCCTTACCACCCACCCTAACCGGCTAGGGTCTCCTAACTGACCCCTCAGTTCCTGCAGCCCCGCCCCCTCGAGCCTCGCTCCCTCTGCCCCGCCCCCTCGAGCCTCGCTCCCTCTGCCCCGCCCCCTCGAGCCTCGCTCCCTCTGCCCCGCCCCCAGGGGCCTCCCCTCCCCCAACTCTCACCCTCCCTCGTGCCCCGCCCCCGGAGCTGTCCCCCACGTTCTCTCAGCCGCCCCTCCACGCCCCTCGCCTCCGCTAGACTTCCCGCGCCACCCCCCCGCCCACCCCCGTCCCCGGGTCTCAAGCTTCAACGCCTGTCACGCACCCCACCGACTCCGTGAGCTTCTGACCGGGTCCCGCGCCCTTGAACTTGATGTCGGCCTTGATCTCTTGGAAGAATTTCTTCATAGTGGCGGCGGGCCCGGCGGCGGGGGGCCGCGGGGGGGGTTGGGGGGGCGCAGGGCCCAGTACGGGAGGGGCCGGCAGGAGCCAACAACCGGAAAAAAAATACGGCGCCGCCGGAAGTCCCGCCTTCGCGAGGGCAGTCCACGTGACAATCAGCGCAGCGTGCCTCTCTAGATCTCTGCGTCTTGCTGGCCCAAAGTGACCACTCTGCACTCTCGGGGCGCGTCTCGGTGGTTCGTCTGGATTCTGTTGCTAGGGGCAACGAAGGTGCTTCCAGAGGGAGGTTGTGCTTGAGCGCCTTCCACCGCGTTCCCCAAGGAGTGACAAGAGGGAGAGGGACAGGCCGAGGACCCCGCGGAGAAAGCGCTGGCCCTGTCCTTTTATTTACTCAAGAACCTTCCCTGGCTACCCAGCGGTCATGTGAAAAAATCCCAACTCGGTGTGGGGGCAAAGTCCCCACGACCCAGCCACGTGGCCAGTGCCCGTAGTCCTCAACAAACACAAAGTGGGAGAAAATGAAGAGGATGGGTTGCACAGAGCTAGGGCTTGGGGACCCTCGATGGCGGATCACCGAGGGGTTTAATTTAAAGAGATCGGAGATTGTCTTCAGAGCGCTGACGGAGTTCAACGAAGAATCTAGTGCAGCCCAAACTTTAACCTTCCTGAACTTTATTTTCCTAGCTATGAAATGAGGATACGAATAGCACCGGCTTCATAGGAGGTCTATGAGGATGATGCTACAATTCGAAATCTCAGAATAAATCGCGGACGTTATCATGATTTTGTTGTTCAGTCGCCAAGTCGTGTCCGACTCTGCGACCCCGTGGACTGCAGATTTACTCCTTTAAGAACAGTTCTTGAGAGTCCGTTCTGTACCAGCAGTGAAGAAAACAGACAAAATTCCCTGACTTCAAAGAATTCGTGATCTTTTTGATTGGAGGAGAGAGCCAAAAATATAAAATCTATGGTGGAGTGGCAGGTGTTAGTGGTATGGAAAAAAATTAAGCGGGGAAACAGGATTGAGGGGATGGGAGGGTGGACGCAGTTTGTGACATCTAATAAGAATCCGACACAGGAAAATGGCTTGCTTGAGACCACCAGGGAAATTTGATTAGATCCAGGTGTTAGATGATATAAAGGAGCTACTGTTGATTTTGTTAAAAATGGTAATGACATTGTAGTGATGTTTAAAAATAAAATTTTTCAGCTAGAGATGTTTTCTGAAGTATTTGTGGGTGAAATAACATCTCAGATAGGTTTTTATTTTTATTTAAAATTTTTATATGAACCATTTTTATCAGATTTTTAAAAAAATACGCCAGAAAACGGACTTTCCTGGCAGTCCAATGGTTAAGACTTTGCCTTCCAATTAAGGGGCTGCAGGTTCACTTCTCTGGTCCCGGTGCTAAGATACGACAGTGCTGTGCTAAATCGCTCAATTGTGTCATATTTTTTGCAGCCCAATGGATTGTAGCCCACCAGGCTGCTCTGCCCATGGAATTTTCCAGGCAAGAATACTGGAGGAGGTTGTCATTTCCTACTCCAGGAGATCTTCCTGACCTAGGGATAGAATCTGCAACTCTTGCATCCCCCTCATTGTCAGGCAGGTTCTTTACCACTAGCGCCACCTGGGAAGCCCTAGATCCCACATGCTTTGGGGCCAGAAAACCAAAACATAAAAGCAGAAACAATATTGTAACAAATTCAGTAAAGACTTTAAAATAGTGCACATGGAAAAAAATCTTTTAAAAAGTAAATAATAAAATACTCTGGCAGGGTTTCCCTTTTAGTTCGGTGGTAAAGAATCTGCCTGCCAATGCAGGAAACTGGTTTGATCCCTGGTCTGGGAAGATCCCACATACCTCAGAGCAACTAAGCCCATGCACCACAACTACTAAACCTGAACTCTAGAGCTGGGAACTGCAACTACTGAGCAAACTTTTTTTTTGCGGCGGGGCCGGGGCAGGGCCGGAGGCGGGGCCATAGGAGACCTGGGGCCGCTGATTGGCTCGAGGGCGGAACGAAGGCGAAGTTAGGCTCAGCCCTAGAGCCTGTGCTCCACAGCAAGAGGAGCCACCACAATGAGAAACCCCCGCACCACAACTAGAGTAGCTGCTGCTAGTCACAATGAGAGAAAAGCCTGTGCAGAAATGAAGAACCAGCACAGCCAAAATAAATAAATAAAATTATTTAAAAAAATACTCTTATGTTGGTTGCTCAGTCATATACAACTCTTTGTGACCCCATGGACTATAGCCCACCAGGCTTCTCTGTCCATGGGATTTTCCAGGCAAGAATACTGGAGTGGGTTGCCATTCTGTTCTCCAGGGGATCTTCCCAACCCAGGAATTGAACCCAGGTCTCCTGCACTATAGGCAGATTCTTTACTGTATAAGCCACCAGGGAAGCCCCACCCCCACCCCAAATACTCTAGAAAAAAAAAACATACCCATGCATGTGTGCACACATTTAGGTTGGAATTCTCATGGCTGCATTTTCACTGTGTGATTGAGTGCAAGAGCAGTTATGCCCAGAACATTTACTGAGCATCTGCTGTGTATCAGGCCAGTACAGTCGCAACAGAGAATAAGACTGACAGGATCCTGCCCTCAAGGGGCTCACAGTCAATTAGGGATACAACTATTACATAAGTATATAGTGAAGTGATAGGTCGTCATAACTCCTGTGAAAGAAAATAAAGTAGGGGGAGGGAATCAGGAGTGATGGGAGGGACTTCTCTAGTAGTCCAGTGGTTAAGAACCCACCTTGCAATGCAGGGGACTTGGGTTCCATCCTTGGTCAGGGAACTAAGATCTCATATGTAACAGGGCAACTAAGCCCATGAGCTGCAACTACTAAGCCCAAGCCCAGCAGCTGCAGAGTCCATGTGCTTCAACGAAAGATCGTGTATGAGGCAATGAAGATGGCTTGCCACAACTAAGACCCCATGCAGCCAAATAAGGATATATATTCAGGTCAGTTCAGTTCAGTTGCTCAGTTGTGTCCGACTCTTTGTGACCCCATGAATCGCAGCACGCCAGGCTTCCCTGTCCATCACCAACTCCTGGAGTTCACTCAAACTCAGGTCCATTGAGTCAGTGATGCCATCCAGCCATCTCACTCTCTGTCGTCCCCTTCTCCTGCCCCCAATCCCTCCCAGCATCAGAGTCTTGTCAACTCTTTGCATGAGGTGGCCAAAGTATTGCAGTTTCAGCTTTAGCATCAGTCCTTCCAATGAACACCCAGGATTGATATCCTTTCGAATGGACTGGTTGGATCTCCTTGCAGTCCAACAGACTCTCAAGAGTCTTCTCCAACACCACAGTTCAAAAGCATCAATTCTTCAGCGATCAGCTTTCTTCACAGTCCAACTCTCACATCCATACATGACCACTGGAAAAATCATAGCCTTGACTAGATGGACCTTTGTTGGCAAAGTAATGTCTCTGCTTTTTAATATGCTATCTAGGTTGGTCATAACTTTCCTTCCAAGGAGTAAGTGTCTTTTAATTTCATGGCTGCAATCAGCATCTGCAGTGATTTTGGAGCCCAAAAGAATAAAGTCTGACACTGTTTCCACTGTTTCCCCATCTATTTGCCATGAAGTGATGGGACCAGATGCCATGATCTTAGTTTTCTGAATGTTGAGCTTTAAGCCAACTTTTTCACTCTCCTCTTTCACTTTCATCAAGAGGCTTTTTAGTTCCTCTTCACTGTCTGCCATAAGGGTGGTGTCATCTGCATATCTGAGGTTATTGATATTTCTCCTGGCAATCTTGATTCCAGCTTGTGCTTCTTCCAGCACCACCCCCCCGCAAAAAATAAACAAACAAACAGAGCAATGGGAGTTCTCTTTCAGATAGGCTAGTAAGGTCTGACATTTGAATGGAAATGTCTGAAGGAGACAAGGGTAAAAACCATGGGGGTATCTGGGAGAAGAGCATTCCAGGCAGAAGTAACAACAAAGGTAAAGGCGGTAGCTTATTTCACAGAGCACTGTGCCCAGAGCAGGGTGGGCAAAGGGAAGAGTGGACCCTCTGATGAGAGCAGGTAATGTGTGGTCTGATTATCCCCTCTATTAAACAGTCTATAGCCACAAGGAAGTGTGGTCTGGTGAATTAATTTGTAGCCAGGTGAAAATCCTTCAGGAGATGTATAAGTTAGTAGTTGCTGTGTAACAAGCAGTCCCCAAATTTACCAACTTAAAAGACCAACCATTGTCTCAAAATGTCTGTGCATCAGGAATCAGGAGTGGCTTAGCTGGGTGGTTCTGGATCAAGGCTCTCAGGATATGTTGAAGTCAGTGTTGTCTGGAGCTATGGCCACATCTGAAGGCTCGACTGAGGGAGGGTCTGCTTCCAAGATCACTAAAATGGTTGTTGGCAGGCCACAGTGCCTTGCTTGCTATTGATCAGAGGCCTTAGGCCCTCCCTGTAAAGAGCTTTCTATATACCATTTGAGGGTCGTCATAACATGGCTGCCGGATTCCTCCAGTGTGTGTGACCTGTGTGGGTAATAAGAGGCAGTGAGAGGGAGGGAGCAAGCAAGAGTGGAGTGGGATTTCCCTAGTGTTCCAGTGGTTAAGGATCTGTCTGCCAATGCAGGGGACAAGGGTTCTAAGATCCCACATGCCACAGGGCAGATAAACCCAAGAGCCACAACTGGAGAGAAGCTGACAGCACCGTAGTGACGAGCACGAAAGACAGAGCACGCCGGAACCAAAACCCTTTTAAAAAATTAAAGGCAGAGGGAGAGGAGTGCCCAAGAAAGAAGCCACAGTCTTTTTGCAACCTAGTATCAGACTTAACATACCATCATTTCAGAGACTTTCCCTCAGTGTGGGTGGGGACTTCACAATAATGTGAATGTCAGGAGGTGGAAATCACTGCAGTCAGGTCTGAAGGCTCCCCACCACACTACAGTGTTGAGTAAAAGTCCAGTGGTTAAGAATCCGCCTGCCAGTTCAGAGGACACAGTTTTGAGCCCTGGTCTGAGAAGATCCCACATGCTACAGGGCAACAAATCTGTGTGCAAAAACTACTAAGCCTGCCTGCGGCAACTATTGAAGCCCCCACGCTCTAAGACCTATGTTCCCCAACAAGAGAAGCCGCTGTGAGGAGAAGCCTGCACACCACAGCTAGAGAAAGCCCGAGCACAGCAAAAAAGAGCCAACACAGTCATAAATCTGTAAATAAGTTAATAAAATTTTTAAATGCAATAGATGATGCTATCTGCCCACAGGTTTACAATAGGTAGAAAACATGCTGTGGAAAAAAAAGGTAAGGAAGAAGGGAAGAATTCTAACACTGGTTATTTGGGGTTGGGGGGATTATAGGGGATTTTTCTCCTCTTTCTCTTTAATGGGGTTCTTTGACTTTTACGATAGAAAATAACATTTTAAAGTAAAGGACAATTGCATTAAGCCTCTAGGTATAAATTCATGAGAATTACAAAGGATAGAGAAACAATAAAACAGCCTCATAGGAATTCCTTGGTGGTCCACTAGTTAAGACTCCTCACTTCCACTGCTGGGGCTGCAAGTTCAATCCCTAGTCAGGGAACTAAAACCCCACATGCTTTGTGGCAGACTCAAATTTTAAGAAAAAAACAACAACCAAAAAAACCCAGCCTGATAAGGAAATAGACAAATTGGGAATGTAAGACTTTCTTCAAACCAGCTTACCTGGTTGCTCAAGAAAGTCAAAGTTGCAGAAAATAAACAAGATTTTCATCAAAATGGACTAGAAGAATGTAATCTTTATTTGCAGTGCATGAACCTTGATTTGCTCCTGGTTCAAAAGGAAAAGCTGCAAAAACTTCATAGAACAATGAAGAAAATTGGAAATGGACTGAATATTAAATAACATCATGGCATAAATATGAATTTTCTTTGTGTGGTAAATGTAGCACGTCATTCAATGTCCCTATTCTTGGGAAATGCCAAAGTATTTAGTATGACGAAGTATTTAGTATTTAGGGTGACGTGTGATGATGGATGTATGAAACTTACTTTCAAATGTTTAAAAGCAAATGCATATATATTCACACACGAATATAAAGCACATATGCAAAAATATTAACTGTTGTTAGCAACTTTCCTGGTAGTCTGGTGGCTAAGACTCTGGGCTCCCCATGCCGGGGTCCTGGGTTAGAGCGCTGGTCAAGAAATTTCCCTGGACTTCCTTGATAGCTCAGTGGGTAAAGAATCTGGCTGCAATGCAGGAGACCCCGGTTCGATTCCTGGGTTGGGAAGATCTCCTGGAGAAGGGATAGGCTACCCACTCCAGTATTCTTGGGTTTCCCTTGTGTCTCAGCTGGTAAAGAATCCACCTGAAGTGTGGGAGACCTGGGTTCAATCCCTGGGTTGGAAAGATACCCTGGAGAAGGGAAAGGTTACCCACTCCAGTATTCTGGCCTGGAGAATTCCATGGACTGTATAGTCCATGGGCTGCAAAAAGTCAGACAGGACTGAGTGACCCTCACTTTCACTTTCAGGAAACTAGATCCCACATGCTGCAAGTAAAAGTTAAGATCCTGTGTGCTGCAACTAGGAGCCACCACGGCCAAACAAACAAAAATAAGTATTAAAAAATTGTTGACTGTAGGTGTAGTGTTGTGATGGTTTAAAAATATGTCCAGGACTTCCCTGGTGGTCCAGTGGTTAGGACTCTGCACTTTCACTGCAGGGGACACAGGTTCTATCCCTGGTTCTGGAACTAAAATCCCACTTGTGGCACAGCATGGCCAGATACAAACAAAATAAATATATGCATAAAGTCTTTGACACTCCTGCTTTCCAAAGGTAGAGCCTAATTGCCCTACCATTGAATGTGGGCTGGACTTAGTCACTCACTTTTAACAAGTGCAGTAGGGCAGAAGTGGTAGTGTGCAACTCTGAGACTAGATCGTAAAAGACATTGCGTTTTCCTTCATGCTCCCGATTTTGTTTTACATGTTTATTTTTGTCTGTGTCAGGTCTTAGCTGTGGCTGATTGTGGCTCAATGTCTTCGTTGCTCTGCAGCATGTGGGATCTTAGTTCTTTGACTAGGGCTTGAACCTATGTCCCTTGCATTGGAAAGCAGATTCTTAACCACTGGACCATCAGGGAAGGCCCTATGCTCTCGCTTTTGAATGACTCCGTCTGGGGGAAGCCAGCCGCCATGTTGTGAGGGTACCCAAGTGGTAATACAGAGAGGGCCCTGTGAAGAGGAGCTGAGGCCTCCAGTCCACAGCCATGGGAGGGAACTGCCATGGAAGAGGCTCCTCCAGCCTTATCTGAGCCTTCAGATGATGCAGTCCTGGCTGCATCAGTCTCATAAGAAATCCTGAGCCAGAACATCCCAGACCCCTGACTCTATGAATCTGCATAAGATAATAAATGTTTGCTGACAAAGGTCTATACAGTCAAAGCTATGGTTTTTCCAGTAGTCATGTACGGATGTGAGGGTTGGACCATAAAGAAGGCTGAGTGCCAAAGAATAGATGCTTTCAAATTGTGGTGCTGAAGAAAACTCTTGAGAGTCCCTTGGACTGCAAGGAGATCAAACCAGTCAATCCTAAAGGAAATCAACCATGAATATTCATTGGAAGGACTGATGCTGAAGCTGAAGTTCCAATTGGCCACCTGATGTGAAGAGCTGACTAATTGGAAAAGACCCTAATGCTGGGAAAGTTTGAAGGCAGGAGAAGGGGACAACAGATGATGAGATGGTTGGATGGCATCATTGACTCAATGGACATGAGTTTCAGCAAGTTCCAGGAGATGGTGAAGGACAGGGAAGCCTGGCGTGCTGCAGTCCATGAGGTCTCAAAGAGCAGGACACAACTTAGTGACTGAACTACAACAATAAATATTTTCTGTTTTGTTAAAATATGTATTTATTTGGCTGCATTGGATCTTAGTTGCAACATGTGGAATCTTTTATTTATTTTTTTGGTTGTGTTATGTGGGACCTAGGTCCCTGACCAGGGATCGAACCCACGGCCCTGCATTGAGAATGTGGAGTCTTAGTCACTGGACCACCAGGGAAATCCTGGTGTTTGTTGTTGTTGTAGTTTTTTCATTTTTAAAATTAATTTATTTTTGGCTGTGTCAGGTCTTTGTTTCTGCATGCAGGCTTTCTCTAGTTGCAGTGAGCAGGGGCAGCTTTCTAGTTGTGGTGCTCGGACTTCTCACTGCGTGGTTTCTCTTGTTGGGGAGCCCAGGATCTTGGTGCTCAGGCTTCAGTAGTTGTGGCTCCAAGACTCTAGACCATAGGCTCAGTAGTTATGGTACATGGGCTTGGTTGCTCTGTGGCACGTTGAATCTTCCTACACCAGGGATTGAACCCGTGTCCCCTACATTAGCAGGCGGATTCTTAACTACTGGATCACAAGGGGTGCCTTGTTTGTTGTTTTAAGCAACTAAATTCTGGGGTAATTTGTTAGGCAGCAATAGCTAACTAATAGAATAACACACTGTGTTCATTGGGTTACCATTATCCTCTTCTCTAAATAATTGATACTGAAAATTCCAGTTTAGCACTGTGAAATAAAGGGTCATATTCCTTGTAGTCTCAAATGAAGATAAAGAGACTGGCCCCAAATCACACAGTCAGAAAATGCTAGAGACCCATCCCCACTTCCCTAAGAGTACAGTGCTATCAGACTACTTTGTCTGTACATTGAAGATCAGGAGGCTCCCAGGATTCTTAGAAGCCTCATCTCTTCTCCACCCATTTTGCCCACTCTCCCTTAGCTACTTGGAACTATTCTTACCTTATTACCCCCAGACCTTTGTCCAGGTACTCACCTCTGCTGGAAGAGACCTCTACCCAATCTGTCTAAAGAAATCTTCTTCCTCTAGGAAGCCCTCCCTGACTACCTTTTTTGTACTGGTTGTAGTCTATTCTGAGTTCCCCAAGCTCTTCCCTCTTATAAAAATCATTGGTAATATTAGCTGAGTGCTCTTTATGAGTCCATATTCTTTTTTAAAAAAATCTTTTGGCCATGCCACGCAGTGTGTGGGATCTTAGTTCCCCAAGCAGAGATTGAACGTGCACCTCCTACGTTGACAGTGCAGACCCTTAACCACTGGACTACCAGGGAAGTCCCTTACTGAGAGCTCTTCACATGTCATATTCTATGTGTCATCTTTGCAATCTTCACAGCAGTTGTTTATAAATCAAACACTGTTGGGATTCCCATTTTACAGATGAGTAACCTAAGGTCTGGAAAAATCAAAGTGTTTACTCTAGGTTGCCTGGTTTTTACATAGCTTCTGATTTTTGTGTTAAAAGGTATCTCAGAGTTGTAAAAAAAAAACTATGTTCTCTTTAAAAAGCTTCATAGTTTAGTTTTTACATTTAGGGATACAATTAATTTTAAGGTTTCTTTTTTATGTTATTTTTTTAGATTTTAAGGTTTCTTTTTGTGTGTCTATGATCTAAAGTAAGAGTCAAGGTTGTTTTTATGTATTCATGTGGCTGTTTAGTTGTCCTATAGAGAAATAGGACTTCAGTTCTATCAGATCGAGATTTTAACCCCCGGAATCAGTTGAATAGTTCAACCAAAAGAAGACCGTGTCCTGATCCTGATAACCTGTGAACATGGTAATGTCATGTGAGTGTATGCTCCTTGGTTTTTGTCTCGTCACAACAAAAATTTGGAGAGACGGACATTAGAGCCCCCTCAGCGTGTCACAGCTCTCGGGACTTGGACAGACCGTGTCACAGCTCTCAGGTCTTGAATGGACCATGTTATAGCTCTTAGACAAATCAGTGCTACAGCTCAGTGTTACAGTTCTATTTTATTTAGAAGATAGCAGGAAAAACCATCTTCAAGGGGTGAGCGCAAGTCGATCCAAAGATGCAAAGAGAAGAGCGCCTAGCACGCAGGGGAGAGAGAGAGAGAGCTAGCTTTGGCCCCTCTTTTTATGTGGTTTTCTTCCCCCTGGGCCTGCCCTATGTAGATTGGGCCGGTCAGGAGTGTTGTTTGTTTTACCTGAGGACTTCACTCCAGTCCTCAGACCTTCCTTTGTTCTATTTTTGCGGGCTTTTCCCTTCCTTGTCGTTTGGCCACCGCCATTTTGGACTCCTTTTCCCTATTCTACCTACCTAATGGTACCATTTGTGCAAAAGAGATGTTGCAGATGTGATTAAAGTATGGACCTTGAGATGGGGAGATGATCCTGGATTATTTGGATGAGCACCACCTAATCAATCCTGAATACTCATTGGAAGCACTGATGGTGAAGCTGAAGCTCCAACACTTGGGAGCTCCACCACCTGATGAGAAGAGCTGACTCATTGGAAAAGACCCTGATGCTGGAAAAGACTGAGGGCAGGAGGAGAAGGGGTCAACAGAGGATGAGATGGTTGGATGGCATCACTGACTCAATAGCATGAGTGTGAGCAAACTCCGGGAGATGGTGAAGGACAGGGAAGCCTGGAGTGCTGCAGTCCATGGGGTCTCAAAGAGTTGGACAACAACATGTAATTACAGGGTCCTTATAAAAGGATAACAGGAGAATCAGAGGAGATGTGATGACAATAATGTAAGAAAGACCCAGAAAGCTGTTGCAGCTTTGAAGATGGAGGAAGAGCCACAAGGCAGGGAATGCAGGTGGCTTCTAGGAATGGGAAAAGGCAAGGAAACTGATTCTCCTTTCAATCCTCTAGAAGGAATGCCATTCTGCCCATGCTATATTTGTTTCTTCTAAAAATGTATTTATTTGTTTGGCTGTGCTGGGTCTTAGTTTCAGCACATGGAATCTTTTGTTGTGGCATGAGAACTCTTTGTTGCAGTGTCTCAGATCCAGTTACCTGACCAGGGGTGGAACCCAGGCCCCCTGCACTGGGAGCACCGAGTCTTAGCCACTGGACCACCAGGGAAGTCCCTGATTGTACTGTATTTGGACTTTAGCCTGGGGAGATCCATATGGGTCTTTGGACCTCCAGAATAGGCAAAATAGATTTGGACTGTTTTAAGCCACAAAGTTTGTAGTGATTTGTTATAAAAGCAAAAGGAAATGAAGACAATTCCTAGACTAAACAACCCCTAGGAAACAAGTACTGGTATTTCTCACTAATTTATAGGAAAGGTTGCAAAGTCTTGGATAGATTTGTCCGTATCCCTGCAGCTTGCAGAAGGAAGATTCAAACCCAGGACTGTCAGACTCCAATTACATTTCAGTGCGTGCTCCTGGAGCTGTAGTGCAAACTCACATACCATGGGGAGATTGTTTAAAGGCAGATTCTGGACTTCCCTGGTGGTCCAGTGGTTGAGTCTGCCTGCCAGTGCAGGGGACACAGGTTCTATCCCTGGTCCTGGAAGATTCCACATGCCTTAGAGTAACTAAGCCCGAGAGGCACACCGACTGAAGCCTGAGCATGCTACAGCCCATACTCTGCAACAAGAGAGGCCACCCCAATGCTGTTGTTTCAGTTGCTCAGTCGGGTCCAACTCTTTGCGACCCCATGGACCGCAGCCACCGCAGAGAAACCAGCAAATCTCAACTAGAGAGTAACCCATGCTTTCCACAACTAGAGAAAGCCCACATGCAGAAAGAAAGAGCCAGCACAGCCAAAAACAAATAAATAAGTATGAATAAATTAATTTAAAGGCAAATTCTGATGCCTCTGGTCTCCAGTGGGTTGTGATTCTGCATTTCTGACAATATCCTCCCAGGGGAGAATGAATGAGGATGAAATGAATGAATGTCACCCTCACTGCTTAGGTAGGGAGAAGCTCTGGGTCAAATGTCCAACATCCCCAAATTCCAATCCCCTAGTGTTAATCCTCTGCCTCAGTTTCTTTATCTGGAAAGCAGAAGTGAGAAATAACAACTAACATGTGAATGAAATTAACCACGTTAAATGCTTACTGTGTGTGACTTGGAACATAGTAGCTGCTCTATAAATTTTATTTTAGAAAAATATTTATTTTATTTATTTGGCTGTGTTGGGTCTTAGTTGTGGCATACGGGATCTTTGATCTTCATTTCGGCACTCGAGATCTTTAGTTGTGCCATTCGAACTCTTAGTTGCGGCATGTAGGATCCAGTTCCCTGACTAGGGATGGAACCTGAATCCCTGCATTGGAAGAACGGAGTCTAAGCCACTGGACCACCAGGGTGCATGCAAAGTCACTTCAATAATGTCCAACTCTTTGGGAGTCTATGAACTGTGGCCTGCCAGGCTCCTCTGTCCATGGGATTCTCCCGGCAAGAGTACTGGAGTGGGTTGCCATTTCCTTCGCCAGGGGATCTTCCCAACCCACAGATGGAATCTGTGTCTCTTAAGTTTCCTGCATTAGCAGGTGGGTTCTTTACCACTAGGGCTACCTAGGAAGCCCCAATAAATCTTAATTATTATTCTACTTGGATGAGTGTGCAGTAAATGTTTGCTAATGATAGGATTGAAAGCTGATGCCCTCGGCTATAAACTGGAAATCAAGACTGCAGCACCCAATACGTGCTCAGGTCACCTGCTAATTAGAAGGAGACGTGTCATGCAGTTTTAGTGGGCAGGGCAGCCCCTTCCCCACCTTGCCTCCTGGGCCCAAGTACTAGGAACTATTCTCTCAGGCACCAGGAAGAAACTTCACCTCCCCACTAGTGATGACTAATGGTTCAGCTGCTGGCTTCAGTGACCACCGATTCAGCAGGAAGTTGTGGATCCTCTCCCTCCTCAGCCGACCACTTTGGGGTTCTCCCAACCCTCTTAGGGACTCTGCCCCCAGCAGATCCTGATACTTTTTTTTAGTTGTTCTCAGGTGGCTCATCAGTAAAGAATCCACCTGCTAATGCAGGAGACCCAGGTTCAGTCCATGGGTCGGGAAGATCCCCTCTCCAGGGGATTGGTAACCCACTCCAGTATTCTTGCCTGGAGAATCCCATGAACAGAGGAGCTTGGTGGGCTACGGTCCATAGGCTTGCAAAAGAGTTGGACATGACTGAGCGACTAAACAGCAACACGGCTCTGTCAGGTCTGTGCAGGAAGCTCTGGTTTTTCTGCACTGGCTCAAGGTCTGGGGGAGAAGTTTGCATTGAATCAGGAGGGCCTTGGTGATGGGGACCCAGAGAAGTGGCATTCTTATCCTTGGACAAACTGGATGTTGGCCCTCAGGCAAGGTATGCCCCTCTCTGGGCCTCAGTATCCCCATCTGTACTCTGGCCTAGGCCAGACCCCTCTGTACCAAGTCTCTCATTTATTGTGCAACTTCTTCCCTATATGAGGATGCCCAGATTTAGCAAATAAAATATGGAATGCCCTATAGGATCTGAATTTCAGGTACAAATACTTTACTGTTTTATATGCATAATTTCCTGTATTATGGAAACCAACTCCAGTATTCTTGCCTGGGAAATCCTATGAACAGTGGAGCCTGGTGGGCTGTGGTCCATGGGGTTAAAGAGTTGGACACGACTGAGCACACGCATGCATACATACTTTAAATTTATAGGGAATTACTGGGAATACCTGGTGTTGCAATGGTTAGGATTCGTCACTTTCCCTGCTGGGGCCCACATTTGATCCCTGATCTGTAACTAAGATCCCACTTGACCAACGGCATGGCCAAACAAACAAAAGGTATAGTCTTAACCATTTCAGAAAGAAATATGTGTCAGATATTTTTATTGGATGATATAAACTATGTGTTAGATATTGTTATTTGATGATGTAGATCCAACCAGTCCATTCTAAAGGAGATCAATCCTGGGTGTTCATTGGAAGGACTGATGCTAAAGCTGAAACTCCAATACTTTGGCCATCTCATGAGAAGAGTTGACTCACTGGAAAAGACTCTGATGCTGGGAAGGATTGGGGGCAGGAGGAGAAGGGGACGACAGGGAATGAGATGGCTGGATGGCATCACCGACTCGATGGACATGAGTTTTGAGTGAACTCCAGGAGTTGGTGATGGACAGGGAGGCCTGGCGTGCTGTGATTCATGGGGCCGCAAAGAGTCGGACACAACTGAGCGACTGAACTGAACTGAACTGATGTATTCATGATTAATTATCTTATTGGTATAAAATATTTATGACACAGTCACCATCTTAACCATTTTTAAGTACACAGCTCAGTGACATTAAACACATTCACATTGCTGTGTAACTACCCCCACCATCATCTCCAGAACTTTCTCATCTTCCCAAACTGAAACTCTTGTCCTCATGAAACACTGGCTCTCCTTCCTCCTTCCCCAGGCCCTGGCCCCACCATCTACTTCCTGTCTCTGTGGATCTGACTCCTCTAGGGACCTCCCGTGGAATCAGACAGTGTCCTTTTAGACTAGATTTATTCACTGAGCACAGTGTTCTCAGGGTTCATCCATGGTGTAGAACGTACAACACTGTTGTCGTTCAGCCGGTCAGTTGCGTCCCTCTCTTTGAGACCCCATGGACTGCAGCACGCCAGGCTTCCCTTTCCTTCACTATCTCCCGGAGTTTGCTCAAACGCATATCCACTGAGTCAGTGATGCCATCCAACCATCTAATCCTCTGCTGCCCCTTTCTCTTTCTGCCCTCAATCTTTCCCAACAGTGGGTTGGCCAAAATGTTTGTTGGGGTTTTTCGTAATATTTTACAGAAAACTCAAATGAACTTTTTGGCCAACCCAGTAAATACCTTTTTAGTATAGCTAATGTCACGAATATTGCATGGAACATACTTATACTAAAAAAGTACTTGTTGTATATCTATAATTCATATTTAACTAGGCATCCTGAATTTTTTTGAAAAAAGATTTATTTACTTATTTTTGGCTGTGCTGAGTCTTCACTGAGGTGTGTGAGTTTCTCACTGTGATGGCTTCTCTTGTTGCCAAGCATGGGCTTTTACGGTGGTGGCTCAATAGTTGCAGTGCATGAGCTTTGTTGCTCCTTGGCATTTGGGATCTTCTTAGACTAGTGACGGAACCCATGTCCTCTGCATTGGTAGGTGGATTCTTATCCATTGGACCACTAGGGAAGGAAGCCCCAGGCTTCCTAAATTTTATCTGTCAATTTTACCTGCAGCCTTTCTTCATATAGCAGCCTAAAGAACTTTTTCTTTTAAAATGTCTTCATTAATATATCATTTACACACCCTAAAATTCATCTTTTTCTTTCTTCGTTTTTCTGGCTGTACTGTGCTACATGCGGGATCTCAGTTCCCCAACCAGATATTGAACCCATCCCCTTGCAGTGGAAGTGCTGAGTACTAACCACTGGACCACCAGGGAATTCCCTAGAATTCACCCCTTTTAAAGTGTATAGTTCAATGAATTTTATTGTATATTTTATATTTATAGAGCTCTTGGACCATTGGAGAAGGAAATGGCAACCCATTCCAGTATTCTTGCCTGGAAAATCCCAAGAACTGATGAGACTGGCAGCCTACAGTTCATGGGTTCGAAAAAGAGTCAGACATAACTAAACAACAAGGACCACTATCAGAATCTAGTCTTGAAACATTTCCATCACCGTAGAAAGAAACTTCATACTCCTTGACAGTCACTCTGTATTCCCACCCTCTGCTTGAGGCAAATACTGATCTGCTTCCTGCCTTCAAAATTTTGCCTTTTCTGGACATTTTCATATGACATAGGAATCATAGAGTATGTGACCTGATGTCTATTTTTTTTCCACTGAGTATATTTTTGAGGTTAATCCCTGTTGCAGTGTATATCAGTCCCGGGTTTCGTTTTCTTGCTGGAGGGTCAGCAATAAAATTCATCAGAATAGGGCTCATTTGGTTTATCTGTTTACCTGTTGACAGAGATGTGCATTATTTCCCCTTCTTTGTTTTTGTGAATAATGCTGTTATGACTGTAGCTATGTAAATTTTGGCCTGGATGTTTGTTTTCATTTCTTTTGGGTAGATACATAAAGTTGGAATTGCTGGTTCATATTAAACTTCCTTCATTTTAACTTTTCATATTAAACTTTGTAAAAAAAAATAAACCTGCCGTTTTGAGATATATTTCATGTGCACAAGGATGTTTCTTCAGATTAAAATATTATCTCCGTACCCTGTGCTCAAATCCCTCCATTTTTTTCCCCAAGAAGTTAAAATAAAACCCAAGCGTGTCACTGATATTTACAAGGCACAAGCAGGTCCTCAATGGGCCCTTTTGCTGTCCTCAAATGTCCCTTCCAGCGCCCACCTTACTATATGGACCTATGTCTAGTCATCTTTATCTCTCTGGTTAAACTACTATCTCCTACAGCAAATCCTTCTGTTCCCCCAGGATAGACGAATTCTCCGCCATTACTCAGCTCTTTTTTTTTTAATTGGAATATAGTTGTACAATCTGTTAATTCCCGCTGTACAGCAAAATGATTCAGTTACACGTATCTTTTCCATTATGGTTTATCACAGGTTACTGAATATAGTTCCCTGTGCTATACATTAGGACCCTGATTATTCATCTCTTTCTTCTTTTTTAAAATTAATTTATTTATGGTTGCACTCGGTCTTGGTTGCTGCGCTAGGGTTTTCTCGGGGCGGGGGGCGCTATTCTTGCTTGAGGACCAGGGATGTAACCAGTGTCTCCTGCATTGTTAGGAGGATTCTTACCCACTGTACCACCAGGGAAGTACTATTTAGCTCTTTCTTAGGCTCCCTATCTTACCCCTAGTCCCTTCCTTGGGTCCTAATTATAAAGAAATTGATATTTCTTTTACATGCTAAAACTCGAATACTTCAAGAGCGAGGGGGACAGCACCTCAGCGCTTCCAGTATTTGCTACTGTCTGGCAGAGTATAGGGGTGGTGATGTCCGTTTAAACTTAACTCGCCCATAAGATGGGTACCATTATGAGTCCCGTTTTACAGGTAGGGAGACGGAGACAACGGAGATTAGGTAACTCGTTCAGGCAGTGCACAATACAATTCTCTCGACTGAACTAACATGTATTTTGGGTGTTTTGTGGCTCTGCAACATGGTGCTCAACGAACTTGTCGCGAGTGAAGAAATACTGTTTTGTGCAATTTTTGGCTGCTGCTGCTGCTAAGTCACTTCAGTCGTGTCTGACTCTGTGTGACCCCATAGACGGAAGCCCACCAGGCTCCCCCGTCCCTGGGATTCTCCAGGCAAGAACACTGGAGTGGGTTGCCATTTCCTTCTCCAGTGTGTGAAAGTGAAAAGTGAAAGTGAAGTCGCTCAGTCGTGTCCAACCCTTAGCGACCCCACGGACTGCAGCCCACCAGGCTCCTCCATCCACGGGATTTTCTAGGCAACCGTACTGGAGTGGCTTGCCAGTTTTTGGCTGGTTATCCTCAACCCTCCACATGGCCCGCCCCTACACCTAAGCCCCGCCCCCCAGCAGGCAACGGCGCGTCCCTATTTTGAGTTGAACCTTGTCTCTGACGATATCCAATGGCAGACAACCGCTTAAGCCCTTCCTTCTGCGATAGCCAATGTGCGCTCTCTACCTTGAGCCGCTTTTCTTGTGGTACCCAATGGCCTTTAACTCCATATTCTGCCCCTCCTCAGAGGCGCGGGAGGCTATCAATGACTCGCCCCCTACAGAGATTGGGCCTTCTTTCCTGTGCTATCCAATGGCATGCTTCATACTTAAGGCCCCGCCTCCCATGGCGGTCTATGGCCCGCCCCTCTGCCCTGGCTGCCTGCCTCTTCACTCTTTGAGCTCCTCTGCTTCCCTCCACCCACCTTTCCTCTTTCACCTCCCATAACCTCCTTCCCCACCCATTAGGCCTCTTGGTCTCGCCCCCTTGGATCTATCCGTTATCCAATCCCGTTAACTTGCTCTGCTCCAACCTCTCTTCTCATTGGTCTCCTTATGCCTCTATCCCCGACGAGCGACGTCGTCGCCCGCCCTTGATGACTGGAAGGCGGGACTTCCTGCGGGGAGCAGGCCAATAAACACGCTCCGACCCGCTACCCTGGCCACCGCCCCCGCCCCCTCGACGCCCTGTTCCCGCCCCCGGCTTTGCCTCCCGCTGCCGCCGCCTCCGCCGCAGCCGCTACCGCTGCCGCTGCCGCTGCTGCCGCTTTCCGCGGCCTGGGCCTCCCGCCGCCACCATGCCGCACGCCTTCAAGCCCGGGGACTTGGTGTTCGCCAAGATGAAGGGCTACCCGCACTGGCCGGCCCGGGTGAGGCCGCGAGGGATATGGGCCAGGCGACGAAGAGTGGGGGGGGGTGGGGCAGTAGGGGCCACGGCCTGAAAGACTTGCACACTGGAGGTCTAGGGGGCTCTGGGCCTGAGGAACCCGCGCGCCCGGAGTTTGGGGAGACCTGGGCCTGGGAGACCCGCTTGCTTCGAGGTGTGGGGGTCCCCATCCTGTAGGACCCTCGCGCAGTGGTTGTGGGTGAACCTGAGCTCGGAGGTGTGAGCGTCCTGGACTTGAAGAATTCGCCCGCTTGGGCTGTGGGGGAACTTGGGCCTGAGGAACCCTAGCTCCGGGGATGTGGGGTCCCCTGAGCCTGGGGTACTCGCTCTTGGGGTCCCAGAGCCTAGGGACATGTTTGTTGAGGGACCTGGGTCTTGACGGACCAAGGTTCAAGTTTGAAGGCGGTGAAGGGAGCTGAGGAATTTGAAATTTGAGGAGAGGGCCCAAACTAAGGGAAGGAGGTGCCCCAGAGAGAAGGACATCTTTGAGGGGACAACAAGAAGCCAAGTTCTGAGGGGGGTCCTGGAGAAACGTGTGAAGGGGTCTAGGGATAAGGGTTCCAGTAAGGGAGAAGAGTTGAAGGCCAAGGTTGAGACATGCTCAGGAGGGCTGGTGCTTGGAAATGTCGCTAAAGCTGTGGGGGACTTGATTTGAAAATATGAGGCGTCAGAGACCAGAGATTGGAGTAAGACTTGTTTGGGGGACCCTCGGCACTTGTGCCCTGGGAGGACACCCCTGCCAGACCCTGGTGGAGGAGTCTGGTTGGGGCATGGAGTGGGGGCTAGGGGGTGGAGAGGAGGGCTTGGGATGGAGAGAGGCCTGAATCAGAGACCAGCCACTGGTACTCAGGCTGGAAAGAGAGTGCTAGAGGAGGGGGTTAGGCCGAGAGGACTCTGGGGATCCCCTTTGGAGGAAGCTGGGATCCAGAGATGATTCAAAGGGTCCAGGTCTGACGGAGTCTTGGATTTCCAGAGTGAAGTTTCAGGCACTGTTTGTGGGACAGGCTGGTGTGGAGGAGGGGCCCAGAGGTGGTTGTCATCCCCGAGTCAGTCACCCCAGGACCGAGTTTGGTGGAATATGCACCGTAGGACTGAAGGGGTTTGGAGGGGGAGGTAGGTGAAGGATGAAGCTGAAGGTTCGTCAGGAACAGAAGGAGCTCAGGAGTGGCCTGGGAGGTACTCTGGGATGCCTGGAGATTTCAGCCTTGCTTCCTGCCAAACCCTGCCTGCCTCTGGGTAGAAGTAAGCAGGAGGGCATTGCCCAGGGCTGGGTCTTTGGATGGAGAGAGGCCACCATAAGATGCCAAGAATGGGCTCAAGGACCACTAACCAGGCAGCTCTGAGAGTGGTCCACAGCTGGTGGTGCTGCTGCCGGGATGTCTGGGCGTCAGGCTCTGAGGCAGGTCCTGGGTGAGGTCAGAGCAGAAGCAGGCCTGGAAGGCCTGGCCAGCTGGTCTTCAGGGTGATGCAGTTTGGTGATGCTTGCGGTGGACATCTGGGCCCCCAAGGACTTTGAGGACTAGCCCAGAGAACTGAGGAAGGATGTTTGGGGTAGAGGACAGGGAAGGTTCCATTTGCCCCCAGGCTGTGAAGAGGACAGGATGGAATTAATGGGGACCAGAGAACCCATTCTAACCTGATTTGCTCTGGCTTACTTTCTTGGGGGCACCAGAGTGAGGAAACTTTACCGACACTTCCCTTCCTCCCAGAGTACCAGCTTCTCCCTCTCCTCCGCCCCATCCCCCCAACTCAGCTGGCTCTGGAAGCCCAGAGAGCTTCCAAGCACCTGATTGGAAGGGAAGGGGCTGCTAGCCTCCTGTGGAGAGATGACTGACAACTGTTGGAGCCCATGGGCCTGCAGGGAGAGGGTGGGACTTCCTGGATGCTCGGGGCCTGTCTACTGCAGCCCACCACCCCCCTCCACTGCCTCCTTGGAGCTGCCAGCTGCAGCCTCTGGGAGCTGGATCACCGATGGCCTCTTTGCGGGAGGGGTCCCGTGGGAGGGTCCTGAGAGTTCACAGAAGCTGGTCTTGGCCCCACCCCCTGGCTGCTTAGAGCTTTTGGCTTTGCCCAGGTGAAACACCTACCTTGGGGAAAGAGAGAGCGGGGGAGGGGGGGACGACGACACAGGTATGGGGGGGTGCTAAGCGCTGATCAGAAGAAGGCAGAGGCCTAATTACAAGGTGATGTGTCTTCCTCACTGAAAGGGCCCCTTTCCCCCAGCATGCTTCTCTCCAAGTAACAGGTTACGGGTTTCCTGGGTCACTGGGTGAAGCTACTCCCCACCCTCTAGCCGGCCCCTCATTGGCCTCTTCCTACAGATCGATGACATCGCCGACGGTGCCGTGAAGCCTCCGCCCAACAAGTACCCCATTTTCTTCTTCGGTACACACGAAACGTAAGTGTCCCTCGCTGGGGGCGGCTTCTTGCCACCTGGTGCCTCCAAGGTGGCCTGGCTCATAGGGCCCGGCCCCGCGTTTCCTTTCTCCAGAGCCTTTCTGGGACCCAAGGACCTGTTCCCCTACGACAAGTGTAAAGACAAGTACGGCAAGCCCAACAAGAGGAAAGGATTCAATGAGGGCCTGTGGGAGATCCAGAACAACCCCCACGCCAGCTACAGCGCGCCTCTGGTGAGTCCCTGCCGGAGAGGACAGCGGGCACTCACGCACACGGGACCAGAGGAGGTCTTAGCTTGTCCCATGAAAAAGGAGCGACCTCTGGGCCAGGGCTCCTCCCACTGGGCATCGCTGACATTTAGGGGCCCAGTCGCTATCTGTAGGGGGCTGTCTTGGGTACCGTGGGGGAGGGGGAAGCATCCACAGCCCCTCACCCCGATGCCGGTAGCTTCTCTTTTACCCAGTTGTGCCAACCAACATATCTGCATGCATTGCCAACTGTCCCCTGAGTGAGGTGGAGGGGTGCGGGGTCCTGCCTTGCTTCCCCCCAGACCCACAGCTCTAGAATTAACCTGAATGTATTGCAGTGTTGTGAAAGCTCCTAAGAAACCTTTTGTTTTCTAAGGAAAGAAATATTTTTCTTTCAATAACACCCTTTCCTTCCCCACTTACTGCCAGGTTTTCAGACACGGGAAAAGGGTGTAATGAGAACTCTTGCTGAGGTGGGAAAGAAACCCTCAGAGTCACAGAGACAACATCTGAGT
Source organism: Moschus berezovskii (assembly GCF_049115385.1). Classification (NCBI taxonomy): domain Eukaryota; kingdom Metazoa; phylum Chordata; class Mammalia; order Artiodactyla; family Moschidae; genus Moschus; species Moschus berezovskii. The sequence continues at coordinate 93,630,057 of NC_142467.1, forward strand.
GCCAAATTACCATCTGAACATTCAGGGGAAGATGGGAATTTAGAGAAGCTAAAGTTAAATTTGTTAAAAAAAAAAAAGTCATGGGATGCTGATGGTGAAGTAGGGGATGGGTGCCTCGCTTGGGGTGTTTGGAGGTGAGATGCAGAGGGGGTGGCGGGGTGGCCTGGCCTCAGGAGGTGTGGGCTCCAGGTTGGCCGAGAGACTAAGCAAATTGACTGCAAGGCTCAGAGCTCAGCTGTTAGGGAAGAAATGGACATCTGGTGTGGTCTGTGGGCAGGGAAACAGGAGTCAGAGGATCTGTCTGGTTTGTATGAGTGAAGGACTGTGTAGCTCTGCAGCATCTGGTCCTGCTTGAGAACACAGGGTCTCGAGATGGTCTTCATGTGCCTCTCCTGTGGCTCTGTCCACCCACCGACTTGGCCCACCCTTCTGTATAGACAGACCCCTGGGGCGTGAGGGCCACGGACTAGGCTGGGGATCAGGAATCCCAGGTGAAACCGACACGCCTCCTGTCTTCTGGGAGCTCACTGTCCAGAACTTAGGAGTCCATTCAGTGGATCTCTCCTCTGCTGAAGTTTGGCAGGCCCACCCTTCCTGCATGTGCGTGCTGTCTTACTTGCACCTCCTGCGAAGAGTCTGGGAGATGGATGTTCCCCTTGTGTTGGTGCCAGCCTTTCTCTGGGCTTTGCACGTTCCCAGCTTGGGTAAAGGGATCGGACATCCTTTAAGGTAGTTGACGAGATCCTTTCCTGGCCCCAGCCCAAGTTCTAGTTAGTCTTGTCTTAAGCTTCTCGCCTCCTGGTGAATCATCGCACCATTTAGTATTTATTACACACCCTCAGCCTGTGAAGTACAGAATAGATAGATGCCTGCCCTCGAGGAAATGAAACTCGAAAACAGCGTCGCCCTGATATTCAGTCATCCCTGCACAGACTCCCCAAGTTGAGAAGTTGCGGTAACGTATTACTGCTCTCTGGTTCTCGGACCTGTCAGTGCTTCCAAAGCAAACATTCTTTCAAAATGCAGATCCCAGGGCCCCACCCCGAGAGGTCTAGGTGTGGTGGTTTAGGGCTGAGGCCTGGGCACCTCGAGGCGTTTCATCGTCTTCTGGAAGTGCTGCTCTTTGAGGGTGCCCCAGCAGTCTGTCTTTTCATCATATACGTTTTTAGTGTATTTTTACATTTCAGGTGGGAGTACAGACTCCTGTACAAGACTGAAAAGTACAAAAGGGCGGCTGCTCTGTCTCCCTTTCTTCTTAAGGTAGCCCCAGCCTCCAGTTCTTGTGTTTCCTTCCAAAATTCTGTGTTCACATAGCACCCTGCATAGCTGCCCTTTTAGAAACCCTAATGCTCCACTTGGCTTTATTCCCCACAACTGGTCCCCTTTGTCATGCAGAGAACAGCTTCATTCTTTTTGACAGCCTTCACTTGGTGTGCTCCCACCAGGAGCGTGCGGCCGGCCGGACCTGTTCCCACGTCCCCCCGCCAAGCCAGGAACTAGGAAACGGTGTCTCAGAGTAGTTCTTGCTGTGTCCCAGCTGAGATGGGCTGTGAGGGTGGGAGGTTGGCAGCCTCTTCCCCACTTTACAGCTGAGCACACTGAAGCTCAGAGCATTCACTGGATTGCCCAGAGGGACCTAGCTAGAATGCGAGGCCTGAGACCTAGACCAAGGGCTTTTACACTTTGGTGGCCGGTCACTCTGTGGGGCGTCCTGGGCACTGTGGGCTATGGAGCAGCATCTCTGGTCCCACCCACTTGATACCAGGACCAGCCCCACCCCCACCACCACCATCTTGATAATCCGAATGTCTCTAGACATTGCTAGACGCCCCCTGGGGGACAGAATCACCCCTGGCTGAGAACTACTAACCTAGGACCCCAGTTGATGCCTCTTTGTGACCTGGCAGAAGAGGTGGTGAAGGGACCCGTCCCACTAGCCGGTTCGTGCCGTGCTGGGACTCAAACCCAGGCCTCACGTCTCCTAGGCTGAAATGCTTTTCTGGCCAGTGCAAGGCGGGTGGGGTCCTGGCAAGACAGGCAGGCCCGGAGACTGACCAGCCGCTGCCCAGCCCTGACCTGGGCCCTCCATTCTCCTCTGGCCACCCAGCTGCACACCCTCACTGCTTCTGGCTCCCAATTCCTAGCTTCTATGGTGTTTCCCATCACCCCGGAGCCCCCGCCACACATACACACCCTCATACTCTTTCACTCCTCCTTGCTTTTTTCTCGACTAGTGTGACTCCTGACTGTATTCACACCAAGGAAATGTGGCTTTTTGAGTTTTTTCCCCCCAGTGTTCTTTTTTTTTTTTATATTTATTTGGCTGCATTGGGTCTTAGTTGCCACACGTGGGATCTTCAATCTGCATTTCGGCATGTGGGATCTTTAGTTCTTGCATGTGGGGTCTAGTTCCCTGACCAAGGATTGAGCCTAGCCCCCTGCATTGGGAGCTCAGAGTCTTAGCCACTGGAGCACCAGGGAAGTGCCCTCTCCTGCCACTTTCTTCTCTTTCCTGCACCCCAGCCACACCCACGTCTTTGATTCCTAAGGAGAGCTTCATTCATGCCTGTGCTATACAGTAGGACCTTATTGTTGTTGGTATGCTGTTCTGTTTGTTATTTGAGGCATGTGGGATCTTAGATCCCTGAGCAGGGATTGAACCCATTACCCCTGCAGGGGAAGCATGGAGTCCTAACCACTGGATCGCCAGGGTAGTCCCGTCGGACCTTGTTATTAATCCATTCTCTATATAGTAGTTTGCATCTGCTAATCCCAACCTCCCAATCCTGTCTCCCCGCTCCAGCCCTGGACAAACACAAGCCTGTTCTCTATGTCTGTGAATCTGTTTCTGTTTCATAGGTGTCATATTTTATTATTTTAAAGAATAAATATTGGAGTGTATTTGACTCACAATGTTGTGTTAGTTTCAGGCGTACAGAAAAGTGAATCGGTTATACATATACATGTATCTACTCTTTTAGATTCTTTTCCCATGTAAGTCATTATAGAGTGTTGTGTAGAGTTCCCTATGCTATACAGTAGGTCTTCATTAGTTGCCTCTTTTATATATAGTAGTGTGTATGTGTCCCCTGTTGAAGGCAATGGCAAACCACTCCAGTACTCTTGCCTAGAAAAATCCCATGGACAGAGGAGCCTGGTGGGCTGCAGTCCGTGGGGTCGCTACTAGTCGGACGGGACTGAGCGACTTCACTTTCACTTTTCACTTTCACACATTGGAGAAGGAAATGGCAACCCGCTCCAGTGTTCTTGCCTGGAGAATCCCAGGGATGGCGGAGCCTGGTGGGCTGCCGTCTGTGGGGTCACACAGAGTCGGACACGACTGAAGTGACTTAGCAGCAGCAGCAGCAGCAGCAGTGTGTGTGTGTCATTCACAATCTTCCAATTTATCCCTCCTCTTTCCCTTCCCCCATGGTTATCATAAGTTCATTTTTAACATCTATGATTATATTTCTCTTTTATAAATAAGTTCCTTTGCACCATTTTATAGATTTCACATATAAACAGTATCATAGAGTACTTGTTTTTTTCTTCCTGACTTGCTTCACTTAGTATGATCATCTCTAGGTTTATCCATGTTGCTGCAAATAGCATTATTTCATTCTTTTTTATGGCTAAGTAGTATTTCTTTATATGTATGCCACATCGCTACCATTCATCCATCAATGGACCGGTTGTTTTCCACATCTTGGCTATTATTGTAAATAGTGCTGCAGTGAACATTGGGGCACATGTATATTTTCGAATTATAATTTCCTCTTGATAAAAGCCCCAGAGTGGGATTGCTAGATCATATGGCAACTCTGTTTTTAGTTTTTTTGGTCATGCCACGCAGCATGTGGGATCTAAGTTCCCTGATCAGGGATCAAACCTGCGCCCCCTACATTGGAAGTGCAGAGTCTTAACCACTAGATCAGCAGGGAGGTCCCTGTTTTTAGTTTTTTTGAGGATCCTTCATACTGTTTCCCCTAGCAGGCTGCACCAGTTTATATTCCCACCAGCAGTGTTGAAAGGGTCTCTTGAAATGGCCGTGGCTGGTCTCCCACTAGATTGTAAGCTCCCCGGGGGCAGGGCCCACACCCTCTTCTCCTCTGGGTGGTACCGTCTGCCTGGCACAGTGCCTGGCACTGACCTCTGCTCACAGACGAGCCCAGCACTAGGCGAGCGTGGGGGCAGTGCCATCTCTGTGTTTGCTGTTTCTGTGGCTGTTACTGCCTGAGCTCATGTTTTGGGTGAAACAGTAGTAGAAGTGCCTTGAAGTTCACACTCAGAGGTCCTGTCCTAGGTCAGTTTCCTCCTCATCAGTACTTGGAATAATGATACTTTTTACAAAAGTCAGACCTCCATGGACCTCCTACCAGTCTGGGCATAGGCCTAAGTATGCCACTCTGTCTCACCCTACCCCAGCCCCGTGAGACCAGAGCACTCTTGTCCCTACAGCTCAGATGTGGGAACTGAGGCCCAGAGGCTTAAGTCACTGGCCCAGGGTTTGCCCTCAGATCCCCCAGTGTGCAGCTCTCACGGGTCCATCTCGCCTTCTGCCTCAGCCCTCGGAGCTCTCTGGGCCTCCTGTTTGGAGAGAAGCAGACCGGATCCTGACACTCGAGGCCCGGCCGGTGGGTGCGGTCCGTGCGACAAGCTCTGTGGTGACCTGCTGTCTCTGTCCCCCACCCCCCAGCCGGTGAGCTCCTCCGACAGCGAGGCTGCCGAAGCGGACCGGGCAGGTGGCAGTGAGGATGACGAGGACCGGAGGGTCATGGCTGTCACAGCTGTGACTGCCGCAGCCACCAGTGACAGGATGGAGAGCGACTCTGACTCCGACAAGAGCAGTGACAACAGCGGCCTCAAGCGGAAGGCTGTGGCCTTGAAGGTAGGGACAGGGCGGGCACATCTGCCCTGTGGGGGCTGGGGCCCTTCCTCTTCCTCAGAGGCCCCATATAGCCTCCTACTCTCCCTCCCCGGCCTTTGCTTCTTGTGGTTTTAGTACATTCACAAGGTTGTGCCAGCATCACCTCTGTCAGTTCCAGAACTTTCCATCACGCCCAAAAGAAACCCCATCCCCTTTGGCAGTCCCCACATGTCCCTACCCACAGCCCCTAGTAACCACGACCCCACTCTGTCTGTCTGTGGAGCTGCCTGTTCTGGACATTTCCATCAATGGAATCACACCCTATGTGCCCTGTGTCTGCTTCTCTCACTGAGCATCGTGTTCTAAGAGTCTGTCCACATGGTAATGAGTGTCAGGGCTTTTCTCCTTTGCATAGCTGAGAGATGCTCCCGGGTGTGGAGGGACCACATTTGTTTATCCATCATCTGTTTCTGGCCATTTGGGATGTTTCCATTGGGGGACCATCACAGATACCACAGCTGTGAACATTCATTCATGTACAAGTTTTTACATGGACGTGAGTTTTAAATTCTTTTTGGATGTATTCTCTTTCCTGTTTGCTCCTAACCCCTTCCTCTGCCTTGTGACTGCTTCTGAATATTCAGGTGCAGAGTGAAAGGATTAGGATCTAACAGCAAATTCTTTTGATGGAGGCATTCTTTTATTTATTTATTACACTTGCCACACAGCATGCAGGATCTTAGTTCTGCAACCAGGGATTGAACCCATGCCCCCTGCAGTGGAAGTGCAGAGTGTTAACCATTGGGCCGCCAGGGAAGGCCCTTTTTTATGATTTTTAAAAATAATATTTGGTTCCAGTTGTAATAATAAGCCATGATCATTGTAGATAAATTAAAAGGTATGAAAAACATAAAGCAGTGAGTGAAAAACACCCAAATTCTGAGGGGGTTTTTGTGTCAGAAGACTGGAAGCGTTCTGCTGTGTTTCTGTGCACTCTCGAGTGTGATCAAGCATGTGTGAGTGTGTGTGTGTGTGAAGCACAGACTGGCAATTAAGCGCACAGTATGTGTCTTGCTGGTTTTCCACCTAATAGACAAGCATTTCCTTGTCCTTAACTATTACTTGAAGGTTCAGTTTTCAGTGGTTGAGAAATAATCTCAGATATGGATGCATTCTGACCAACATATTGTTAAGAGTATTGGGCCTTTGGCTTCTCCGCTTGGCACTGTTTTTTTAAAAGTCTCAGTTGTTTCTGTTTACAGTTGTTGGAGGAGTTAACAGAAATATGTCAGATATCCTCCTCCCATCCTACCCCTTAGAGAGAAACCAGTATTTGTAGGTTAATATGTATTCAGGTTTTATTTTTTGCTTTCATCTTTGCATTAAATGAATGTCATTATTACAATACCTTTTCCCCCATACTAGGGAGACACTCAGACAACCTCTTTCCTTGTTACCCAGCACCCTAGCTCATTTTTGGTGTTCTTTTCCCCATGGTTGGCAGGGGCAGGGAGGGGGGATGGTCTGTGTCTTTTTGCCAGTCTCTATGTGTTTGAGTCCTTTTTCATGAGTGGAATCGGGTCGTATTTGTCCTCTGTGACTGGCTTCTCTCACTGAGCATCATGTCTAGGTTCAGTATATCTGGTTTTTATCAGATTTTCAAAGGGGTTCCTCCCCCTCCCAAAGCTTCCTAGGCTATGGGTGTTCCATCAAGCACAAGGACTTTCTCAGTTGCTGACCCATTTGGGCTGTTCCCCTTTCAGATGTCGGTCTCAAAACGAACTCGAAAGGCCTCCAGTGACCTGGATCAAGCCAGCATGTCTCCATCTGAGGAGGAGAACTCAGAAAGCTCCTCCGAGTCAGAGAAGACCAGTGACCAGGTGAGCAGCTGGCCAGAGCAAGAGTATAGGGGGGGATGCTTGGGCGCGGCCGCGTGTGGGCCTGCTGCCTGTGGGCCCCATGTCTGGCTTCCTCCTCTCCACCCAGGACTTCACCCCTGAGAAGAAAGCTGTTGTCCGGGCCCCACGGCGGGGCCCCCTTCCGGGACGGAAGAAAAAGGTATAGAGGTTTGGTTTTGTTTCCTTCCCACATGGTGGCCTGGGAAAGTTCCTTGCGCATCTCTCCATGGTCAGCAGCCACGGCCCTTTGTTAGGGGTGGTCTGTTTTTGGAGGAGGGGAGGCCATACCCCCACGGAGACCCCAGAGCCCACTGACACCTGCCTCACCTTCACTCCTGGCTTCACTCTGTGGTTTCCAAGCACAGTGTGCACAGAGCACTTCCCTGGAGGAGGCTCCCCTGTTCCCTGGCGAGGACTTAGAAGCCCGTATGGGAAACAAGATGCTAGGGTCGGAAGGGGCCAGGGTGCTATTAGGCGCCCCGTGAGAGAGAGAGGAGGGAGAGAGTGTGTGTGTGTGCATGCCTGAATATGGTATGGTGTGTGCATGAGTGTGTATAGCAGTTTGTATTCTCACATGTGCAAGGGCCTGTGTGTGTACAAGCATGTGTATACAAGCACGGTGTCTGGGTGTGCACATGTACCGGTGTGTGTGTGTGAGTGTGGACATAATATAGTGTGTGCATGAGTGTATGTTGGGGTGTGTGGTTTTACGTGTACAATAGAATTTGCATACATGTGTGTGAAAGCATGTGTCCTGTCTGCTCGTGTACAAGTGTGCTGTGTGTCTGTACAAGTGTGTGTGTCTATGTGTGAGCGTGGGCTGGGTGTGTACGTACCCTTGTGTGTCAGCATGTCTCAATCAGTGTGACTCCTGCACCCACAGAGGAGGGGGCGGTCCGGGGGTTGCCCGACACCCTGACCGGGTGAATCGCGCTGCCTGGGCTTCCTGGTTCCAGGCCAGAAGGAAAGGTCTCCAGCTGGGGGAGGGGTGGCCCGCCCCCCTCCCCCAACTACTTTCACCCTGCCCGGCCTCCCCCAGAAGGCGCCGTCTGCATCAGACTCGGACTCAAAAGCGGAATCGGACGTGGCCAAGGCTGATCCGGTGCCCCCGGTAAGGTCGCCTTCTTCGTCCTCCGCCGCCTCCTCCTCTTCCTCCTCGGACTCAGAAGTGTCAGTCAAGAAGCCTCCGCGGGGCCGGAAGCCAGGTAGGTTGGCTAGGGGTGCTGGGCGGGGCCTGGGCCTGGCCTGGTGGGGCTGGTTGGGGGAGGCCGTCCAAGAGATGCTCCCCTCCCCGAGATGCGGGCCAGCTTACCCCTCTTTTCTTTTGCAGCCGAGAAACCTCCGCCCAAGCCCCGCGGGCGGAAACCTAAGCCTGAGCGGCCGCCCACCAGCTCCAGCAGCGACAGGTGGGTGCAGGGGCTTGGGAGGGGCGCAGGCGGCGGGTGGGTACAGGGCCCTGGATGGAGGGCACTAGGTGGGTGCAGGGCCCTGGGCGGGGGGCGCATGCGGTGGGCGGGTGTGGCTAGAGGTCCCGTGATGGCGTGCTCACCGGCCCGCGCCCTCAGCGACAGCGACGAAGTGGACCGCATTAGCGAGTGGAAGCGCCGGGACGAGGAGCGTAGGCGCGAGCTGGAGGCGCGGCGGCGCCGGGAGCAGGAGGAGGAGCTGCGGCGGCTGAGAGAGCAGGAGAAGGAGGAGAAGGAGCGGCGGCGCGAGCGCGAGCGTGGGGAGGTGGTGCCTGGGGGCAGCGCGGGCAGCAGCGGCGAGGAGCTCAAGGATGACGATGAGCCGGTCAAGAAGCGCGGCCGCAAGGGCCGGGGTCGGGGCCCGCAGTCGTCCTCTGACTCGGAACCCGAGGCCGAGCTGGACAGGGAGGTATGTCTGTGTAGCACTGGCTGAGCGCCGGGACCAGAGACGGGGCAGCAAAGGCGGCCTGAAAATGCAGGAACCCCCTGCTGATGAGCTGACACCGGAGGGAGAGGGTACCGTCAGTTACTTGGGGGCGGGCAGAGTGACAACTGGGACGACAGGGCTTCCATCTCAAATAAGATGGACCTCATGGGCTGCAGGTGGGTAGCTGACATTAAGTAAGGAGGTAAGTGAAGTGAGAGATCTGGGAAGATACTTGGGGGAGGGGCTTTCACGCAGAGGCACAGCACATGCAAAGGCCTGGGGCAGGACTGTACCTGGTGTGTTGGACGGACAGTGAGGAAACCAGTGTGTCTGGAGCAGAGTGAGCGAGGGAGAGAGAGCAGGGAGGGCAGCCAGGGGATGGGGCAGCTCATGCAGGGCCTGGTAGCCCTCTGGAGGACTTGGTTGTTTTTGTGGGCGCCCTGGAAGACTGTGAGCAGAGATGGGGTGGGTGCTCATGGCTGCCTTCTGGCTGCTGAGCTGGGGGATGGCTTGTGGGTGAGTGAGGGAGCAATGAGGCCTCTTGTGACTGTCAGCTCCCTGCCTCATGGCTCTCACAGGCCAGCCTGAGCCTAGGAATCCAGGCTCCGGGGCCCATTGCCTGTTGGTGTGAGCCTAGGAGCCCACTCTGTAGGGATGGGGGAGGGGGACAATGCCCTGTTCTCTCCCCACCGCTCTTCTTTTTGTCACAAGGTGAGGGGGGCCAGGTGCCCTGGCACAGGAAGTGTCTTGCTCAGCCAGAGGAATGCAGTGAGCACCCCCACCGCTGGGTAGTCCTTTCAGGGCTGAGAAGCTTCTACATGGGGATGGGCTGGACATGAGGTCCATCTCACCTGGTCTAGTAGTTCCCATCCAGGTGGAGGTGGTGGCAGGGTGTGTTGAGCTGTATCTCTAAGGGGACAGCTTGGAGTCAGGGAGTCTCCTTTGCCCGCTGCTCCAGCCCCTTTCATTCCCTGGTTGTTGCAGGTGAAGAAATCAGCTAAGAAACTGCAGCCACAGAGCACAGAGCCTGCGAGGAGACCTAGCCAGAAGGAGAAGAGGGGGCGTTCTGAGGAAAAGCCGCGAGCCAGGTCTGGTCCCATGCCACTGCCCCCCCATGCCCCCTGGGGTCCCCATAACTCTCTCAGGACCCCATCAGGTTGTGCAGGACCCTTCCCCTGGGCACCAAACTGTATCTGGGATACCTGTGGTGGTCACACTGGGAGGCTCCTGGCATCAGATGGGTGGGGGCCAGAGAGATTGATCCTACCCCATGACGCTGAGATCAACCTGCAGAGGATGACCTGGCCCAGACCGCCAAGCAGGATGTGGAATTGGAGCTGTGTTAACATGTCTGCCGCCATTTCCTACTGTCAGATCAGAGTCTGTAGTAATTCATGCGCTGGGATTTCTGTAACTAGCCACTGACCCTTAGTCATCTGTTTTAAAAAAAAAAAAATTTGTTACCTGCTTCCTGGTTAGGAAGGACTGATCTCTTTGGTCCCCTCGGGCGCTGCCCTCAACTGGATCAGGTGGTTCCTGAGCCGCCGCCTCTTGGCCTCCAGGGCCTCCTGTTTGCTTCTGCAGCAGTCACATGTCCCCTCACAGGCCCCTGGTCCCTGGTGGGGACATGGATCAGGGGCCCACTAAGGGCATGACTGACTCTCCACAGGCCCGTGAAAGTAGAGCGGACCCGGAAGCGGTCAGAAGGGTTCCCGCCAGACCGGAAGGTTGAGAAGAAGAAAGGTGAGGGGCTGCATAGCACTGGCTGCAGCCTTGGGTCTTCGGGAGGGACAAGGGGCAGTCCTGGAAGAGCAAGTGGCTCCTGTCAGTGGGGACTCCACTCAGGCCTGGCGCTGCCTGCTCTCCTACCTGCAGAGCCCTCCGTGGAGGAGAAGCTACAGAAGCTGCATAGCGAGATCAAGTTTGCCCTGAAGGTTGACAATCCGGTGAGACCTTCCTTGGGGTACAGAGGTCACGACTAGGTCCCCCATTGTCTGCTGGAGCTTCCCGAGAGGTCTCAGAACCCTGAGGCAAAACCAGGCTACCTGGGGTGGGTGCCCCCCAGATGAGGGCCGGCCTGGCCTCTTGGGCATAGTTCTCTGCACCTCCACCAGGTGGTGTCACGTGAGTCCTGGTCCTTCCCGCTGTCCCGGGCTTCCTGTAACTTGGCCCTCCCCAAAAGGGGGAGCCCCAGG